>NC_054497.1:8063415-8418349 GCF_017639515.1 Carcharodon carcharias | reverse complement strand
CTCTCAGCCCCTCAGTGGTGGGGATGCCCTCCACAATCTCGACAGCATTCCTGACAGGTGAAGGTGTGGTGCTGAAGGGAACAGGTGGTGAAGCCTGCCAAAGGATCAAGTTGTCTTCAAGTCCATGTGGCCGCTGTTTCTCGTCAGCGTCTCGATGATGAGCCTCTTCACAGAGCGTCTGTGCGCTGCCCTCAGCCAGACAGGTGCCAGACATTCCCAGACGCAATAGGAAGATCTCAGGAGGTGTCCTCACTGCATCTCATCATCATCCTGTGGGAATCTTGCGGCAATGAAGGCCTCAGGACTACTCCTGCCTCGTCTGGCCAGTACAATAGCCTCATCACCTGCACCCTCGACTTCCAGGACCTCATCACCCTCATCCCCTTCGACTTCCTCCTCATCGGAGGAGACGTGCAGCTCTTGCATCTCTTCATCATCCAGGTCCTCCCCCCTTTGCATCACCAGGTTGTGTAGCGTGCAGCAAGCTATGATGCATGATACCCTCTGGGGAGCGCTCCGCACTGCTCCACCAGATCTGCCCGGGCACCGGATTCAGGATGCCAATGGCGTGCTCACAAGAACTTCGGGTTGTGGCATGAGCCTCGTTGCATCTTCTCGCACCAGGGCTCTGAGGCAGTCGCATAGGCATCATCAGCCACATCCTCTCTGGGTAGCCCTTGTCCCTGAGGAGCCAACCCTGCATCTTGTGTGGTCCCCGGAAGGTTTCAGGGATCTGAGACCTGCTGACGATGTATGAGGCGTGGACCCTTCCAGGATACCTTGCAAAACACCTGCATAATCCGTTTGTTATGGCCGCAGACCAGCTGAACATTGAGAGAGTGGAAGCCTTTGTGGCCTACACACTGGCCTGTTGGTTGCCAGGGAGATCTAAGAGCCAGGTTGGGTGCAGTCGATGGCACCCTGCACCAGTGGGAATCCGTAAATCTGAGCAAATCCCCAGCGCTCTTGTTTCCTGGCTCGCTTGATCCCTGTCAAAATTGACAAAGCTGTGTGCCTTGGCAGAAAAGGCATTCGTGACTTCCTCGATACGTTTGTGGGCGGAGGTTTGTGAGATCCCGCAAAGGTTCCCTGTGGATCCCTGGAAGGAGCCGCTGTGGTAGAAATTGAGTGTGGTGGTAACTTTACCTGCCGCCGGCAGTGGATGCCCTCCAAGTCCCCCAGGCGCCAAATCCCGCAGGAGGTGGCATATGTGCGTGAACAGTTCCCACGACACGTGGAGAGTCCAAGTCACCACATGGATGCCCAATGTTTATTGCGCAGGATGGTTTACTATGTCCGTGCCCAGCACCGCCCCACACCACATGACCGAGTGGCAGCAACTTTGGCCACTCAACTGCCCGGCATGTGCTTGTGCTCAGACTTCAGTCGGTGCTGCCATGACAACCACCCCTGGCACTGTCGTCCTTGCCCCAAGGTTGCCTTCTCCCCCTTCCCCTCTTTCACCTTTGCCCTTACCCTGAGTGTCCCTTCTCCGCTGGCACTGTCGTCCTTGCCCTGGCACCACAAGCCAGCGTGAAGAAGCCGCTGCGGAGATTTGCCTGTGGTCCCATCTCCGCTCCCCCCCCACACCGCACCAACCCCCCCCCCACAACACCACCACCACACCACAACCTCCCACACCCCCTCACACATCTTCACATCCCCACATACCCACACCCCCACACACCCACACCCCAGCCCCCTCATCACACCAGCATCCCCACAGCCCTGCCACACCCCACTCACACCCCAACACACACACACACCCCCACACATCCCCCACCCCACACCCCACCAGCCCCCACCCCCCAACCCCCCACCACACCAGCAACCCCCCCACCCCCCCACGCTGGAATCATTGCAAGCGCTGCACAAGCTTGGGTGCGCTACCTCTGAGTTCCCCTTGAAGATGAAATCATCAGGCACAGGCCTTTTGAAGGCAGTTTTTAATCACGCCGATGTGGGCTTTAAATTTGAAGTGGAGGGATAAATCCAGCGTGCGGCCGCAATAATGAGATTCAAATTTATTAAAAGTAAGTTCCCGACTTTTGACGGTGGGAAATGCAGCCCGTCATTGGCAGGCTGGAGGGGTTAATCGCGTCCTGGATTTACGTTGTCAGGAAACGCAATTAGGGTCTTCTCACAAGATTCTCTGATCTCGCCACTGAACATGTCCATTACGATCGGGTGTGAAAAATCCCGGCCAATACATTTTCTAAATTATATAAGAGTTTATTAAAGAATCGAACATGCAATTCACTTTTGATGGTAATTGAATTGCAACATTGACAGTTCTAGGCAAAGTATAATTTTGTTTCTGTTAGAGAATCCAAGTCTTATTAACTTACAAAGAGATATTTAAGGTATCTATCAATATTTCAAGTAGTATTTACCTTAAATCCTTGAGTAGAAAGCTATCAAGTCTAACAAGATACGTCTATCCCAATTAAGGGGAGAACTATCATCACTACACTACAGCAGCTACCTTTACCTTAAGAGATGCTGGAGTGAATCCAACGATTCTAAAAATCCTACTGTGTTTTTCCAATATTTCTACCCTAAAAGAACTAAAGCAGCCGGAAGCATTTTGAGCGCTCTTGCTGGACAACATCCTTTGTTTTCCGTCAACATCCTTAAATCAAACAAGATACTGAGAGGTGCAGATAATGGTCATTTCCTTGCAACAACCAGTTTCCAGGATTCAGTTAATAA
The DNA here is from genome assembly GCF_017639515.1 of Carcharodon carcharias. Lineage (NCBI taxonomy): Eukaryota > Metazoa > Chordata > Chondrichthyes > Lamniformes > Lamnidae > Carcharodon > Carcharodon carcharias. The sequence continues at coordinate 8,415,637 of NC_054497.1, read as the reverse complement.
GTTATTTAGGGTCATTCTTAAGGTTATCCATTGTTAGATTATAGTATCTTACGATAGACCAGTGCCTTGCTGAAGTGATGTAGAGGCCAGTTCCTCTTTTTTCAGAACAGCCTTGCTTTAGAGGATATGCCACAGGATGTTGTTGTCCTTGAGTACACAATTATGTCCAGGCATGTTTATAAACATTTAAACCTTTGTCTAACAGATGAACTATGCTTTTGATTTTTAACCCCTACTTCACAGGAGAATCATTCCTTTTTAATCTTTTTAATCTTTTTATTTATAGCTGGATTCTCTGGTAACTTTGTATTTATTGCTGCGTTCCTTCACATCTCCTCTCGACTTTCTCTTCTCCCAGGGGAAAAGCCCCAGCTTCTCCAATCTATCCAAGTACCTGAAGTCCCTCATCTCAGGGACCATTCACACAAATCTTTTCTGTACCCTCTCTAAAGCCTTCACATCCTTAGGGCAGGATTTTGAGGTTGTCGGGTGGGTGCAGTGGGTGGGCCCTGGAGCAGCCGGGAAACAGTCTGAGATTGGCCCCCGACCGTGATGTCATGCTTTCTATCAAAGCCCGCCCAGCGTGAAACGCAGCTCCGCACTGAGCAGGGGCAGGGTCTGTTGGCCGCTGGGTTCAATGGTGGCCGGTTTAAAAATGCCCCAGGCAGCCCCTGGAAGGACATGTGTCCAGCGTTCCCAATGGAGCCGGACACGGCAAGTGGGAGGGGCAGGTCGAGTGAGCACTCGGCTCCCCTGCTTCTCCGACAAGGAGGTGGCTGCCAGGAGGGACGCCCTTGTCCCCAGAGATGGGAGGAGGCGGCTACCGCACCTCACCAGAAGGGCATGGAGGAGGTGGCAACAATGATGAGCAGCCATGACGTGATGCAGCGCACATGGGTGCAGTGCTGGAAGAGGCTCAGTGACCTGCTGCACTCAGGAAGGGTGAGTGCCGTGTTGGCATGGGTCAGTGTGCAGAAGTGTTAAAGTCTGGCAGTGCCCCCATGGACCTCAGGGGTGTTAGAGTCTGAGTGCCAACTGTCAATGACACTGGAACTGGCCAAGGGGGGGGTGAGCCCTGGCTGCTTAGACTGAGTGCCTTGCGTCTCAAGGGCCACAACTTGGATGTGCCCTGAGAGGTGTTCCTCAGGTAGGGTTGACCAGGCTGCGATGGCACTGAAGGTAGAGAGTGGGTTAATCTATGCTCCTCTGTTCTTTCTGGAGAAGACAAGCCATAACCAGGCAGAGAGGGCTCATACAGGCAGAGGGCAGCCCAACCTCCTGCTGCTCAGCAGGTTCGAACACCATGCCCTGGAGCTTGAGAGCGGCACGATCCCCATGCAACCAGGCGTGGAGAGGCTGGGGTGCCAGATGAAGGTAAGAGTGCAGTGCACAGGGGTGACAGTTGCAGCTTGTGCAACCATTCTAGTGCAGAGTCTCCATTGATGTGAGCCTTGAACCTGGAGTCCCCATTGATCATTGAAAGACGATGGCACCATGATGCAGATGTCTATTGTCTCACCAGGTTGCCTGGCATGCACAGTGACAGTGTGAAGACTTTAACTAATGACATGTCCTTCTTCTCGATTTTAGGTTCACTAGCAGGTGTTTGCTCTGCAGACCCCGAAGGGTCACCCCTGACACCAGAGGACCACCGAGCTTCTGTTGCACCTAAAGCAGGCACTAGTGCAGATATCAGTATCTCAGTGGGCATTGCTCGGCAGCTAGAATCTCGATGCACATTGGTGAGGGCACTCCACTCCCTCTTGAAGTTGAGGCGGAGGCAGAGAGTTCCCAGGGCACCGCCAGTCAAAGCACTACTGTGGACCAGGACGATGCTCAGTCAAAGGCTGATGATGAGCCTCTGGAGTCGTCCATTAGGCAGCAGATGCTGGATGTCCAGCGAGATGTGCGGGAGGATCTGGCGGAGATCCATGAGGGTACGCATGTCATGGTCTCCGTTATGGAGGAGTCCACGCCGAGTGTGAGCACTGCATTGACTCTCATGGTACAGCGCACTGCCTCCTCCATTGAGAGAGTGGTAACTCAAATGGAGAGGCAACTCCACGGACAGAATGAGGGGTTCCTGGGGTTGCGCTTGGACCAGCAAGCCCTCGCACAGGCAATGACCACAGATATTCAATGCCAGTGTGGGAGATGGACGAGGCACCCAGTATCCCAGCTGGGTGCCCATCCATCAATGTTGAGCAGGGAGGTCCAGAGTGACCTGATGTTGGCACACGAGTTGCTTGTCATCTCTGGGGGCTTCACTCAGGGCGCCCTGGATGATGGCAGCAACCCCTCCGCCCATCCACCAGTGACCATCACATCTGATGAGGTTGCGATAACTGGGGAGGCGCCAGCCACGGTATTGGCTGCTCCCTCCCAGCAGGCTCAGCACAGGCTCCACTGGCCAGAGGTCGACCGCCAAGGTCATCAAGGCCAACAAGACAGCAGAGTCTTCAGGCTTCCTCCAATGCTAATGCCAGCAAGAGGATGCACCAAGATTTAGCATTTGCAAACGCAGGTTAAAGGCACCATGAGTACAAGAGGGACAGGTTACAGGTGATTTTTATGTTCATTTATGTTTACTTGATCTATACTGGACTGCGAATGAAGACCAGAGAAGTTTATGTAAATAGTGTGGAATTGTCAAAATGAGATCAATTTTGCTTTTGTCGTCATGGCCTGTGTATGCTTCACTTTTTTATTTTATTGGTGCAGGGCACGCCAGCATGTAATGCTGGATGTAGGTAGCCCTGAACTTTATTGCACAGGCATTGAGTATTCTTTGTGTTCAAATGAAAAGGGCCTTTCAGACATCCGGGATGGAGGCAGCAGCCCTGGCATGCGTTTGAAGTTGTTCTTTGGCAGCCTAGCTGAAGGAGCGTTGGATCAAGACATCCCTGGTGTCCCTGCCTCCCTGGAGGTTCCTGAGGTCTGCATCCACATCCTCAGTGTTCCGTTCACTGTGCTCGTCTTCTGACTCACTGCTGGACTCATCATCTGTGGCCTGTGGAGCTGCATCAAGATCCTCTTCCTCCAGGGGGTCCCGCTTTGCCAGTGCCAGATTTTGGAGAGCACAGCATGCAACCACGATCAGAGACACCCGCTCTGGGTGCACCCCCTGAATGGTCCAGGCATTGGAAGCGCATCTTGAGAAGACCTATGGTCCTCTCTACTACCGCCCTTGTGGAGGCATGACTCAGATTGTAATGCTTCTCTGCCTCTCTTTTTGGGTAGCGAAGAGGCATCATGAGCCACCTCTTCAACAGATAGCCCTTGTCACCCAGCAGCCATCCATCCAGACGGGCTAGAGCACTGAAAAGCCTCAGCTCCTGGGAGTATCTGAGGATGTAAGTGTCATGGGAGCTGCCAGGGTACCTTGCACAGACCTGCAGAATATGCAACCTGTGGCCACATACTATCTGCACGTTCATGGAGTGGAATCCCTTCCCACTGACCCGCTGGCGCCTTGATGGCCATGTGTGCAGTTGATGACACCCTGGACATGGGGGAACCCAGCAATCGCAGTAAAGCCTCTGGCTCGCTCAGCCTGGCTGGTCTCGTCTGTACGGTAAAGAATAAAGGTCAGTAACAAAAACAAAAAATGGTGGAAAAACTCAGCAGGTCTGACAGCATCTGTGGAGAGAGAAACAGAGTTAACATTTCGAGGCCATATGACTCTTTTTCAGCTCTGAAGAAGAGTCAAATGGACTCGAAACATTAAGTCTATCTTTCTCACCACTGATGCTGACAGATCTGCTGAGTTTTTCCAGCATTTTTTGTTCTTGTTTCACATTTCCAGCATCCGCAGTATTTTGCCTTAATAAAGGTCTGTACCCGTCTGAACAGAGCTTCCGTCACCAGCTCGATGCAACTGATTGGGAGACTCCACAAGGATCCCCTACTAACCCCTGGAAAGAGCCAGAGGCATAGAAGTTGGGGGCGGCTGTGACCTTCAGAGCCACTGGCATGGGGTGTCCACCCACACAGTCGGAGCTGATCTCAGGCCCAATCATCTGATAAATGCAGGTTACAGTCTCCCCTGGAGAGGCAGAGCCTCCTTCGGCACTGCACCTCAGACATGTTGAGGTAGCTGCTTCGCCGCCTGTAAACCCTGGCAGCAGGATCGTGGCATCTTCTGTGGTCCCTTCCACCTTGGACTACCTGCTGGCCCTGTGCCCCTTGTGCATGCGCCTCTCCCCCAACAGGTCCCTCCCCTGGAAGCTGCACTGGGACACCCGGCCTTCTCTCCCTTCTGCCCCTCTCTTCCTCCTCACAGGAGGTGCCTCCAGCGGAGACCACAATCCCCATTACTAGGGTAAGGGAAGGCTGCCTGATACCTGGAAGGGTCCTCATGGTCTGAATCCTCCAGGGGCCCTTGCAGACATTAATGAGTCTTGAAATGAAGCCTGGAAATACTAAGAATGAAGCCCTGAACAGAGATGAAGTTGCCAAGTACGAATAAGCAACCAGCAGCAAACTATCTTCAAAACTCCTCACTACTCTTATTGGCAATGCTGCTGACCCTTTGTATCCCGCCCGTGGATGAGGTTTTTGAAAATATCACCTGGCCGCCTGCCCGTTTTGCCCGTGTGATGAGCGTGAAATCGCACAGGCAAGGGGAAATCGCCATCAATTGGACCATCAATGGCCTTAAGTGGCCTCTTAATTAATGGCGAGCGCGGCTCAAGCACCTGCCAAGAGAAATATCGCGCGATGACTTGGGACGCTCCCCCACATCATCGTGCGTTAGTTTACACCCAATCAGGTTGGGGACGCGCCCTCCCACCAGAGGTAAAGCTATCAGTTTGGGGACGCGCCCTCCCACCATAGGTAAAGCTCTGAGAAGAGAAAACTAAAGGGGAGATTGAAATCGAGGCTTTCAAAATTATCAAGGAGGAAGAAGAAAAAAATAACCTTACTTTAAATACCTCAATCAGCCCACCCAACACTCCCCTAAACGCAAGAGAATGCAACTTGACTCTGCAATAAAAACAGAAAATGCTAGAAAACCTCAGCAGGTCTGGAGCAGTTGTGGAGAGACAAACATAGTTAACGTTTCGAGAATAATATTACTCTTCATCAGAACTGAAGAGAGGCAGAAATGTGATTGGTTTTATTCTTTTAAAACAGGGGTGGAGGGTCGGGTAGAAAAAAAGAGAAGGTCTGGTTTTAACTGAGAGGGCAGGAGAGAGTGAAGGCAAGTATGTCATGGAACAGAAGGCAAAGGGAGTGGTAACGGTTGTAGTAAAGAGACAAAGTATTGGTCCAGAGTAAGTGCTAATGGCAGAATAATGAACAGCTCGGTCTGAAAGCAAAATCATGAAAACAAGGTATGGACTGGCACTTGGCAAAAAATAGAATCAAAATGGGGGACGCGGTTCATGGTCTGAAGTTGTTGAATTCAATGTTCAGGAGGCTGCACTGTTTGTGTTGGGGCCTCACTGGAACTGTGCAGCAGGCCGAGGACAGAAATGTGAGCTGTCCCTTATTCTGCTCAGTATTCCCAGCACTTTCTGTTTTTTTATTTTGGATTTCCTGCATGCACAGCTTTTATTTAAAAGAGTTTAAAAATATTTCTGCAGTCACAAAATGTCTGCATTCATGCTGACAGCTCAGCTGCTGGTAGCCTCTGTGGTGCTCGTTTACTTTGCTCTGAGTCCACACCCAGGCTTAACCAATCAAGCACAGTGAGCATAGATCAATTACCAGACTCTCATAATCAAACACAGAATAATTGAACACTACAGCATCCTTCTATGATTACATTACCTTTCCTTTGTACCTATGAGTAGCTATTCTGTACAAATAATTATACATGATTATTGAAATTGCTGATTGCTTCAATCTTGGTTGTTTTGTTCAATATTGTAGAGTTTAGCACTTTGAGCACGTCATTGTGTCCTTCAAAGATTTGATGTTTGTTGCTAATGGTTGTCTCCCTCTACCCACTGTTGTCTCTCACCTCAGATATATCGGTTAGCCTGCTCTCAGTGATCGTAACATTCTGTGGCATAGTCCTCCTGGGCGTCTCGCTCTTCGTCTCGTGGAAACTCTGCTGGATCCCATGGCGGGACAAAGGCTTGAACCCCCAGCGCAAGGACTCCCACTACCTGCACCACCACTCGCACTTCACCGACCTCGCCGTCGAGCGGGTGGAGTGCGGGCCTGAGATGCCAGAGCGCTCTTACCTCGACCTGGAGTCCTACCCTGAGTCCAGCATCAAACTGAGCCAAACGTCGCCCGACATCCCGGTTGACACCAACTCCGGGAGTAAGGAGAACAGCATCCCAAATGCGCACTCTCACCAGCAGGTCTCCGCCCTGCCACCCGCAACAAGGTGGGAAATTTGGTGTGATGTCTGAGTGTTTGGGGTGTTATGGGGCTGCGGGGAGGTGGGTGTGAGTGTTGCTTCCCCCCCCCCCCTTTCCTGTTTGCTTATTTAAGGCTTAGCCAACCTATGGTAGTCCAAACTATGTTGGGGAGATTCTGGCCTAGTGGTAATATTGCTGAGTTAGTAAACTCAAGAGCTTGGCTAATGCTTTGGGGAGCTTGGGTTCAAATCCCACCACAACAGCTGGTAGAATTTCAATTCACTTAATAAACCTGGAATTTAAAGCTAGTCTCAGTAATGGTGATGAAGCTATCATCGATAGTTGTAAAAACCCATCTGGTTCACTAATGCCCTTTAGGGAATGAAATCTGTCATCCTTACCCAGTCTGGCCCACTTGTGACTCCAGACCCACAGCAATGTGGTTGACTCTTAAATGCCCTCTGCAGTGGCCTAGCAAGACAGTCCACTGTACCAAACTGCCACAGCTAACAGATGGACTACAGCGGTTCAAGAAGGTGGTTCACTACCACCTTCTCGAGGGCAGTTAGGAATGAGCAACAAATCACACTTGAGAAAGAATAAAAGAAAACAAAGTTTAAATTGGGGGGAGGGGAATATTTGGGGGGGGCAAGAGCTTGTAATAATAACATATCTCTTTTATTTGTTGGTGTGTGAGCATCACAGGCAAGGTCAATATTTATTGCCCATCCCCAACTGCCCCTTGAGAAGGTCGTGGTGAGCCACCTTCTTGAACCGCTGCCGTCCATGGTGTGTAGGTACACCCACAGCGCTGTTAGGAATTTTGACCCAGTGACAGTGAAGGAGTGGCAGTTTGATGCAGCTGTGTGGCTTACTAGGCCATTTCAGAGGGCAGTTCAGAGTTAACCACATTGCTGTGGGCCTGGAGTCACATGTCGGTCAGACTGGGTAAGGATTTCTCCCCTAAAGGGCATTAAGCAAACCAGATGGAAGTTTTCTGATCGTTATAATGGTGACTCATTTTATTCCAGATTTATTAAGTAAACTAATTTAAATTCTCCCAGCTGCCAAGGTGGGATTTGAACTCATGTATTTGGACCATTAGTATAGGCCTCTGGATTACTAGTGCAATAACATAACCATTTTGCTGCCGTCCAGCACCTTTCATGTAATAAAATAATCCAAGGTGTTAATCCAGGATCTTTATAAGCAAAGTTAGACACTGAGCACATATTAGGATAGGTGGCCAAAAACTAGGTCAAAGAGTTCGGTTTTAAGGAGAATCCTAAAGGAGGTTTAGCGCTGAAATTCCAGAGCCAGGCCCAGGCAGCTACAGGCAATGCCATCAACAGTAAAGAACGGGGGAGGGGTTGTAATGAAGGGAGAGATTCATAATGAGGCTGGGGATCGTATCGATATTTCCTGACAGAGACCCTTTGTTGAGAGAACTCTGATTGCAGCACCGAGCATGAGCAGGAATCATTCCCCCCGCCAACCCCCCCACCCCCCACCCCCGACCATGTCCCAGCTACTCATGTACCAGGAGGTGACAGCTTCTCTCGTGGGAGAGTGTGAAACATCGTCAAAAAGTGGTCAGCACTGGACTTTGATTAATAATTCCCTGGCCCTCACTCCTACTGAAATACTCTGACTCGGCTGACTGTGTCTTGGTAGCTGGGAGAAATGGTGACTCTGGACAGTCCAGGGTCTCTGGACGCAGGAGAGTTCATTGTCACTTCAGGAGTGCAGGAGAAAGATGGGATGAAGGGTGGCGCCCGGGACATTAACTCCCACCTGGCTCTTGTACTGCTTCATACACCAGCTTTTGATAATCATAAGAAATAGGAGCAGCTTGTAGGCCATTTGGCCTCTCAGGCCCTGCTATCCCATTCGATTAGGTCATGGCTGCACTTCTGCACCAACTCTACTTTCCTGCCCTCCCCAGTTGCTTATCTTAGTGTCCAAAAATCTCTCAAACTCAGTCTTGAATATACTCAATGGCCACTGTCTAGGCTGAAGAATTTCTAAGATGCAGAACCTTCTGAGTGAAGTCGTTTCTCCTCTTCTCAGTCTTAAATGGCTGACTCCTTATCCTGAGACAATAACCCCTAGTTCAAACTGTCCAGCCAGGGAAACAGCCTCTTGGCATCGACCTGTCAATTCTTGAAAACTATATAGAATTCAATGAGATCACCTTTCATTCTTTTAAACTCCTGAGCTTATTGGTCCATTCTATTCAATCTCTTCTCATCCAGCAGCCCTCTCAACCCAGGAAAGGAGATCCAGTGAACTATCTGAGCCAAAGACCCCCATATTCCCCCATCAGCCACCATCCATCCCCTTCCCCACTCACTACCACCAACCCCTCCACCCCCACACCCACCCCCAATTTGCTCCCCTCCCCTTTCCCCTGCTGGGCACCTTAACTATACGTCCCTACAAGTATCAGTACACACCACTCTCTCAACTCAACTACTTCCAGGAACCTCGTAAAATGGCCATCCCACCAGGTGTGAGCCAGCAAGCTATTCAACCTCATGAGGCAGTACCTGCTATCTGCCCTTAAAGGTTTACTAAATTGGTCGCTGGGGTGAGGGGGGAAGTTTGCCCTGTGATGAGAGACTGAGCAAATTGGGCCAATATTCACTGGAGTTTAGAAGACTGAGGTGTGATCTCAGTGAAATATACACACAAGACTCTGAAGGGGCTTGATAGGGTGGACACTGAGAGATTGCTTCTACTGCTCGGGGAATCTAAATCACGGGGACACAGTCTCTGGATCATTTCGGACTGAGATGAGGAGAAATTACTTCACGCAAAGGGTTGTGAATCTTTGGAATTCTCTCCATCCCTCCCCGCCCCCAAGAGGGTTGTGGATGCTCCATCGTTGAATACATTTAAGGCTGGGATAGACAGATTTTTGGTCTCTCAGGGAATTAAGGGAAATGGGGAGCAGGCAGGAAGGTAGAATTGAAGCCCAAGATCAGCCATGTTGAATGGTGGAGTAGGCTGGACTCCTGCTTCTATTTCTTGTGTTCTTGTGTGTTCATGTCAGAAGGGGTGTTGGATAGTGATCAAGAGCGTGAACACCAGCTGAGTTTCTCCTCTATGTCCCAGGAATGTTGAGGACTATTGTAAGATTTCTGGCCGAGATGAGTCAAGTGATCTCCTAACTCCAGTAGTCACAGTGAAGTGAGTTTAGCATCGGTTTTGCTGTCCATTATGGACAGAAACCCATGTTTGAGGGTCTCCAAATCAAGTAGGCAAACTTCTGTTTGGCTGTATTAGGGAGAACTGACTCACTCTCACCCCCCTATACAAGACGACCTTCCTACTTACCCGAGTTTAGACACATCTGGAGGCTTCAGGTGGGTGGGAGGCAGTGGGGAGAATCCCCACAAAATTTCAATCTCCTTAGCATAGAATCTACAGCACATGAAGGGGCCCTTTCAACCTATAGTGCCTGTGCCTGCTCTTTGATAGATCTATCCAATTAGTCCCACTGTCCCACTCTTTCCCCATTGGCCTGTGAATTTTTCCTTTTCAATTCTCTTTTAGAAAGTTACTCTTGAATCATCGGGCAGCACATTCCAGAACATAATAACTCCTTGCATAGACAAAAATGTCTCTTCACCTCCCTTTCGGTTTCGTTCTCAGATGTATTGCAGACATACCAGTCACAATCTGCCTCATCTGGATCCTAGCTGCGTTATCATATTGGTGAGCCAAAGGAGTGAAAAACAGGAGCAGGGGTAAAGACTGCTGCCTGTTGTCTTTAACTCCATGGCAGCCATTCCCGTCTCTGAGTCAGAGATGGTGTTAATCCCAGTTGATGTTAATAGGATGAGTTAGATCCCAGAGTGAAGCCTGGCTTGTCAGATCCTAACTTTATTTTTTTTGAGAAACCATAAAAATCAGTTACTGAACACATTCACAAGAGTCTGCCAATGTACTGTTAACACAAAGAATAACACATTTATTAAACAAGGAAAATGAACTATATTACACAGGACATAAATGGTTGGAAAGATTTCAATACAAGCAGCAGAAAATCATTCAAACTCACACTACTCCTTTTATCCCAGCAACACCCTTACAGACACAAAACCCCAATGGAGATTTACCACTATCTCAACACCAAGGCTCTTTGCTTGGACAGTGGCAAACTAGATGCTTTCCCCTCAGATCGCATCACTCACTGAGACACCCCAAAACACAGCAATCCAAACACACTGTTGCTTCAACTTCAGAGCAAACATGAGCTCCCTAAACTCAGTTACCCAGCAGGATTTCTCACCAGCCAACTTAGGAGTGCTGCCTTCCCTCTCCAGTGGACACACACTGACTGGCTACCTTTCTATCTTTCCTTGTGTCTCTGTGTGCCCCTGGGATCCCTGTCGCTAGGTGACCCACCCGCTCGAGCGTGAAATGACCTGGGTTGACATCCGGACGTCAATGTGCAGTCGCGCGATATTCCGGTCGGTGGGTGGGGAATCGGCAGCCTGCCCGCCGACAATTAAAAGGGATCAAAGTTGCAATTAACTTACATTTTTTTCGCTGCCCGTCCAACCTCACGGTGGGCGGGGCAGACGAAAAGGCCCAGCAGCCTTTGCACTTTTTTAGGAAACCTCACCCACGGGCAGGATGAGGCTTCCAAAAGCAAATAAAAATAAAATAGACATTTTACAACTGAATTAATAACATGTCCCTGCTCGTGTGACAGAGTCATGTGGTGGTGAGTGGAGGGGGGCATATTTTTGTAACGTTTTATGTGCCTTTATTTATTTTTCTGAAAACCCTTCATCTCCCCGGGGCAGCTCTCTGTGCCTCAGGGAGATTTGTAAGCGCGAACTCGTTCCCTCTCTCTCTCCCTTCCACCCACACAGCGCTGAGCACTGCCCGCTCGCATTTCATGCTGGGTGGTCCTTAAGTGGCCTGTCAGTGTGAAATCGCAGTCGCTCGGCTCTCCGAACCCTGACCCCGCACCCCCGCACGCCCCCCGCAGAGCCCACCTGACAGGGGACTAAATTACGCCCCATGTCTTTTTCTAACTTCACTTCAAGGGTTGAAAAATCACATTATAAAAGCCTGTGGACAAACAGTGTCTCTAGGCTTCCCAGCGCCCAGCTCACACAAAAAAAAACAACCTCTAAAGTGAAGCTAGAACCATGTTTCATCTTTCTTAACCCACAAATACAAATATAAATTAAGCTTGAAGTTATACGTTGGTCCTAACGGCGGGGGGGGGGTGCAGAATTACCCCGGACTCAGGCTGGGATGGAGGTCGGGGATGGGGCCATGAAGATAGGCTGGCGGACAGGGGAGTGTGGCTGCAGGCTGCCGGGAGGCAGCTAGCAACCGGTCCGGATGCTTAAGGCCACAATCAGGTGCCATTTCGGGCGCTGCCTGGCATTTTGCTGGTGGTAAAGTGGCCTCACGCCACTTGTGAAGATCGCCAGCTCAATGGAGGCAGCTTCCCTGTGGCAATCCCAGGGCACCATCGGAGCTGGAGGCTCCATCTCCCAAAGGCTGGGCTACTGGCATCAAAGGCTACTCCCCACTGCCCACGTGCTGCCGCCACAGGAGTGCCCCTCCAATGAGAGGGGCCTTCTTGTTTGGGCCCTCGAAGCAAGTTTGATTATTTTGACTCCTCCATCTTAAGGCGTCCTCACGGTTACCGACCTGCTTCAGCAGCACCCACCTCTCTCTCTCTCTCTCTCTGCTGAGGCTCCAGAGCTGCGATTGGGCAGCAGCAGACCATCTACCATCCTTGATCATGCAGCAGGCATGGAAGCAGCCAATTCAGGGGGAAAGTATCTCCTCTGGCCTGGCTCCTGTTGAGTGTGGCCTTGGGTTCCTCGTTTGGGATTCCGAAGCCTTTGGGGAACGCCTGGCCAGGAGATTCAGGGCTTTGAATGCTGTTCCACGCTGTGCCAGCCATTGAGGGCTGGAGCACCAACTCTGAATTTCGGGTTGAGATCCAATGGGGTGTCCAGTGAATGTGGCTGAACCTCTTAAACCCCTCCCCCCACCTCGGTCCCTATTTGGGCTTTCAGGTTGTGGGGGGCTCATAGCCACCTCCTGCTGTATGTGACGTCCCCCCACTCCCCCGACCACCCTCCCCACCACCCCCCACCAACACCAGCTGTTTACAGCCACAGGAGGAATGTTAGCTTGGGAATCTTGCCACCAGTTCATGCTACTCTTTCCAAGGGAAGAGTGTAATGATACGCACATCTGTCCTGGTGTAATTTTGTTTTTTTTTAATTAATTTAAGGGGTTTGTCCAACACTGGCTAGGCCCAGCATTTGTTGCCCATCCATAATCGCCCTTGAGAGCCGCCATCTTGAACCGCCATTGTCCATCCTGTGTAGGTACACCCACAGTGCTGTTAGGGAAGGTGTTCTGACAGTTTGACCCAGCAACAATGAAGGAACAGTGATTTAGTTCCAAGTCAGTGGCTGTGCCATGCGACTGGTGACAGGGGCTTCCTCACTTTTTTGTTTTGGGAGCAGAGGTCCACATTGCAGGTCACCCACACGAGTGGAACACAGGCTGGGGAAGACCAGTTAACGTCTCTATTGCCTTCCAGGTTCAACTCGCTCCCAAGGCCAATTCCACAGCAGTTGTCCAGTCCGGACTTTGGGAGCCAGACTGATGAAAAGGTGGAGCAGGTCACCAGCATTGGCCAGATCAAACCAGAACTCTACAAGCAGAGGTCCATCGACGCGGAGGCAAAGAAGCACCAGAAAGTGAACTGTGGGAGGATAAACTTCCTGCTGAGGTACACATACGCCACAGAGCAGCTGGTGGTCAAAATCCTGAAGGCCCTTGACCTGCCGGCCAAAGACGCCAATGGATTCTCCGACCCTTACGTGAAGATTTATCTGCTCCCCGATCGCAAGAAGAAGTTCCAGACCAAGGTTCACCGCAAGACGCTGAACCCGGTGTTCAATGAGACCTTTCAGTTCAACGTGCCCTTTAACGAGCTTCAGAATCGCAAGCTCCACTTCAGCATCTATGACTTTGATCGTTTCTCCCGCCACGACCTCATTGGACAGGTGGTGCTGGACAACCTGCTGGAGTTCTCTGACCTTTCCGAGAGCACGCCCATGTGGCGCGACATCTTGGAAGCGACGTCGGTGAGTTGCGTTGATTTTTCCCCACACTGAGTGATATAAAAATGAGGGTCTACCCCCAATTGCTCCCCTTCCCCCCCCCCCCCAACCATGTTTCAATGTCTCCCCCTTTCCCCTCCTCCGCAGCCACATCCCAGAGAGCAGGTGCCATACTGAGGGAGTGCTGCACTGTCAGAGGTGCCGACACGACATTAAGCCGAGACCTCCGTGTGCCCTTCTCATGTGGGTGCTAAACATCCCGCGACCACGACTTGAAGAGGAATTTCCTCTGGCCCCTTCACCAATATTTAAGCCCTATCATTCCCAGGAGGATAGGTAAAAAAAGAACCCCCCAAAAATTAGGAACTTCCCTTTTTTGGTCTTCCTCAACACTTTTCCTCATGAGAAACTCACCACAGCTTGCTGCTCAGGCCGGCAAGTTAGATTTGCCATCTTGTCCTGATGACATCATCAGGATGTGACACACATGCTAATAAAGATGGATGCCCTCTTAATTTGATCTTGTGTAAAGTGGATTTGCTGTGTGGATCGACCACATCCTAATTGAATGGCAGAGCCCAAGGCTGAACTCCAATTCCTAACGTTCCTAAGGACCTTTAAGGTTATGGAAAGTTTCAATAGGGTAACGGTACAGAACATGTTTCCGCTTGTAGGGATGAATAAAACTAAGGTCCATATTTATAAGACAATCACTAATAAATCCAATAGGGAATTTGGGAGAATCCTTCTACCCTGAGGGTAATGAGAATGTGTGAGTAATGCTGCGAGGAACAATTGAGGCAAATATTATAGATGCATTTTTGAGGGGAAGCTAGATGAGAAAATGAAGGAGAAAGGAATAGAAGGATATGCTGGTCGGGTGAGATGCAGTAAGGTGGAGGGAGATCAGTGAGGAGCCTAAACAGTAGCATAAACCAGGTTGGCCTAGTGGCCTGTTTCTGTGCTGTAAAGTTCTGTATAACCTTCCTGGTCTGCATGTAGGTGGCACAGTTGCAGACTGAGCCAGGGATCTTTGTTCTTTTTTCAACAGCCCCTTGCTAAATATTCTTAGGTAGCTCAGAGTGTTTAGCAGGGCCTGTTGGCAGCCACATGCTCACGACAACAAGGGCTGACTCTCTGTTGGGATGTATGAGGTGATGAGGCCATCTATGTTGGATCCCAAGCAGTGATTGGGTGGGGGTGTTGAGTGCGCTGACAATGAGGACATAAGAAATAGGAGCAGGAGTAGGCCATAGAGCCCCTCGAGCCTGCCCCACCATTAATACAATCATGGCAGATGCTCAGGCCCCCAACTGGGTGGATGGTGGCATTGTGGTTATGTCACTGAGCTAGTAATCCATGAGTTCAAATCCCATGCCAGCTGGTGGGATTTAAATTCGATTAATAAATCTAGAATTATAAACAGGGGGTTTTCTGGCCTTGCCTGTTTACCAATGCTGCTGAAGCCAATGGCCTCTTGGCTGCCATGGCCGAAAACCCCTGGCTCTAATCTTAGTAATATTGACCATGAAACTATCATCGATTGTTGCAAAAAACCCATCTGGTTCACTCATGCCCCTTTAGGGAAGGAAATCTGCTGTCCTTACCCAGTCTGGCTTACGTGTGACTCCAGACCCACAGTAATATGGTTGACTCTTAAATGCCCTCTGAAAAGGCCAAGCAGGCCACTCAATTCAAGGGCAATTAGGGATGGGCAACAAAGGATGGCCTTGCCAGTGATGCCCACATCCCATGAACCAATGGAAAAAAAAAAGCAAACTCCGCTTTTCCATCTGCTCGATAGCCCTTGATTTCCTGAGAGACCAAAAATCTGTCTGTCATTGGCTCAGCCCCATAACTATTTATGGGCGGTACAGAGACGAGGGGCGTGGAGCTGGGGAGGCTAGGGGTGGGTGGGGGGCGGGGGTGGTGGGTGGGGGGCGG
Organism: Carcharodon carcharias; assembly: GCF_017639515.1. Lineage (NCBI taxonomy): Eukaryota > Metazoa > Chordata > Chondrichthyes > Lamniformes > Lamnidae > Carcharodon > Carcharodon carcharias. The sequence goes on along the minus strand of NC_054497.1, from coordinate 8,400,258 downwards.
GGGTGGCAGTCAAAACTATTCTGTCTAACTCTTCTACGAAGTCCAGCAGCTACAATTTGCTGATTGAAGACCTACCCTCGACCTTAATAAAAGAGGCCCTTAATCTCACTTTATAAGCTAGCTCTCCTGACGCCGCTGCACTCAATTCATTCCGCCGTGGTCATAGCCTAAAGATTGTTTCTTTTTTATATATTATTCACTGAATCTTCCCTTTAGCCACGGGTGTGGAGTGGAGACAGTTGCAGGACAATCCCTCTGAGCCACTTTACAGTGTTTCCAATTTAAATTGCTGTCAGACATCAACTCATTTCCCTGGGACATATGAGCAGAGTAAGATTGCAGCCTGTCCCTGTACATATTGCTGTCCAGCCTGCCAGCTGCATTGCTAATGGCTTTGAGCAGAGGATGTGACTTGCTTTGCAACCAGCTGTTTCCCCTGCAGGGGTCTGAATCATAGCATCACGCAGCACCGAAGGGGGCTATTCAGCCCACTGAGCCTGTGCCAGCTCCCCCACCCCCACCCCCCCCGCTCTTGTCCACACAGCCCTGCAAATTTCCTCCCCTTTGAATACTTATCTAATTCCCGTTTGGAGATTGCTTTTCAATCTCTTCCCTCTGCCCATTCAAGATCGTGACAACTCTTTGCATCAAAAAAGTTCTCCTCATTCCCTTGGGCTGCTAACTAAGAAACGGCAGCTTTTAAAAGCTGAATGGATATGGCTTTGTAGTGTATGTCACAGTTCACTCAAGATGCTGAGTTACTTTTCCATGTATGTTGTAGTCCAGAGCTATGGATAGTGATGATAGAGGCTCCAATATTCTTTCCATCAGATGGCTGACCAGGAATCTCTCCCACTCTTACCCCCCCCCCTGCCATTGGCATGCGTTGGAAGGATTTGCAGGTTGATACTCAACCTGTTGGCCACATTCTGAACATGCCTTCCTTGACCATCAAGTCATGGAGCTTCTGACTCAGGGGCAGGTTCACTACCCACTGCACCACAAGACCTCAGAATTCACATGTGTGAATATTCTAATAATGGCTCCGTAATGGTTACAGCTCTCTCCCCCACCAATCCCTCGACCCTGCACCAAAAGGCTTTAGGTTTAATTGAACAGAAGTTCCATATTAACATGTCCCTGACTATTCCACTTCCCTACGAGGGATGATAAACAGTTGGAGGCATCAAAGAGAAAGCCCGTCAGGTGAAAGGTCCCTAATGGCCTACTAGTCGGAAGTTTGCAGATTCAAGCCCCCACTCCAGACGCTGCACCCCAAAATTGAGGCTGACGCTCCCAGTGCGGTACTGAGGGAAAGCCAGACTATTGGAAGTACCATCTTTCGGATGAGACGTTAAACTGAGATCCTCTCCAGTGAACCTTAAAGATGCTGTGGCCCTATTTCGAAAACAATTTTGGCAAAGGTACCCACCCTATCCTGGTCAATATTTCCTTAACCAACATCACCAATCATTTGTTGATCATTGTCTCATTGCTGTTTGTTGGATTTTGGTGTGCACATGTTGGCTTCCACATTTCCCATATTACAACAGTGCTCGCACTTCAAAAGTAATTCATTGGCTGTAAGGTGCTTGGGATTCTGCCAGGGCCACTCAGCTCGTGCCCTCATTAAAGCCTTGGTTCAAACGTGGACAAAAGAGCTGAACTCCCAAGGTGGGGTGAGAGTGACAGGACAGTGTACAGGACAATACTGGGCAATTTTCCACATAGCCTGGTAGATGCCAGTGTTGTGGCTGCACTGAAACAGCTTGGCTAGGGACCATTAGCCCAGTAGCACAAGCATTAAGGTGCTGTGCCCCACATGGTGCAACACTCCAAGCAGAGTTGGCAACCTTGACGATTGTCTCTAAGTTGTTTGCTTTAGAAGTCTTTAGTCATCATAATCCTGAAGCTGACAAAAAGAGTGGGAGTTCATGACTCAACGATAAATTTTTATGCCTCCTCGCAGATATCTCTCAGTCCAATTTTATTCGTCCTCTGGTAGCTCTGGCTAACTGATGGGTCTATAGAAATACTCAAATTACCACAGCCTGGCTCTCTATCGCTGAGAGTACCTGGGTGTGGGAGGGGAATGGAGAACAAGGGAGTCAGAGGTTGCCACTGGGGAACAATGTGGAGATGAAAAGCTTCGCGAGCAATTTAGAAATGAACAAATGAGGAAACAAAAGCTCATCAAAGTCAATCAGTATTCTCCACAGGAGAACTACATTAAGTAGGCCTCACTCTGGGGGCTGGGCTCTCATTAATCTGATAGATAGACCCTCAATATGCACAGACCCTCAGTATGGCACCAGCGAGGAAGAAAGATTAATTTGAGGTAATTTGGAGAAACAGCTTCAAATACTAACCATGATGGGGTGGGGGGAACAGGATATCATTTTGTGATTTTTGTTTTGTGAAATTTTACAGCAAGATGTGTGCAAACAGGTGTTGCCAAATGCAATTAAATGTATTCCTGGAGGTTTCATCACATGACTTGCCCCCAGACATTAGTCAGCCAGCACATCCAACCTTGTGACATACTACCTTCCAACGCCAATTGGAAAGCAAAAAAAGATTCATTACGCCTTTTTTCCCCCCATTTTCAATATCTTTCTATCTGGTAAAAATAAATGTTGGAAGAAAATTAATTAATCCCCCGATGATTTTTCATCAGGGTTGCACACAGTAGTGCCCTGGCGATTGATCTTTAATTCCTGGGGACTTCAGGGCAATCCTGCAGGGATAAGGAGTATGGGTATGAACTCCTTCATTGGCCAGAGTATGGGAGCGGGGTTAGGTAATGGAAACAAGTGCAGACGGGATGAAAGGTGAGTTTAAAATAGCTAATCTTGAACAATTCAGAGGTGGGGGTCATTAGAATGTGTGGGAGTGTGTGGGTGTCCATAAAGTGACAACAGGATTTTGATTGGCTTTAATCAAATCGTCTGCCACTTTGTGCCTAGACTCTCACACCGTTGAAAAAAGACATTTAGATAGGGTATGGGTAGGCTACGTATTTAACCCCAGCAAGAATCAGTTACTATTCCCTTCCCTGGGGTAGGAGAGAGTATTCTTTGAAAGTGCCGTCCAAACCCATGACCACCATCTGTTAGAAGGGCAAGTGAACCAGACATGAGGGAAAGACCACCAGCTCCAAGTACCCTCCAAGCCACACACTATCCTGACTCAGACTGTTCCTTCACTGTCACTGGGTCCCAATATCCTGGAACTCCCTTCCTAAAAGCACTACAGAAGCACCTTCACCACATGGGTAGCAGCAGACAGTCTGCTTCTCGAGGACAAATTGGGATGGGCGATAAGTGCCAGCCTTGCCAGCATTCCAGGAATGGGTATTTATTAAAAAAAATTGCATATTTGCCGTTCACCAAGGTTGCTCTAGTCTTTAACTTTTGGATACTCTTCCATTAATGACTTGGACAGTGATGAGCTGCAAAGTATGTACACACTGGGATATGTGGAGTCATTGAGTAAGTGATTGGTTTGGCACAATGCTAGCTGAATGCTGAAACAGATCATTTATTGTACAGAGATAAGTAGAGATGCTTTACCTGCACTTTCTCCAGTGCTATTAGGTAATGGAGTCTATCCATCACTTACCTACCTTTATGCAACTATTAATTATGTTGAAATCTAATTGAAATAGCAGTGAGTGCACAGTCACGATAGAGGGTAGAGACACTACTGTTCCAATTGAGAAGAGACGCCCATTACACAAGTGGGTACTGGGATGAGTATATTGGAGAGGCTTGTCTCATTGTAACTTGGAACTATGCTGCATTTCACAGGGTGGGAGGAGTCCTTTCAACTCTCTACATCTTCACTAAGCCAGTCTCAAACTAATCCTCCTGCTCTGCTCTCTCTCCCCAAATTCCTATATTTTCCTTTACTGGAAATATTTGCCAATTTTCCTTTATAAGTTGCAACATTCCCCACCTTAACCATTCCCAAAGGCAAAACATTTCCCAATCCAGCAACACTGCATCAATCAGCTTCCCCCAATTCAACAGACTTTTAAAAATTCTTTCATGAGGTGCGGGTGTTGCTGACTAGGCCAGCATTTGTTGCCCAGCCCTAATTGCCCCTTGGGGAGACTGGGGCTCTTCATTCTTGAAGTGAGAAATCTGAGCGGTGATCTCTTCAAAATTATGAAGGGGTTTAATAGGGTGGACATAGAGATGGTGTTTCCACTAAGGGTGGAGAGACCAGATAATTTGTTCGTAAATCCCACAGGAAACTCAGGAGGAACTTACTCAAATGGTGATAAAGTTATATCTGTAGATAGTCCTTGGGCTGGTGGCTGGAAGGCCCTGAATTTCCCTGTTCCAGGGAAACAAGACCAAGTAGCAACCTTATCAGCTTCCATTCCCTCTCCCCTGGTGAAGGCTTCTGTGATGTCCTTGGGACAGAAACGTTTAGCTAAAGACATTTTGAATTAGAACTGCACAAGCTCTTAAATATGGATTCTTTATAATCTCTTCTTAGTAGACTCCCTCTGCTGGTACATGTGCGCATGGTAGCCTTAAGCAGACAAAATGTACAGTACAATTTTCATACACTACAGTCTCAGTCCCGGCTATGTCTGTTTCATGACATCTGACCTCTTGTGCATCCCTGATTTTAATCGCCCCGCCGTTGGTGACCATACCTTCAGTTGCCATGGCTCCAAGCTCTGGAATACCCTCCTTACATCTCTCCACCTCTCTATCTCACTTTCCTCATCTTTGACCAAGCTTTTAGTCATCTGACCAAATATCTCCTTATGCAGCTCAATGTTGTACTTTGTGTTATAATGCTCTTTTGAAATGACTGGTGACATTTTATTACATTAATGGTGTTATATATGGATAAATTGGTTGTTGTTCTTGTTGACCTTTAGGAAACTGGGCCGGGATTCTGACTGGGGGTGCTTCTCCTGGAAATCTCCACCCACCCCCAGCCCTTAGTATGCGATTTGTCCCGGAATCTGATGGGGCCAGAATGTAACAGGTTGTGAAATACAGCTTAATGCATTTCTACCACAAGAAGCTGCTAGCAAGCCTACAACTAGTGACATCTTGTGGCAGAACTAAGTATAGTCGGCGCTGTTGAAAGGTAAATTATGGGGAGGATTTTCTCCCTGTCGGGCAGGCTGGTTGGAGGTGGGCACGGAGCCGATCGCCGCCATTTTACGTGGGCGGGCCAATTATGGCTTGCCCAGCATGACGCGCAGCTGGTAGTGCCCAGCGCTACCTGTGTGGGCGGGGGGGGAGAAGGGAGAGTCAGGGCGTGCGAAAGAGCGCAGAAATCTCCCTGAGGCAGCTCCGTGTCTCAGGGAGATTAAGTTCATAATGAAAGTTTCAAATAAAGAAAGGGTAAAATTATTTAGACATGTCCCCTCATGTGGCAGTGCCACATGAGCTGCAACTGTTTATGAAAGTTGAATAAATTATTTATAGATTTTGTTAAACTTTCAGGAAACCTCATCCCGCCCACAGATGAGGTTTCCTGAGAAACATGAAGGCCACTTGAGCTTTTCGCCTGCCTGTTAACTTTAAGGTTGGACGGGCAGCATTGTTAATTAGATTAATTGGCTTTTTAATGGCCTTAACAGGCCTTTGACAGTTCAGCGGGTGTGTGCCGGATCTGAATGACACGCGGTGACTTCGGGACGCACGCCCCACATCACCACACATCATTTTACACGCCGATGTGAAAATTCTCCCCTATATCTTTCAGACTAGAATCACCAATCCAACTGAAGCAAGTTGACTTTTGGGAGTGGGCTTCTATGGTTATTAACTGAAGTGATGTAAGGATTCAACAAAGTGAGTCAGCATTTGCACAGTGAGCATTTTTATTGTTTTTAGTTCAGTGGTTTGAATCGCCCCATCACTGAAAAAGAAGTCAACAAAGGCATGTTGAAGGGATTAGAGATGGAAATTGGAGATCTGACACTGGTTTTTTACTTTTGAAGCTCATTCAAGCTTAACAGTAATACAGGCGAGTGCACAGACTGACAGCTACAGTTTGGGGCCAGGCACCAAGAGGGAGACATGTTTGCCTGTGCACAGCACATACCCTGAACTCGAAGATCAGTTATATTCTTCAGGCTTGTCAGGTTCCATTTTTAGCATAGTGGTGACGCTCACATTTGCGAAGCAAGTTCCAGAGGAGTACAGCTCATCAGATTAATTTGTTCACCTGCCCGTTAACTCTTTAAAACAATTTTTCACGCTGTTCTCCTTCAGTTCCATGCTAATCCCTCAACCTTCAGTACCCTACCCAAGTGATCACTCCTCGCGTGTGAGCCTAGACTGTGGGTGCCAGCAGGGCAGGATATATGAGGGGTGACGATGGCATAGTGGAAATGCCACTGGCCTAGTAAGTCAGGGGCCCAGGCTGATGCTGTGGAGAATATGGGTTCATAATCCCACTGTGGTAGGAGTTGGAATTTAAATTCAATTAATAAAATCTGGAATTGAAAGACAGGGACCATGAAATCATCACTTTTTTGTTGTTAAAAAGCCACCTGGTCTGCTAATGGAGGAAAGTAGCCCATCCTTACCTGGTCTGACCTACATGTGACCCACAGCAATGTGGTGAATTTTAACTGCCCTCTGAAATGACCGAGCAAGCCACTCAGTTCAAAGGCACTTAGGGATGGGCAACAAATGCTGGCCTTGTCAGCGTCACCTACATCCCAAAAATCACAGTGGAGCTCACTCCTGCTCTCTCCCACTCAGGATAGCAATTGAGAAACCCTGGCTGCTGTTTCTCTTGCAACCCACCCCCCCACTTCCTGTCTCGGTGGCTGAAGCAGCCAACCCATCTCACTCCACAATAGGCTCCGAACTGAACCTGGAGTCATCGGGTCACACACAGACCACGCCAATTGAGGCAGAAGGGGTGCTGTTCCACCTCCACCCCCACCCCCCCGGCCCCCCATCTACTTACAGGTCAAGTATCCTTTATCCATAAACCTGAAAACTGGACACATCCAAAAACCCTGACTCCCCAAAGCCTGTCCACCATCTACAAGGCACAAGTCAGGAGTGTGATGGAATACTCTCCACTTGCCTGGGTGAGTGCAGCTCCCACAACACTCAAGAAGCTCAACACCATCCAGAACAAAGAATCCCGCTTGATCAACACCCCATCCACCACCTTCAACATTCACTCCTTCCACCACCGATGCACAGTAGCAGCAGTGTGTACCATCTACAAGATGCACTGCAGGAACTCACCAAGGCTCCTTCGACAGCACCTTCCAAACCCATGACCATTGCTGTCTAGAAGGACAAGGGCAGCAGATAGATGGGAACACCACCACCTGGAAGTTCCCCTCCAAGTCACTCATCATTCTGACTTGGAAATATATCGCCGTTCTTTCACTGTCACTGGGTCAAAATCCTGGAACTCCCTCCCTAACAGCACTGTGGGTGTACCTACACCACATGGACTGCAGCGGTTCAAGAGGGCAGCTCATCACCACCTTCTCAAGGGCAACTAGGGATGGGCAATAAATGCCGGCCCAGCCAGCGAAGCCCACGTCCTGTGAATGAATTTTTAAAAAAGCACTCTTTTTGAACTTCATCGACCTTCAGCGTGGGATGTTGCTGAGCAGAGCCGACATGACCCAAGCCAACATGAACCTTGCCAACCACACCCAACCTTTAACTCAGGAAGTCTAGTTGTTCATTTGCACCGTTTACCTTATGAACCCTCTTCTACAATCAGAATCGCAGATGGCGCCATGGGTGGGAACTTATTACAGGTACCCTGTATTTATTATTCAGTGGTACATCTTACTATTCTAGCCATTTTATTTACTTTAGACTATAGCTAGCCTAGGCTTCAGCCATTGCAATGTAAGTAGGCCTAGTTCTATACGCAGTATCCGTAAACCAAACCTATCTGAAATCCAAAACGCAGTCAGCCCCGAGGGTTTGTGCTTATTTGAAGGTCTTCCTCCCCAGATTCATGAACCTTTTCCCAGCAAAGATCTGTGGTTTGTCGGAAGTTTGGGTAATTTTTAGGGCCAGCAAATGTTGACTAAAAAAAAGTGAAAGTATGAGAAAAAACTAGTAAGAAATATAGGAACAGACAGTAAAAGCTTCTTCAAGTATATAGAAAGGAAGAGAGTAGCTAAAGTAAGCATAGGTCCCTTACAGCGTCAAACTGGGGAATTAATAATTGGAAACAAGGAAATGGCAGATGCTTTGAACAAGTGTTTTGTATCTGTCTTCACAGTAGAGGACATAGAAAGCAACCCAAGAATAGTAGGAAACCAACAGGCAAAAGGGAGGGAGGAACTCAAAACAAACACAATAACTAGGGAGAAAGCACTGGGAAAACTAATGGGCCTAAAGGCTGACAAGTCTCCTGGTCCTGATGGCATGCATCTGAGGGTCTTAAAAGAAGTGACGGAGATAGTGGATGCATTGGTAATCTTCCAAATTCACTAAATTCTGGAAAACTGTAAATTTAACGCCCCTATTCAAGAAAGGAGGGAGACAGAAAGTGGGAACCTATTGGCCAGTTGGCCTAACATCTGTCCTTGGGAAAATGCTAGAATCCATTATTAAGGAAGTAGTAGCAGGACATTTAGAAAATCAAAATACAGTTAGGCAGCATCAACATGGTTTTATGAAAGACAGTTGTGTTTGCCAATTTTACTGAAGTTCTTTGAGGATTTAGTTAGCAGAGTAGATGAAGGGGAACCAGTAGATGTCGTGTATTTGGATTTCCAAAAGACATTCAATAAGGCGCCACATAAAAGGTTACCACACATGATAAGAGCTCATGGTGTTGGGGGTGATATATTAGCATGGATATAGGATTAGCTAACTAACAGGAAACAGGAACAGGATAAATGGGTCACTTTCAACTTGGCAAACTGTAACAAGTGGAATGCCAGAGGGATCAGTACGGGGGCCTCAACTACTTACAATGAAGGGTCGGACTGTATTGTAGCCACATTTGCTGACAATACCCAAATAGGTAGGAGTTTGCAGGTCCAAATCTCATTTTAGAAACTTGAACCCACAAAATCTTGGCCGACACTCCCAGTGCACTACCAAGGGAACTCTGCTTGAGTAAGGAATGAACTTTGGATGAGATGTTAAAACAAGGCCTTGTCTGCCTTCCTCATGTGGATGTTGAAGATTACACGATTGGAAGAAGAGTGGTGGGGTGGGTGAGGTGGGGGGGTGGTTGGTGGTGGTGGTGGGGGTGGTTGAGGGGGTTGGGGATGGTGGTGGCACATCCCCAGCCTCTTGGCCAATATTTATCCCTCAACCAACATCACTAAAAACAGATGACCTGATCATTATCACAATGCTATTTATGGGAGCTTTCTGTGGCTGCTTCATTCCCTCCGTGACAACTGTCCAAACTCCCTACGTTACAACAACTTCAAAAGTACTGCATTGGCTTTAAAGTGCTTTGACATTTAATGAGGTTGGGAGAGGTGCTACAGAAAGGCAAGACCTATCTTCATACAGTTATAGCTTTCTCTACAGAAATGATGGCCAGAATTTTCCAGCCACCCATCGCAGCGGGTCCCCCACAGTGAGGCAAGCGAGCTATCGAAATCTCCATCCACATTGGCGGGACCTGAAGATCCCACCAGCATGAGGGGCTGTAAAATTCCGGCCGATGTGTTATTAATAGCAAGATCGTAGCAGGAAATAGGGGATTCCTTGGATGAAGGACTTATCTCGTGAGGAAAGATTGGACAGGTTGGGCCTATATCGGTTGGAGTTTAGATGAATGAGAGGTGATCTTATTGAAACCTGTAAGATCCTGAGGAAACTTGACAGCGTGGATGCAAAAAGGAGAGAGACTAGAGCTAATGGACACAGTTGAAAAATGAGGATCTCCATTTAAGATGGCGATGAGGAGAATGTTTTTCTGATATCTTGAGTCTGTGGAACTCTCCTCCTCAAAGAGTGTAAAGGCAGGCTGATTAAATATTTTTAAGGCAGAGGTAGATAGATTCTTGACTAACAAAGCTGCCTCAGTTCATTTGCTGCTGAAACTCCGAGACCCAGCTGAGGCCTTAGTGACATCAAGACGTGACTATTCTAATGCTCTCCTGGTTACCTCCCAATCTTCCTCTCTCCATAACCTTGAGCCCTGCTGCCCACAAACTAACTCCCACCAAGCCCTGTTCCCCCATCGACCCTGTGCTCGCTGGCCTACACTGGCACCTGATTAAACAACGCCTTGATTTTAAATCCCTCTGTGGTCTCTCCCATCTCCTTATCTCTATAATCTCCTCAAGCCCCACAGCTCCCCAAGATATCTGCGTTCCTCCAAATCTAGCCTCATACACAATCCCAATTTTCACCACTCCATCATCCCTCACTCCTCAGGAACATCTTCCGGCATGTTCCATTCATGGAGTCAGCTCCGTACTTAAGGAGGGATACACTTGCCTTGGAAGCAGTTCAGAGAAGGTTCACCCAGCTGATTCCTGGGATGAAGGGACTGTCTTATGAGGAAAGGTGCAGTTTGGGCCTATACTCAATGGAATATGAGTGAGTGGTGGAGGCAGGGTAATTGAATATTTTTAAGTCAGAAGTAGATAGATTCTTCCCTACCAAGGGAGAAAAAGGATGTCGGGGGGATAGGCAGGATCGTGACATTGAGGCCACAATCAGATCAGCCATGAAGCAGGCTCAAGGGGCCGAATAGCCTACTCCTGCTCCTGATTCATATGAAAGATGAAGCAGTCTTGGCATAATTGGTCTAGAGTACAGTTTAGTGATTACATCTCCCACTGCTCCATTGGCCTTTTGGTTGTGATTGATCATGAGTAATGTTTTCACCTCAGGAGGAAGTACAGGTGCGGACTATTTTAATCCCTTGCAGCAGTGCCAAGAAATGAAGCCCAGGTCGCAGTTTTCTGGCATGTTTATCTGCCGCACTAATGTTTTTCTCTCTCCCCCAGGAGAAGGCTGATCTGGGTGAGATAAACTTCTCGTTGTGCTATCTCCCGACGGCAGGGAGACTCACCATTACCATTATTAAAGCCACCAACTTAAAGGCAATGGATTTAACTGGATTCTCAGGTAATTTCGCCACCTCACGTGAGTGCTAGACAGAGGACTCCCTCCTTCTGCTTGCCTCAAACCAGTTTTACTTATCTCACCCCTCCCTCCACCCATCCCTGCCCTCTCTTGGGGCCTTGCTCCTACAGATACTGTCAGCTTCTCTGGTGTGTGAGCTTAGACAGGGAGTGTCAGTTGGCCATTGCTGGCCAAACCCTGACCCCTGACCCTGAACCGTGCACATGCTCCCTATTTTAGGAGTGATGCAAAACTCTCCCATATAAAATTAGTGGGTGCCAGGTGGACAAATTGAATTTTCGATGAGGTCGACATGTTTTTTTGGGGGGGAGGGTTAAGGGAATTAAGGGCTATGAAGCAAAAGGGGGTACACTGGAGTTGAGGTACAGATTGTCCATCACCTAAATTAATGACAGGACAATCTAGAGGGGCTGAATGGCCTGCTTTTGGGGATAATCATTCAGGAATAGGACTGCTGGCTTTATTTACTTTGCCCTTTACCAGTCTGGGGGTGCTGAGGTCAACTGCAGCAATGCCAATGTTATCAGTGCAGACTAGTGTTTGTACCAGATGACTAAAGGCACAGACCCAGTTTTGCACAATGCCTTTATGCAGGCAGAGGTCAGCAGGAGTTGGCAGTAATTTTTTTCCTGTTTGAATGTTGTGGTAGTGACTGGGGGGTCGGGGTGGGGGTGGGGGGGTGGGTGGGGGGGGGGGGGGGGGTGGGGGGTGGCGGCGGGGGTGGTGTGTGTGCGGGAGAGGAGTAAAGGCCCAGTGGCAGCTGGTGGGCCCCAGCCCGAGCATTGTCCAACCCACTCCTCCCCTCTACTCGCAGATCCCTATGTGAAGGCATCGCTGATCTGCGAAGGGAGGCGCCTGAAGAAGCGGAAGACCTCGATAAAGAAGAACACGCTCAACCCGGTGTATAACGAGGCCCTGGTGTTTGACATTCCCAACGAGAACATGGATCATGTGAATGTCATCATTGCCGTCATGGACTACGACTGGTGAGAAGCTCTCTAACCAAATAGGGGTCAGCCCCGGGGTGGGTGGGGGAGGGTGGAAGGTGGGCGCCTGTGAGAGGATTCAGCTCCAACATCCATCTATACTTAACAAAAACAAAAATACCTGGAAAAACTCAGCAGGTCTGACAGCATCTGCGGAGAGGAACACAGTTAACCTTTCGAGTCTTCTGTCGAAGAGTCATACGGACTCGAAACGTTAACTGTGTTCCTCTCCGCAGATGCTGTCAGACCTGCTGAGTTTTTCCAGGTATTTTTGTTTTTGTTTTGGATTTCCAGCATCCGCAGTTTTTTGCTTTTATCCATTTATACTTATGCTGGTACCTGTGTAGCAGTGTGTACAGTGTGTGACTGAGACAAGCAGTCATGGCACTGAAAAGCAAATGCCTAGTAACGGGACAGAATACAGCGTAGATTTACTAGAATCTAAGGACTCCAAGGGTTAAATTACAAGAAGAGATTATACAAACTAGAGTATATACATATATAGGGCTGGCTAAGAGGGGGAGGTGGTGGTGTACTGGTAATGTCACTTAACTGGTAATCTAGAGGCCTAATGGTTTGGGATATGGGTTCAAATCCCACCATGGCAGCTGGTGGAATTTAAATTCAGTTAATAATGCTGGGCTCAGTAGGGCTAAATATTCAGCTTGGCTAGAGGGGGTGGGGCCTGCTCACCAAGGTGTCAGGCATGAGTCCTGAGGTCACCATGTGTCATTTAGATTTTCAGTTTGGCGATCACACAAAGGCCTGTTAAGGCCATTAATTAACTAATTAACCCTATTGAGAAAGTTGCCCATTCAACTTTAAGGTTGGGGGGCAGGCAAAGAGCCCAGGCGGCCTTCACATTTTTATGGAACCTCATCCACGGGGGGGATGAGGTTTCATGAAATGTTTATAAATTAGATAAACGTTTTCATTAAAGTTCATTGACATGTCCCAGCTCACGTGACACTGTCACATGAGGGGACGTGTTAAATTTTCTTTTCTTTATTAAAACTTAAACTTATCTCCCTGAGGCACCTCCTGACTCAGGGACCGCTCAGTGCTTCCAGGCGCGCGTCACGCTGGGTGGGCCTTAATTGGTCTGCCCATGTAAAATGGCGGCGCGGACCTGATCGGGGGTGCGATCAGGAGCACGCCCGCCCCCACACAACCCCGCCCCCCCCCCAATGGGGGGAGAATTCTACCCCATGAAACTATCATTGATTGTTGCAAAACCTATCTGGTTCACTAATGCCCTTTAGGGAAGGAAATCTGCCACCCTTACCCGGTCTGGCCTACATATGACTCCAGACCCACAGCAATGTGGTTGATCCTTCACTGCCCCCTGAAATGGCTGAGCAAGCCACTCAGTTCAAGGGCAATTAGGGATGGGCAACAAATGCTGGCCTTGCCATTGATGCCCGCATCCCATGAAGGAATAAAGGGAAACAAAAGATAGACAAAGAAACGCTGTCCCCATAAAAAGGACTAAGGGACACAGGTTTAAGTTTTGGGAAAAAGATGCAAGGGGGATTTGGAGAAGACCTTTTTGACACGGTGTGTGATAATGACCAGCGGGGGTCGTGAAGCAGAGGCAATCAATGATTTCAAACTGAAATTGGACAAGCACTTGAGGGGGATAAACATGCCGGGCTATGGGGACAGAGCAGAGGAATGGGGCTGACTGGATTGCTCTACAGAGACCCAGCAGGAACTCAATGGTCTGAATGGCCTCCTTCGTGTGTCAAAATGATTCTAATGGCAGAATTGTACATTTCATGGACGGTGGGTTTGTGGCGGTGGGGGGTGGGGGGGTGGGGGGAGCATGGCAGTGACCATTACATTTCTCAAGCAACCTTCCCACCGGCCTCCCCAGCCCTGACTTCGCCACAGTTTTATGTTTGGACAGTTGAGCCCTAGGCCGGCCTGCTTGCCCTTGGCCCAATTGAGGCCCTTAAGTAGCCAATTATTAACCACCTAAGGGCCTCAATTTTCAGACCGGTGGGAGGAGTTCTGGGGCATGGGGAAGCCTATAAATGAACCTTGTTCAAGCCTTGGGTGGGAAGCGGGATGGGGGCCTCCTTTTAACATCGGTGCCTCGCCTCCGCCCACACCACAGAAGCTCCAGCCCCTTCAGGTCCTCCCTACCCTCAGGCCTCTCCACCAACAACCCCCCCAGTCCCCCATCTGCCCACCCCACCCCCGCGGGTCACTTCCCCTCCCTGCCCTGAGCCCCTTAAAACTTACCCGGCCCTGCAATCCCTGGGATTTAGGCTCTGGGGCCTAGTTGCAGTCCCAGTCCTGCAGCTTCTGGTGCTACAGGGACTAGAGAGCTGCTGGCCAATCAGATTAGGCTGGCAGCGCTCTGAGGCAGGACTTTCTCCTGAGTGAGGGGTGGAAATCCCGCCTCTAGCCAATTAACGTTTGTTGGAGCAGGGCAGGCAGTGTCAGCAGGGATGTGTTCCCTGTCGACTCTTCGGATGGTGGGATAGGAAATGCCGCCATTTTAAAAATCCTGGCCAATGAACCAATGAAGTAAGTCAGTCAGCCCCAGAAGGAAAAAACAGTTTGGACCAGTATTCTTATTTCCCAGTTTCTACTGTCTCTCCCTTCAGGGGCGATTGTAGAGAGAAAGGATTAATGTTCGGGGTATGAGCCAGCAGCGCTGGCTGTGGTATCTAAGGCACACCACCAGTGCCGCGACCAGCCAGTGCTGTGGGTGCCATTCCTCACCGCGATGCCCCATTTTGGGGGACTGGTTCTTTAAACATTGACCTGCCTTTTCTCCTGGCCAGTCCTACCTTAGCAGCTCTGTGTGTTTCCTGCATTTTTTTGCTTTCGGTTTGCAATTTCCTTCCTGTGCCTGGTGTTCAGGGAGCATCAGAAACGACATCAGTCGGAGTGATTGGACAATGCAAACAGTACCCGTCAAACCAGGAATGCAACACCCTAGTGGGAGTTTCAGTTGACCTATGGTGATCAGAAACTTAATGGAACAAGCCACATAAATACTGTAACTACAAGATCGGGTCAGAGATTCTACAGTGAGTAACTCGCCTCCTGACTCCCCCAAGTCTTTCCATCATTAAGAAACCACAAATCAGGAGCGTGATAGAATACTCTCCCATTCGCCCGCTTGAGTGCAGCTCCAACAACACTTCAGAAGTTCGACACCATCCCCAGGACAAAGCAACCTGCTTTATCAGCATCCCATCCACCACCTTAAGCATGTGAAAGGTCCCCAGTTTGAAACTGGGTAGAAACATTATCAAAACTTACTTATCAGAGTGAGAGAAAAGTTCCATAGTTCAGGAATCAATTCTTACTGGCAGTGACTCCCAAACCCACAAGCTCTAGCAACTGGAAGGACAAGGGCAGCAGATAGACGGGGACACCACCATCTGGAAGATCCCCCTCCAAGCCACTCACCATCCTGACTTGGAAATATATCACCGTTCCTTCACTGTCGCTGGGTCAAAATCCCGGAACTCCCTCCCTAACAGCGCTGTGGGTGTACCTACACCACATGGACTGCAGCGGCTCAAGAAGGCAGCTCACCCACCACCTTCTCAAGGGCAGTTAGGGATGGGCAATAAATGCTGGCCTTGTCATTGACGCCCACATATCATGAACAAATTAAAAGAAATCTCCTGAAACATTCATGATATAGTGAGGGGGCGAGCTAAACATCATAAAGAAATAATGTGGTAGAAACAATTTTCTTATAATGGGGGATTTTAATTTTCACATACACTGGAAGGTGGTGAATATCTCGGGTAATAAAGACAGTAGCATTTTTAAAATGCGTTTGGAAGTATTTCTAGAACTGACCAGGGAACAGAGCTTACTCAATTTAATCATGACTAATGAGCCAGAACTAGTTAACAATCTGAGAGTAAGGAAAAATCTTGCAAATAGTGACCCGTAATATAATTCAATATTAGGTTTGAATAGAAGATGGTAAACCGAGATTTTACATTTAAGCACGTCAAATTTCGAAAGAGCAAGGAATAAATTGAGTGCATCCGAAGATAAGATATGCATAGGTAAACCTTTAGGCTGACAATGGGAAGCATTCAAAGATGTTTTTGGATTGAACACAAAGCAGTACGCAGTCCTGCAAGGCAAAAGCTCCATTGGTGGAGTTAAGTGAGAATGGTCAACAAGTTAGGTAACAGACAGTATCAAATGAAAAGATGTACACAAAAACAAGGAATGGTAGAGTGCCAACAGACTGGGGTAGCAAGAAAGAGATACAAAGAAAGCGCAAAAAGGGAACACGAGAAAAACTTTTAAGGGGTATCAAAGCTAACAGTGCAAGTTTCTAAAAGTATGTTAGGAGACAAAGGATGGTAAAGGTGATAGTGGACCTGCTAAAGCAGGAGAGACTAAAATGGACAGTACAGAAATGGCAGACTTGTTAAATAAAGTTTTATGTGTCTATTTTTACAATGATTAGATAGGAGCAAAAAATCAAGTGGAAAAACTAAACTAAAAACCATTCAGGACAAGAAATTTATTGAGTGTAATGTAAGCACAAAACTGGAGAAAATAATGGGACTTGAGATAAACAGATCTCCAAGACAAGCTCTGAGCACCATACCTCAGGAAGGACATATTGGCCTTAAGGCAGGACAGAGCAGATTCACCAGAATAATATTAGGGTTTAGAGGGTTAATTTATGAGGGCAGGTTGCATAAACTTGGCTTATATTACTTTGAGTTTAGCAAGTTAAGGCGTGCTCTAAGTAATGTGTTTAAAATGGTAAAATGATTCGACAGGGTAGTTTCTCTATTGGGGAAATTCAAAACAAGGGTGCCTCTTCTTAAAATTGGAATCATGCCATTCAGTGGAATAGAGAAACATTTTTCACACAAAGGGTAGTGGAAGTCTGGAATTGTCTTCCTTAAAAGGCTGTGGATGCTGAAGTCAATTAAGATCTCCAACAGTGAGATTGATGGATTTTTGTTGTGAGGGGATCGAGGGATAGGGATCAATGGTGGATAGACAGGATGTAGACCAGCAGAAGAGGCTTGAGGGCTGAAAGGCCTCCTCTTCTTCCTAATGTTCCAAAGAATGCATAGGGTCGCTTGTACAGAGCGTGAATATTGTTGAAAAGGGAGACCATGTTACTGAAACTTTTCATCTTGCACTTATCAGGACAAACACAAGAAAGCCAAATTTTAAACGATCACGGTAAATTACACTGCAGGAGAAAAGGGTGCAGATTGGTTGACAAGTGGACTCTGGCGTTGCCTTGGAGAAAGCATGGTTCCCCATTGCAATGCCTCGGCAAGATGGAAAGATTCGTCAACTTGTCCCTCTTTTTATCAACGCGTAGGTTGGTGGATTGGGAGCTTAGAAGGACCAAGGGAGTAAAGTTCGGGGGAGGAGGGACGTTGCTGGCAAGCATTTTGCTGAAATAACAGAGGAAGAAGGCAGATTACAATGAAGAGAGAAAGAGTGAATGTCACAGGCAAAAGAACAAAGCAAGGGTCCTTGAACAAAAACAGAAAATGCTAGAAAAACTCAAAGGGTCTAACAGCATCTGTGGAGATAAAAACAGAGTTAACATTTCAAATCTGTATGATTCTTCTTCAGAGCTAAAGAGAAGTAATAATGTGATGAAATTTATACTTAGGCCCTTGAACGCTGGGAATCCAGTCAGTAAAACTAAGGAAACGTTGTTCCTGGTTATTATTTATCAGTTTAACTCAGAAGGTATTTTGAGACATCCGGAGTATATAATAGTTGCTATACAAATGCAAATTCTCTCTAATATTTCTTAAACTTTGATTCATCCTGTTTCAAGTCTTTTGGCCTGGAAGTTTGGAACAGTTTGTTGCCTCTTTAGTGTAGATATCCTAAGTCTACCTGAGGGTAGACAACACCTGTCATTAAAAAAACCATTATCCCATTAGAGAAACAGAGACAGAGCTTTGTCCATTCAGAGGGGGAGAGAACCTTGATCCCTTCAGAGAGAGGAGTCCTTCATCTCCAGGTCTTCTGCCTCCGCTGAGGGGACTAAGAGGGACAGACACAGACAGAGGGGATGAGAACAGACAAACAAAAGGAAAACAGAGGTTTGGGGCTGAATGTTTTGGCCCCGGCAGCAGCCATTTGTGCCAAGGTGAGGTCAGAGACGGCAGGACATGTCCCCATGAGGTAGGTAGCCAGTTAGGACCATTCAGAGCCTCGTTAAAGGCACTAAAGGGAAGCCAGATGGGATTTTCCAGTCAGCCCCCAGTTTCCTGAAGTGATGGGGAGCAGTTTAATTGCCTCAAGGTGTGCACTCAGCATCAGGCTAGTGGGTAGGGTGTGGGGGTGGGAGGGGAAAGGACAGGGAGGGCTACAGTCCAGCCCCTCCTTGCCTGCCTGGGTATAGGTACAGCTAAATATCACCCTGTAGAGTGTAGAGGGGTTACCCCATGCACAGCAATGGCCTGCCTATTGAACCTGTTTTTAATTTAAAGTTCTAGAAAAGTTGGTGAGAGGGTGCCTCATGTCAAAGTGCCCTCTCTGTTACTCACCCTCTACAGCAGCATGCTGTCCTCTGAAGCTGGGAGGCATCCAATTGGCTTCAAGAGCCCACTTGGTGCCCTTAATTGGGAATCTGCCTCTGTGCCAATTAAGGGGCACTTCCATCAAAATCCCAATGAGTGACTGTTTCATCCCAAAGGGAAAATTCAGCCAGAGAGTGAGACATATGTGCACGTGCATGTGTGCACGACACACATGCACACAGACATGCACAAACACATGCACACACACACCACATACACACACACATATACACACACATGCACGGACACACATGCACACAGACACGCACACACACACACACACACACACACACACACGCACACACACACACACACACGCACACACACACACACATACACACACATATACACACACATGCACAGACACATGCACACACAGACATGCACACACACACATATATACACACATGCACAGACACACATGCACACAGACACGCAAACACACACACACACACACATATACACACACATGCACAGACACACATGCACACACAGGCATGCACACACACACCCACACACACACACACACACACACACACATACACACACACATATACACACATGCACAGACACACATGTATACACAGACATGCACACGCACACATACACATGCACACGTGTACACAGACACACACAGGTGCTTCTGCACACACACGCACATGCACACACACACACACACACACACATGTATATATACATACACATACAAACACAGAGGAACAGATCAACAAAATGTCAGAAATACAGTAATAAAAGCAGAAAATGCTGGAAAAACTCAGCAGGTCTACAGCATCAGTGGAGAGAGAAACAGAGTTAACATTTCGAATCCATATGACGCTTATTGAGAGGTGAAATACAGTGTTAGGTAAAGAGTGGGAAAGAGACATCTGGAGAGAAGACTTTTGTTAGAAATGTGAATTTTTCAATAATACATAGACAAAGTAACTCCAGTCATTTCTCTGTGTGTCAAACACTTGCCGATTTATTAAAGATTAAATACTACACTCACTCACGACCAATACCTGAGATTACAAAGGATGCTTCACAGCAATACGGTGCATCAAAGCCTCTCCAGATGTCTTTCTTTATCTACCAATCTCATATTGCAATTGCCTTGTTTTTGAGTTCAGTTAAAAGGACCATTACGTCAGCTCCTCCAAGACCTTCACTCTGGGCTTTACAGAAAGTATTATTAGTGTGGCACAGCAAAGGCTCAAAGAAGCTCCATAGCACAACCTCAGGACATTATATAAGCTACCTTACCTATTGTCTCATTCGGAAAATTATATAGATGGATCCACAAGAAGATTCAGACTTTTCAAGACTATTATAGCTACAGTCTCACAGGTTTATTGTCATTCTGGATTTTCGGAAAATTGTGAAAGAAATTACCCACAAAATGAAGTCTTTCATACAAAGTGGAATTTGAATATAACTTTAACATGTCTTCTCGAACACTTACATCCCACCACAGACAGGAAACCCCCATTCCTGTACTTTAAGGAGGCGTCTAGGCCCTCCCAGCCTGCCTGAGTACAAGTGCAGCTAAAAGCTGTCCTTGTATAGAGATTTCACCTCCCTCTCTGCACCCCCCTCCCCCAACCCTGACCCCCACGCCCTCCTCCCTCCCCCGCTACACCCCTTCCGCCCTCCCCTCCCCCCCACTCCCCCCCACAGTTGTGGCCTGATGGTTGAACGTGTTTCTTCTTTATTTAAAATGTTAAAAAAAGTTGGTGAGAGGCGGCCTCATGTTGAAGCACCCTCTCTCGTATTTACCCTCTACTGCAGTGTGCTGCCACTCTCAACCTGGAAGGCCTCCAATTGGCTTCAAGGGCACGCCTAGTTCCCTTAATTGGACAGGGAACCTGTCTCCATGCCAATTACAGGGGGGTGCCTACGTGAAAATCCCATCGAGTGAAACAGTTCCGACACCTGTTCCCAGCACCAGGTCGGGTAAATCCAGCGTCGAGCCATTTGACAAACATCCATCCAGCTCTCTGAATGTGTCAGAGTTAAGTGCGCCATCCAGGATTGCAATCGGGAGTAGGCAGATGAGGAAGATCCCGGGTGAGATGCCTAGTTTTGATGGATTTGGAGGTCCTGAGGTTGGGTGCTCCCGTTAGGCCGGAATTCTTCCCTGCCCCCGCCAATGGGTGGAGGTTGGGAGGACGGTTGGGGGGGGTGGGGGGGGGGGGGGGTAGAATTTGGCACGAGGCCCAAAAGTCGGTCGGTTTCACGGCGGGATCTTCCGATGCTGCCTGCCATGGTGGATCGGGAATCCCACCGGAAGCCAGCGTGAAGCCGACTTGCATCCCGCTAATGGGATGCAAATGAAGGCTGGACCGGAATCACCCCCCCCCCACCCCCATGCCTGATTCTCCATTAAGCCGGCAAGAAAACACGCCAGCCCAGAACATGTCCGGACAAGTGTGACGTGCTGAAGTAGGATCTCACCGTTAGGGCCTTGCTCAGATCGCGGACATCTGAGGAGGAGAAGGTGCCGGGCTTCCACAGCTACCGCACCCTGGAGGAACACGTGCATCACACACTGGGTAACTCTGTCACGAAGCAGCTCTCTAAGGATTCAGATCTTCATGGATCTCACCGATGCTTCAGCCCTGCTGGGCTGGTAAGGACGCAGCAAAGGAGGGTGGGGATTGGGGAAGGTTTAGGTGTGAGGGGCAGAGGAAGGCCTTAGGGAGAGGGGGGTGAAGATGAGTGGTGGGGGTGAAGGTGTCATGGGGAGGGGTAAAGATGGGAGGTGGAGATTGGAATGGGGAAGATGTAACGGAAGAGAATGGTGCAAGTCGGGAGGCAGCTAATATGAGGGAGGAAGGTGTAAGGGAGGGAGTTTGGAGGGGTGTAAGATGTCGGGGGGAGGGGGGAGTAGAGAGAAAATACGGGGGTGGAGGAAGGAGTTCGGAAGGGGGAAGGTCTCATGGAGGATGAGGGAATACAGGGATGACGAAGAAGTTCAGAGTGGGAAGGTGTCCATAGGGAGAAGGGGTGGGAAGAAGAAGGAGTGAGGGTGGAGGAAGGAGTAAGGGGGGAGGAAGGTGTAAGGGGGTGCATCGTCCAGGTGAACGTGCAAGGTAGGGGTCTGTGGAGTCAATGACTGCCTCCTGGTGAACAAACTGAGGGTGGGTGTGGTGGGGGGGGATGGTTAGAGTAAGAAAGGGCAGAGGGAGGCGGGAGGGTGAGGGTGCGTTGGTAACAGTAGAAGGGGTGGCGGGGGTGATTGGTGGGGTCACCGAGGTAGACACTGACCCTGGGGGTGGGAAGGAAGAGATTGGTGGTTCAACATGGATGGGGGTGGGTTCTCTGGAAGGTAGGGACCGTGCACATTCACTGGGCATCCTGGAATGGAGAAGGGTTTGGGCTGGAAGGTGACGGTGGGGAGGTCGAAGATTATGCCAGGGGTGTCTATTGTTATGGGGGAAAGGCCTAGATGAGTGGGAGGGGAAATGGTAGAGGAGCTCATGAGGAATTTGACCACCACCATCTTTTTGAAATCGAAAGTGGGTGGAGTCTCGTGTCGGACGGGCAGAGGTGCAGCATGGGAGCGCGGTCAGTGGGTGGGCGGAGATGCAGGTCAGCTCAGAGGGACAACTGAAAGAGAACCCCAGCAGGCAGCATTGAAGATGCTCGAGACATTAAGCTGAGTGTGATGGATGAAGGCTCCGCGTGTGTGGGAGAGAGCTTGCACGAGGCTCCGAAAGGCCCTGCCACAGACACTTCTCCCTCCAGAATCACTCATGGTCCGGCTGAACTGCTAGTGTTGGGGGTGGGGAGATGGTGGGGTGGGGGGTGGGGGTCCTGCAAAGCATATGTAATGAGGCTGAATGACAATAGTAGACATTATTTAACAAGAGTGAATATGTTTGCAGCTAATACAATGACAGTGTTCACCTGTGAAACCACTTAAGATCAAATTTTCTTGATTTTACGTTGCCTACCACTTCTTCTAAGTGTTGTCCTGACAGCCGCAGCAGGCGTGGACGAGACCTGTGGAGTTGTTTGCTCTGTTGCCTTTGATAAACTTGGTGGCCATGCCCTGGACAGCTGAGGCCTGGAGAGCCCCGGCTTGCTTTGGCTGTCCCCCTGTGGGCCAGCTGCTCCCCCTGTGGTGACAGAGGACGAGGTTGAAGGGGTTACAGGCAAAGGGGATTCTGAGGGAGTGGACAGCCTCTGAGAGTCCAGAGTGGATGGCCCAGAGCTGTCTAGTTGCTGCTCCACATCCCGTTGGGTGCCCGAGGGCCCCGGCCTGATTCCTTGAGGGGAAGGGTCATCTGGAGGGACGTTGAGGTGCTCCATTCCCCTCTCGCGTAGGCACTGCATGAATTTATCCATGTCAACAGCGATGGAGTGCAGGTCTGTGTGCATCTGTGGCAGAAACTGGGCGTCCTGCTGGACAAGGTTCTCCATGGTGTTCACCATCCTCCCCACGGAGACCTCCATGCGCACACATGTGGGCAGCACTTCATCAGAGAGCAGGCGGACAGACCCCTTCGACTCATGTGCCAGTCTGCTGAGGGCTTCCAACAGCTCTGCGTGATGTGCCCCCACCACTTGCTGACATCTCTCGAGGCTCGTCATCCAACTCGGACCTCACAGATGCCTCTTCCCCAGCAGTCCTCGGAGTGCCGGGGAGCTTGGCCGAACCTCCCTCCTCCTGCTGCGGACACGTGTCCGTGTGGTGACCACCAGATTGTGAGACCCTTCCTAAACTAGCACTAATACCCACTGAGCTGGTGGAGGGTGCATGTGACACCTCTACAGGCGTGGAGCTCCCTCCTGGCTTACCTCTGGGCTGGGGCTGGAGCCGACGCCTGATAGGGAGCCCTCTCCTCTTCCTCCTTCTCAGGCCTCGGTCTCTTCCTGGAGGCACCTGTAAGTGAGGTAGAAGAGTGCAAGTGGCAGCATCAGCTGCCTCCAACATGGATGCACTTTCAACCCTCGGGTTTGCATTGATGCATGAATCCTCATTGTTGGGTGCCCAAAGCTGAGCTCCCCATCGCCAATGGCTCTGTCCTGCTGTACTCCTCCGAGCTCAGATGCCCTGTCCTTGAATTCTGCCCGAAAAATGGTCACCCTCCACCCCCTCCCCCAAACCCTGTCGTCTCATGTTGTGTGCGATTGTGTCGGAGCTTCTCCTGCTCAAAGACGAGAGCATGTTTGAGAGGAGTCGGATGTGGGCATGGATTGGTGC
Source organism: Carcharodon carcharias (assembly GCF_017639515.1). Lineage (NCBI taxonomy): Eukaryota > Metazoa > Chordata > Chondrichthyes > Lamniformes > Lamnidae > Carcharodon > Carcharodon carcharias. Next base: position 8,376,404 of record NC_054497.1, on the reverse strand, counting down.
GGTAGAAATTGGTTCATTCATCATCATCCCTCCCCTCAGAAGATAGCCCACCTTGCGGCACATCGTCACTGGTGCGAATTGGGCAGAAGGGCTGTGGACCAGCTCCCTCCAGAGCGCTGAGCAAATCCACAGGCATGGGGAAGGCTCAGACAGGCATGTGATTTGCAGAGGTTGCTGGTTCCCTCTGGGCCTAAGCCAGTTCTGCCCCCATCTTACCCTCAACCAACCACCCCAGCCCCCTTCCATACCATGTTCCATGTCTGCTGAAGGGTGAGGGGGCCACAGTGGACTGCAGTGTGGAAGCACTGAAGAGGGACTGTGAGGCAGGGCATGTCGTTGCCACTAGGCCTTGGGCCTTGACATATTGGAGCCTTTGTGCTTTATGTGACCATCTGATGAGACTCACCCTGGCGGAGCGAATAAGGTTGTTCATCCCCCTCTGGGGCTGTGTTGCTGACTACTTGTGCACCCCCTGGGCACTGAGGGCATTGGCCACTTGCGCCCGTCCAGCGTTGTAATCCCTGCTTGGCCTCCTCCTGCCATCAGGTGGGTACAGCACATTGCTGAGCATCTCCGCATGGTCCAGGAGGACGCACAGGGAGGCGTCACCAAATTTCGGAATTTAGGCCGCTGGATGACCTTGCAGACGTCTCTGTTTTCGGTCTGACAGTGTGGATGTCCGGGTGACTTTTAGATATGGTGCCCAGATATGACAGCGGGACACGCGCTGTCAAACCCGGAAGATGGCGCAGAAACCCCGGATACGTAATTAATTAGGTCAGGGGTGGAAGATATGGCACGGCTTCCCATCGGCCTCTGCAGCGGGAGACACTCGCTGGCCCTGCCGCTGATATTGGACTTAGTCCCGGGTTGGGAGAATTCCGCCCTTCATCTCAGATATCCTTGACTGGGAGCAAAATGAAAACACAGCAGAGGTCTTGACCGCCTCGACTGCCTGCTCGTAAAAAGGTCACCTGGCAAGACCTGGATCAGACTCGCCTTTGATGCTTCTCACAGCCTGTGCCCCATATCACCCAGCCTTGAATTACCAAGTGCTGAAATGGGGAGTTGCCCAGACAGTGGCGATTAAAGGGTTAATGTCGAGGGGTTGGTTGAGCAGATGATGCGCTGTGGATTTCGGGACTGAATCTCCCCCAGTGGGTGGCGGGGGGTGGAGGGGGGCAGGTAGACAGGGTGGGGAAGGGGGAGGGGCTGAGGCGGGTGCAAAGTGTAAAATATTTGAAGTATAACTGCAGTGGCCTGTCAGTGGGAGTTGCCCTCATAGGGAGTGCCTGTTAGATCGCAGCTGAAGCTTTTTACCTCCTTGAGGACGCATGACATAACCGCATTCAACATCCCGGCTTCTCCTGCCAAATGTTTGCAGTGAGACAAGATGGTAAATGGGAAAGTGGGATAGGATTGCAATAAACTGGGATTTCTCTTCAAGATTGCTTCAACAGAAGCATTTTTATATAACACCTTTGCCATACTAACCCACTCCAACCCTTCCTTAATATATCCCTCAACCAACATCATGAAAAAAACATAATATACCTCATTGCTGTTTGTGGGAGCTTGCTGTGTGCAAATTTTCCCACATTACATTGGTGACCACACTTCTAAAAGTATTTAATTAGCTCTAATGCACTTGGGGATGGGCCTGAGGTCGTGCTATATAAATGCAAACTGGAACCCTGTTGAAAGAGAGGAAAGTTTCTCCCCTCACCGACTGCCTGGCCTTACAGCCTAGGACACCCAGGCCACAGAATCACTCACAGGAACAAGTCCCATTTGGTTTTGATACAATAGTCCCAAAATATAGGTGCTGTTATTTGACCAGATGTCCGAGGTGAGGGCCAAGCCAATCCATTTAAATACAAACATCCTGATAAAATTTATCTGGGTGTATTTGACTGACAGCCCTTTCTGAGTTTCAGAGATTTGAAAATTTGATTTGTCCAATATTCTTAAGAAGTAATTCTCAGCTTCTCGTTCAAATTGAGGAATCTGCCATCAAAGGGAGATAGATAGTCAGCAATAAAACACCATGTAATATTCAAGGTCCAGTTTAGCCTACATTGCAGCTCTGCATAGCATCTGGGGTAGGTTTTGTCTTTAACTTTCTGTAAAGGGATCGTTGAGCCAGTAACTGCTGTAAATCCACAGTGTGCCGTTATTTCTGCTCCCTTACCCATTTCCGTTTGAATCTGTTTGGCAGCTTTAAGCCTCAACCACAGTCCAGTGAAGTGTTGATTCTGCCACCTTCCACTGTAGCGGGACATTATATCAGGGAAGATTAGCCTGGAGAAGTTGAGGCTGTTCTCCTTCGAGTACAAGGAGATTGAGGATAGATCTGATTGAGGTGTGCAAGATCATGACGGGTTTGGATAAGGTAGACAAAGAAAAGCCGTTCCCATTGGCTGAGGGAACAAGACAGGGAGGACAAAGATTTAAGATTTTGGGCAAGAGATGCAGTGGGGGGAATGTGAGGAAGAGCTTGTTTTACTCAGCGAGTGGTAATGACCCGGATCTTGCTACCTATGAGGGCACTGGAAGCAGAGACGATCAATGATTTCAAAAGGAAATTGGATGGGCACTTGAGGGAAATACAGGGCTACGAGGATAGTAGAGGGGAATGGGACTGACTGGATTGCTCTCAAGAGCCAACCCGATGGGCCAAATGGCCTCCTTCTGTGCCCTTATGACTCTATGAGTTCTATCCTCACTCAACACCTACACAAGCTAGACATCAATCTGGAGCAAACTGCTGTTCCTTGTTTGGCCCAGGGGCTTGGGAAGAAATGATTAAGGCCCAACTGGAATTCAACGCAGGCCAAAGGTGAAGTCAGGGACTTTCCTGGCCTGTGTGGCTGAGTTTCAGCTCCTTAATTTTCAGCTGGAGCCCAAGGTCCAAGCGAGAAGGACATGGTCTAGATCCAGGCAGGTATTGGTTGCAAAACTTTTGGCTTCCTCAACTGCCTCCATGAAGCCTCTCTGCGTCTCTCCTTTCCTCTTTCCTCTTTACTTTTAAAAGCGTTTCTTAAAGCCCAATTTACTAAGCTATTGGTCACCATCTCCTAACTTTTGCATGAAGGATCAGCATCTGCTGGGGTTAGAAGACCATCTTGGGGGGAAGGCAGCAGGGGGTGTGTGCTGAGGAGGCTATCACTAAACAGGATGTGTCACATCAGAAACATGCTAGACACAACTGAGTATCGGACAGGGACTAATGGGATGGTCAGTTTGATTTCTCTCATTTTACTGTACCGTTCCAAGGTGAATCTCTATCCTGTATTATTATGGGTGGTCTTAGGCACAATGGTAGCATCTCTGCCTCTGGACCTAAAGTTCAGGGTTCAAATCGCACCCAAGACTTGTTAGCCATGGAAGGAGCATTCATGACGCTGTTCAACAAGCTGATAATCAGCCCAGGAATGCTTCCACCACCTTCCCACTATTCCCCAAAGGGAAAAAAGTGTGTGAAGACATGCTTAAAAAAAAACCCATAGTATTTATTTTTTCCTCCCAATTGTATATTTTATATCTCAGATCTATACAGAGATGGCACTAGTTTCTATGTCCGTAACAGGTTTAATTCACAGTGCTCTAAAATGTCTACTCCATGCTTCAGCTCTGGATTCCAGCTCTGTCTGCAGCTTTGTTTACTTTTCTCTGAGTCCAGATCCAGGTTTAACTAATCAAGCACAATGAGTATCAATAGTCAACAGACTCACATAATCAAACACAGAACAACTGAACACTGCACTTCCTTCTCTGTAAAGCACCTTGAGAGATTTTCCACCACAAACGTTCTGATCAAATGGAAATTGTTTTCTTGAAATAGGGGGAGAAAGAATTTGTATTTGTATAGCACCTTTCATGAGCACAGGATGTCTCAATGTACTTTATAACCAATGAAGTATTTTTGACATATAGTTGCTTTTGTAATCTAGGAAACTAGGCAGTTTATTTGCGCACAGCAAGTTCCCACAAACAGCAACCAGATCATGACAGATAATTTGTTTTTGGTGATCTTGAGGGATAAGTAGAGGACAGGACATGAGGGTTAACTCCCCTGCTCGTTGTGGAATAGTTGCCATGGGATTTTGTAACCCTACCTGAGAGGGAAGACGGGGCCTTGGATTAACATCTCATTCAAAAGATGGCATCTCTGAGAGAGCAGCACTCCCTCAGAGCTGCACAGGAAGAGACATGTTAAATCTAGTACTCAAGTCTCTGGAGGAAGAGTTGAACCCACAACCTTTTTGGTGAAAGGCAGGAGTGATACCCACTCAACGCCAAGGGAGGTAAATTGACATAAAAACAAAAAGATTGTTGGAAATACTCAGCAGGTCAGGAGCATCTACAGAGAGAAACAGAGTTAATGTTTCAGATCAAGGTAACTCCCAGAACTAAAGAAAGATAGAAGTGTAAGCACTTTTAAGTCAGTGGAAAGATGGGGGAGGGGGCAGGAAGAACAGAAGAGAAGCTCTGCATTAGGGTGGAGATCATGAGAGATTAAATAACAAAAGATTTGATGATACAACAGCCAAAGAGAGCAGTAATGGGTATAGAAAAGAAACAAAGGTTGTGTCCAAATAAGGCATGAATGGTTACATAGCAACAATCTGAATGGAAAAGAAACAAGGCCAACTCAACAAAACAAGAAGAAAAATACATATAAAACAAGATGAAGATGGAAGTTCTGATCTAAAGTCAAGATTCTTAGAGGGCGTGAGAGGACAGATGCTGAGAGGTTGTTTCCTCTTGTGGGAGAGTCTAGGACCCAAGGGTGTAATCTCAGAGTAAAGGGCCGTCCATTAAAAACAAAGACGAGGAGGAATTTCTTCTCTCAGAGGGTTGTCAATCTGTGGAATTCTTTACCTCGGTGGGCTGTAGAGACTGGGTCGTTAAATATATTCAAGCCTGAGATAGACAGATTTTTAATCAGTAAGGGAATCAAGGGTTATGGGGAAAAGGCAGGAAAGTGGAGTTGAGGATTATCAGATTAGCCATGATCTCATTGAATGGGGGAGCAGGCTTGATGGGCCGAATGGCCTACCTCTTCCCCTACGTCTTATGGTAACTCAGTGTTGTGTCGAGAAAGCTGTTGGGTGCCCGGTCAAAAGATAAGCTGCTGTATCTCAAGTTTGGTTTGAGCTTCACTGGGACACTGTAACAGGCCAAGGACAGAAAGGTTAGATTGGGAGCAAGGTGGAAAATTAAAATAACAAGCACCCAGAAGCTTAGGGTCATGGACTGAACGGATTTCTGATTTCCAGCATCTGCGGTTCTTTGCTTTTAACTTTTGAGTTCAGCTGACAACTTTATCTTCAGAAGAGCTATTGAACACTTCCTGTTAACGTCTCTCTTGCTCTCTCCGCAGTATCGGTCACAATGAGGTTATCGGGATGTGTTGTGTGGGCAATGATGCTGATGGACCAGGTCGAGAGCACTGGAACGAAATGTTGGCCAACCCACGCAAGCCCATTGAACAATGGCACCAGCTGATTGAGGTGAGCTTGAGGCCCTCCGGATAGTTTGGCTGCATTCTTCGGGAGTTGTGTATTGTTGAGAAATTGGCAGTGTTTGACACAGAGCAGGGAAAGTCTTAACAATCAGTCTAGAGTTTTAAACTCATTCCAATTTTCCATCTCTGTTCTATTTCTTTTTTATCCCTCAGGAAAAATTGATGAATAGTTACATGACAAAGAGTTACACCACCAGTACTGGTGCCACCAAAGCAGTTAGCATTGTGGTGGAGAGTCCTCATTCAGACTGAGAGTCTTACCATACACCATATAAGGTGAGTGCTTCCTTCCCCGTTGGGCCAGGCAAGAGAAAATAGAGGGGTTGGAATAATCAACAGTGTGATGGAATGAAGGAGAGAATGAAATATAGATGCTATGATATGGCAGAGGAATTCTGCCACGTGGACCAAGTGATGCTATCACAACGGTTTTGCAATTTATATTTATTATGAGAAGGTGTGTGCACTGAATTTAGAAGTAATGAATCCACCAAGACCTTTAGAGATTTTTAAAAATTAAGTTAAAATATTTATTAACAAAATAAAAGATTTCAAGCACATACATATGACTCAATTACTTATTACTATAACAAATCCTAAAATTCCTAATTGACCTGACTCCCAGTTACACACACTCTTTAAGGCAACAGTCCAAAATAGATTTTAGATTTAAAACGAACCCAGCAAGTTAACACAGTGGAATTCCAAATGGTTCTTCTCTAACCTCAGTTACTTTACACAGCAGACTTATGCACAAATGGCTGGAGGCTTCTTGAAAGCTTTTTCACACACTGCTGTTAGATCTTACATGCCCTTTTCTCATTTGGTCTTTCATTCTCCTTTATATATGTTTCTCCCTCTTTAATATGTAAATTCTATTGTTCCATATGCCTTTGAAACTGTATCTTCCTCATAATATAAACATTTTCATGTTGCCAATATTGTCAGTAACCTTTGGGAAAAATAAACACACTCCTTAGCCTTGTTTATCTAGCTAGTTGTAAACAGGCTAACATCCCTTTGAAATCCAACAATCCCTTCATTTATCTAAAAATGCAAATTCCCTTCACACTTTACATGCTAAGCTAGCATCCATGTTTACTCATTAGCATGTCAAACACATTTCTATACCTAGCTTCTTTTGATGATTTCAAGCTTGCAGTCTTCTTGGCTCCAAATGTAATTAAGTCACAGAGACCCATCTATACTTACCCCCATAAACCTACTTCACAACAAACCAGAGAAATATTATGAAAATTATTATATTTTTATCACAATAGAACACTAATTAGGACACAGCTAGAGAACTGCGTAATGTTCTGGTCAACCCATTACAAAATTAAATGTGATCACCACTAGGGAGGGTACAGAGGAAATTTATCAGGACAGGAATGAGGAATCTTGTGATGAGAGAGGATTTGATAGGCTGAGGGGAGATTTAATTGAGGTGTAGAAAATTATGAGGGGTCTAGGCAGAATAGATGGGCAGGGCATATTTCCCTTCGCACAGAGAAATCAATAACAGGGCAGATAGATTTAAAGTAATTGGTGGGAGAATTAGAGCGGATTTGAGTAATCTTTTTCACCAAGAGGGTGGTGAGGGGTCTGGAACCCATTGCCTGAAAGGGTTGTGGAGGCAGAAACCTTCATTGCACTTTAAAAAAACACTTGGATATGCACTTGGGACACTGTAGCCTACAGGACTATGGGCAAAGAGTTAGAAAATGGCTGGTTCTTCTTCAGCCAGCAAGGACATGATGGGCTGAATAGCCTCCTTTTGTGCTGCCAAAGTTCCTATATGCTTCTACATCTAACAGAGAGAGATGAAGGTAGAGGAATAAATGGAGTGACAGGAGAGTCAGACACAATGACATTCACAGGATGGTGGTGTTGTGTTAATGTCTCTGGACTAGTAATCCAGATACCCAGGCAAATGCTATGGGATCAAATCCCACCATTGCTGCTGGTAGAGTTTGAATTCCATTAATTAAAAAAAAACAATACAGCATATAAATCTAGTTTCATGACCATAAAACTATCAGCAGTTATTGTAAAAATCCATCTGGTTCATTAACATCATTGAGGAAAAAGATCTGCCATCCTGGTTTGGCCTACATGTGACTCCAGACCCACAGCAATGTGATTGACTCTTAGCTGTCCCCTGCAAGCCACTTAGTTCAAGGGATGGGCAACAAATGCTGGTCTTGCCAGGGATGCCCACATCCCATGAAGCAGGGTAGCAGAGATTTAAAGTGACAAAAATGGTAAGGTTAGAGCGAGTGAGGTGAATTCAATAGCGGAAGTAAGAGAAAGTGACTGTTAGCAATAGCTGTGTATTTGTGATGGAGGCAGACAGCGATAGGTTTCTGTGATAAATAGGAACAGCAATAATCTAGTTACTTCAGTTTCATCCTCTCTGTCTTTTCTCTCTCCCACAGGGAACACAAGAAGCCAGCAGTGCTTTTTTTACTTTTCTTCAGTTTTAAAAATCCTTTCTTCATCGCGAAAGAGAGAAAGAAAGGGGGAAACAAAAACATACAAACTTCTGCATCCTGGTCGGAGGAGAGCGAGGAAGAGGGAAGTGGGCATGAAAGGAAGGGATAGACTCATAGATTAACCCATTGGTTCATCTAAAACCATATTCAACCAAATGTGTGCATTTGTGAAGGGGATGTCTGGGAGACCAACTCAGGACTGACTCCCGAGCCGGAACCGAGGTGAATGTTTGGAAGCGATGCAACTATGAAACCGAGTCTTTTGGAGCAAAGATAGCTTCATTTAGAGTGCATGTTTCACCATGTATGTCATGGATGCGTGTGGCTTGGGTAAGACCTATGTGAGTGGGAAATCGCTGGCCCACACCATAACCCACGCCCACTTTCCTTTCATCATCCCCACCCCACCCCACACCCCCTCCCCACCCCACCCCATCCCACGACTTGGGGCTACATCACCAAGTCAAAACACAATCTATTCTCTGCAAATTCCCACCAACCGGATGGATGGAGAGCTGTGCCGCCGGATATGGGTTCCCAGCCCGGGAATTTCAGAAGAATTTTTTTTCTAGAGTCAATAACGTGTTTTCAAAAGCGTTGGAGACCAGGACTTCGGTCACATGGCAGCAACCTTGCTAAGTGAGATTCAAGTGGATTCAGTTGTCCAGGCCTCAGGGTTGGCGGGGGTGGGGCGGTGGTGTGGTGGGGAGGGAGAGGGTCATTGGTAGGGAGAATTTCTATCCTAACCTGCCCATCAGAAAGCTGAAGGGGTTGGGTAAGACCCTAGTTCTGCATTATTGCCAAATTTCACTCTCCTCTAGTCCATGAATGACTTGAGGCAAGACCCAACTGATTCCTCACTCATCAAGGCAGGTTAAGATTACCACTATCTCCTGAGGTGGGAGTGAGAGGGGTCTCCAGTAGCCACCACCCCCCCTACCCTCCATGACCACCTCAAGCCCAGTGCCAACATCTGTTCTTTGTGAGTGCCATCCAGTTGATCCAAATGGTCATGAGAAGCGAACCACAAACTATTAGAACCAGAAAGCAGGTGTAAATAAAATGCCAAAATGTTTCATTAAGATTTTTAACGAACCATCACCAACAGCGGAGCAAATATCAAGGGTCCAGCCCACCCTGGTCCCATCCTGTTCCTTTCTAATTCCTTGCTAGCGTGCATCTTAATTATGTTAAATCCAAACTGACACCAACAGGCATTGAGTTCCTGCTAGTCTTTGACTACTTACGTTCAATAGGGCAGATCATTTGCGACAGTCCAACTCACACATTCATAGCTGCATAGGTGCAAGAGGAGGCCATTCAACCCCTTGATTCTGTTCCACCATTTAGTGGGATTATGGCTGGTCATGAAGTCGTACATGGAGATAGAGGGAGTTCCACACAAAGGTCTGTTCTCAGGCTGGCAGGAGCCAAGCATTTGAAGCTACAACCGATAGAATAGGGACATGTAAAAGTCATTGATCAGTCTTGTATTGTTTCAGAGAATATAGACATTCAGTAACAGACACATCCCCTTTAAGAATCTCCCAAAAATGTTGGTTGTTGAGGGGGTGTTGGGGGGGCGGGGGAAAGGTGTAGATGGAGGAGGGTGTAGTGGTGGTACTTCTGCAGGATCACTCCCAGCTGCCCATCTGTTGTAATAGATGATCAGGAAATCACACCCCCACCTCTCCCCCCATCTTCCAAAACACTCTGGTTCAGCAGGAGTCTCTCTTGCCTCTCAGTCAGAAGATTGTGGACTCAAGTCAACTCTGGGGACTTGAGCACATGAAACAAGCTGACACTTTGAATAATGTTCTCACTTTTTGTTCTCTCTTTGTGAAGAACATTTTCCCTCACTGACCAAATTGGACTTCCTCTCTTCCAGTGCGCTCCTGAAATGATACAGCGCCTCCCTCCCTCACCTCCGCCCTCCCTAACTAACCCACTTAGCTATCCTACTTTTGAAAATGTCTTCGGCTCCATAATAATTAAAAACTGCAGTAATCCTTACCCTGCTGAATTATCTGTAATTCCATACAGTTACACAGTGTATAACCCTTACCCTGCTGGATTCTCTGCAACTCCATACAGTTACACAGTGAATAATCCTTACCCTGCTGAATTCTCTGCAACTCCATACAGTTACACAGTAAATGATCCTTACCCTGCTGAATTATCAGCAACTCCACACAGTTAAACAGTAAATAATCCTTACCCTGCTGAATTCTCTGCAACTCCATACAGTTAAACAGTAAATAATCCTTACCCTGCTGAATTCTCTGCAACTCCATACAGTTAAACAGTAAATAATCCTTACCCTGCTGAATTCTCTGCAACTCCATACAGTTAAACAGTAAATAATCCTTACCCTGCTGAATTCTCTGCAACTCCATACAGTTAAACGGTAAATAATCCTTACCCTGCTGAATTCTCTGCAACTCCATACAGTTAAACAGTAAATAATCCTTACCCTGCTGAATTCTCTGCAACTCCATAGTTAAACAGTAATTAATCCTTACCCTGCTGAATTATCTGCAACTCAATACAGTTACACAGTGAATGATCCTTACCCTGCTGAATTATCTGCAACTCAATACAGTTACACAGTGAATGATCCTTACCCTGCTGAATTATCTGCAACTCAATACAGTTACACAATGAATAATCCTTACCCCGCTGAATTCTCTGTAATTCCATACAGTTACACAGTGAATAATCCTTACCCTGCTGAATTATCTGCAACTCAATACAGTTACACAGTGAATAATCCTTACCCTGCTGAATTCTCTGCAACTCAATACAGTTACACAGTGTATGATCCCTACCCTGCTGGATTCTCAGCAACTCCATAGTTATACAGTGAATAATCCTTACCCTGCTGGATTCTCAGCAACTCCATAGTTATACAGTGAATAATCCTTACCCTGCTGAATTCTCTGCAACTCCATACAGTTACACAGTGTATAATCCTTACCCTGCTGGATTCTCAGCAACTCCATAGTTATACAGTGAATAATCCTTACCCTGCTGAATTCTCAGCAACTCCAAACAGTTACACATTGAATGATCCTTACCCTGCTGGATTCTCCGCCACTCCATACAGTTACACAATGAACAAGCCTTACCCTGCTGAATTAATAGTAATTCTGTACAGTTACACAGTGGGTGATCCTTACCCTGCTGAGTAAACATAAAGACCCTGAAATCCATGGAACTGAAAGGATTCTACAACAACAGAAGCCAACTTGGGGATAGGGGCATCAGGGGACAGAATTTTGGGTAGCATTCACTTCCACGCATGCCCATTTTCAGAACTTTTATTATTAGAAGGTGAGCCAGGCTGATGGGTTGACATCACTCAATGGTTACTTTTTACACCAGAACCTCTGGTGTAACTCACTGTGTAATTGTACAGTGTTATTATTTTTCAGCAGGGAATGTTTGCTCACTGTGTAACGGTACAAAGGTATTAATTTATTCAGCAGGGTAAGGATCACTCACTGTGTAACTGTACAAAGGTATTAATTTATTCAGCAGGGTAATAATTGCTCATTGTGTAACTGAACAAAGTTATTATTTATTCAGCAGGGTAAGCATTGCTCATTGTGTAACTGAACAAAGTTATTTATTCAGCAGAGTAAGGGTCACTGCAGGGAATCTTAGAATTGGGCCCAATCCAATGAGAATGTGGGGATTTCAAGATAACATGAGTAGATAATTGGATAGGAGGTAGGAAACAGAATAGGAAAAATGGGCATGCCCTCCAAGTTGCAGCCTCTGACTAGTAGAATCCCCAAGCATACTGTACTGGGGCCTCAGCTTTTCACTATATTTATAAATGAATTCAATAAAGAAATAGAATGGGGGTCTTGTGGCATAGTGTCCCTGCCTCTGAATCAGAAGCTCCTGGTTCAAGTCCCATTCCAGGACTTGATGGCCAAGGAAGATGTGTTCATAACACAGCCAAACAGATTGAGTATCAACTTGTAAATCCCTCCAACACACACCAAGGGCCAGCAGTAAGAGTGGGAAAGATTCCTGGTCAGCCATGTGATGGAAAGTAAGTTGAAGCCTCTACCATTACCATTCATATCTCCAGACTACAACATGCATGGAAAAGTTCATGTCAGCACAGCAAGTTGGACTCCTTGGTTGGCTGGACAACCAGTATGGATGTGATTGGTGCCAACAGCATGGGGTTTGATCCCTGTTCCGGCTGGGGTGGATTCAGGACCTGCCTCCTTGCCCTACACATAGTGGATGTCATGAGGCTTAAAAATTTCATAACTGGTAATTTTGTTAGGCAAGGACATGAAGGGTTATGGATCCAAAGCAGGTAACTGAATTTAACATACAGACCAGCCATGATCTAATTGAATGTCAGAATAGGTTTGAGGGGCTGAATGGCCTCTTCCTATTTCTATGTCAATATGTATAGGAACACTGCAAGTGCTTTGGGAAGAACAGGCTTGCAATGTCATGACATATAGTGACTGTTCTTGGAATCAAGGGTTATGGTCGGGGCGGCCATGGTAGGAGGAAAGTGGAGTTAAGGCCATAATCAGATCAGCCATGATCTTATTGAAATGCGGAGCAGGGTCGAGGGGCCGAATGGCCTACTCCTGCTTCCATTTCTCATGTTCGTATGTGCCCCAGAAACTTAGCGAGATGCCCCAGAGAGGGCCACACAATCTGATTCAAAATAATGACCCTGCTGCAATAATAACCTTTCAGCACTAGATGTCTATAACATGCTTAATATATGTTTTTAATTGTGAAACCAAAGGATATCACCAAGTTGGAAAGAGTGTGTGAGGTAAATGGGTGAGTCATGGTTAGCTGACACCTGTTTGTGACTGAAACGACTTATGAAGGAACATGAAGGAAGACAGATGGAGATCAGGAATAATGAAATCCTGGGGAAGATCAGGTTAGATTGGAGACAGGGCGCTTCTTAATTTTATCCCAGTGCGGATGTAGAAAGGAGGAAAGGTGTAGGATGGCATTCTTCAGCTTCTGAAGGCACAGGAGAGGACAATTTGGAGGAACAGGACAATAGGGAGGGAGAGTCAAGAAAGGCTGTGAGAGAGGATGGAGCCTGGGGGTGTCAGAGATTTATCTTGCATCCTCCCCAAGAGTGAACTACTCGTTGGCCATTTAGTAGACCTGAAAGCAACAATCCCAAGCAATAGAATTCCAAATGATCCTCCATTTTCTTGTTTTTTTGTCATTGTAAAATTTGCCTAATGTTACCAGTGATGAGGGTCAGAAACCATGTCTCTTTTCCTCCATTTTTTGCATGTGGTGTCTTGTCAAGTGGCATGCAGAGGCAAAAAATAACTTGCTCCTTTTAGAGAAAACACAAGCGGGGGGGGGAAAAAAAATCTTGTCAAATCCAATCTTGTAAATCAAATCCATCCATTGTGAATGTTTGTAGGATGTTTTCCAGCATGTGTCAAATGTGTTTGTCAAAAAAAAACCACACACTCAAAGCCATGAACGCTGAAAAATAAATGTGATTATTTTCTCTTTTCTCTGAATTGGTTGTGTTAACTCCGCTCACACCTGTGGCTGAACTGTTGAATAAAACATTCATTTCTTATGGTGATATCTCTTTCGCTGCAGTAAGTTATTTTTAGGCAAAGGGACATTGTGTTGACTTTTGAGCTTTCCTGGGGTGAGAGTGCCTAAGGTAAGGGTTAACACTTGTGCTGCTGAGGTTCAGCTCCTGTGCAGTAAAAAACCTTCATTGTCTCACTCACCAGCTCAGATACCCAGAGCCCTCACTGTCTCTGATACCCTGAGACCTCACTGTCTCTGATACCCTGAGCCCTCACTGTCTCCAATACCTTGAGCCCTCACTGTCTCTGATACCCTGAGCCCTCACTGTCTCCGATACCCTGAGCCCTCACTGTCTCCGATACCCTGAGCCCTCACTGTCTCCAATACCCTGAGCCCTCACTGTCTCCGATACCCAGAGTCCTCACGGTCTCCAAACCCAGAGCCCTCACTGTCTCCAATACCCTGAGCCCTCACTGTCTCCGATACCCAGAGCCCTCACTGTCTCCAATACCCTGAGCCCTCACTGTCTCCAAACCCAGAGCCCTCACTGTCTCCGATACCCAGAGCCCTCACTGTCTCCGATACCCAGAGCCCTCACTGTCTCCGATACCCAGAGCCCTCACTGTCTCCGATACCCAGAGCCCTCACTGTCTCCGATACCCAGAGCCCTCACTGTCTCCGATACCCAGAGCCCTCACTGTCTCCGATACCCAGAGCCCTCACTGTCTCCGATACCCAGAGCCCTCACTGTCTCCGATACCCAGAGCCCTCACTGTCTCCGATACCCTGAGCCCTCACTGTCTCCGATATCTGGAGCTCTAATATTTTGTATTTGAACTGCTAACTCATGAGTGAGGGGCGGAGAGATCAGGTTAGTCACATGGCTGTTATGGTGCTGTGTGTGAGAGCTGTTGATGTAGGGTTAATGTTGTTATTGAGATAAGCAGTGGGTGAGTGGCAGCAATGATCCCCTTCTTGCAGATACTTAGCAGGCCGCAGACTCCCGGGTCAGAACCACTGGTTAAAACACCAAACCGCACAGGCTGTATAGGTTCCTGCTCGCTGCTGAGATAGCTGACCTCAACCAAGGCAAACTTAAGCACCGCTTAAACTCAGGGGCTGTAGACGGAAGGCAAGGCGGGGCTGGGAGAATTGGGAACTCTCCAGAGGGCTCCTGCTCTTGGTAGTTCACCATCCACTCCTGCTAGAGCGTATCGGTACAGGTACCCAATGAGACTAGGATGAGGCAGGGACATAAAAGTAGGAGCGGTAGGCCATATGACACTTGGACTAGTTCTGCAATTCAGTAAGATCTATTTTTTCCTTTTTGTTTTGCGTGATACAGGCAGCATTTGTTGCCAATCTCTAACTTTCTTGAGCTGAGTGACCAGCTAGGCCATTTCAGAGGGCAGTTAAGAGTCAACCACATTGCTGTGGGTCTGGAGTCACATGTAGGCTAGACCAGGTGAGGATTGGCAGATTTCCTTCCCTAAAGGACATTTGATGGGTTTGTACAACAAATCACACAATAATGGTCACCATTCCTGAGGCTAACTTACAATTCCAGATTTTATTAATTGAATTTAAATTCCACCAGCTGCCATGGTGGGATTTGAACCCATGTCCCCATCATCACTACGCCATCATCACCCCTTAAATGGCTCCCTTAACTCCACTTTCCCTCACTAATCCCTTATCCCTGCAAATCCAAAAATCTATTTTTGACTTTCCTCAACAACTGTCAACACTGAGCTGTTCCACTGTGGATGTAGTCACCTGATGGTTTGGCAGGAGCTACCAAACGCTGGCTAATTTGCTCTCACACTCCAGCTGAAGGGTCATATAGAGCCTTCCCACTATCCTGCCTGAGATAAACCAGCCAAGGGGTTGAAGTTGGGGCCCTCAGCTCCATATGGAATGGGTCATCAGCCAACTGGCCATCATGGGAACATTGCCAGGCGCTTCATCTGGAAGGTAAATGCAGCTTATTGGAGAAACAAACAAGGCAAAGAAGGGTCCAGCTCTGAATGAGATGGCAATGAGAATAATGTGGAGAAATTCTCTAGCTAGCAACGACTGTGGCTCAGTAGATTAGTGCCTCGATCTCTGAGCTAAGAATGCCGGGTTCGAGTCTCACTTCAGGACTTGACAGCCATGGTAGGAGTGTTCATGATGTGGTTCAACAAGTTGAGAATGAGCCTGTTATGCCCCAAATGGGGAGAGGGGCAGGGGCAAGTATGAAGCAAACAAATTTGGAAGAGAAAAGACATAGGAGCAGAAATTAAGCCATTCAGCCCATCGAGTCTGCTCTGCCATTCAATCATGGCTGATAGGTTTCTCAATCCCACCTTCTCCCTTACCAATCAAGAACCTATCTATCTCAGATGGAGCATGTGATATAGTTACAGAAAGAGCCAAACCTAAAATTATTTCTTCTGTAGCAGATGAGATGTCACCTGCCTTGGCTCCATCTGCCCTCACACACCCAGGAGAACTGGTAGATCCTGGAGGAAGCACCACCTCCACATCCAAAACGGGCAGCATTTGTTGCCAATCTCTAACTGTCTTGAACTGAGTGACCAGCTAGGCCATTTCAGAGGGCAGTTAAGAGTCAACCACAATGCTGTGGGTCTGGAGTCACATGTAGGTCAGACCAGGTGAGGACAGCAGATAGTGTAGTGTTTAATTGTTCTGTGTTTGATTATGTGAGGCTGATAACTGATCTATGCTCACTGTGCTTGATTGGGTGTGGACTCAGAGCAAAGTAAACAGACATGATGAGTGTAGACATTTTGTGACTGCAGAGGTATTTTTAAAATCTTGTAAATAAACCAGTTGCAAATTCAAAAACTAGGGTCATCTCTCTGAGGGAAATCAAACATATAAAATATACAACACATACCCTTTATCTCTGCTCTCTGTTTCCTATCCCCCATGT
This sequence comes from Carcharodon carcharias, assembly GCF_017639515.1. NCBI lineage: Eukaryota > Metazoa > Chordata > Chondrichthyes > Lamniformes > Lamnidae > Carcharodon > Carcharodon carcharias. The sequence goes on along the minus strand of NC_054497.1, from coordinate 8,359,876 downwards.
CCTCATGTTACTATCAATTCCGCCTGCCCTCATTTTAACTAAGAAATGGGTAGAGGAGATTTTGTGCCCAGCTCATGCTGTGATCGACAACTGAAGGGTGGAGAGTTCTCAAGTCCCTCAGAAACATGTGAAAAAAACATACAAAAGCACAGCCAGGCGGGTGGTGTCAATCTATCAGTGTCTCATTACAAGACATTATTGAAATCGACTGTCCAATTACATGGCTCGAGCACCTTTAATCATCGGCCGTCGCTCAGGGTCTTTTTGGCTGTCACCCTGTGTGCAGATGTCACGATCAGTGCCCAAAGCTGTCTGTCATACATTGGCACCGCACTTAATTAATTGCCCTGGTGCAATCAGTCTGTGTTTAGTTCAGGAGAGCGCTGCTCTTCAGATCTCGAACAAGAATGTATGGAAGGGTGGTGGGTAGGCAGGGTGCAGGGGTACAGTAGGGGCTCGGAGGTGGATCCTGCAACTGTTTTAAAAGCATCTTGCAGCATTTAACTGTCACCCACGCTCAGTGGGTAGCACTCCTGCCTGCAGGTCAGACAGTCAGGAATTCAAGTCCCTCTCCAGAATCGTAAGTGTAAAATGAATACTGAAACTCCTGTGCAGTCTTCAGGGTTTGCTACATTGGTGGAGGCAGAAAAGATGTTAAACTGCAGTCCTGTCTCCTCTCCAGCATTGAGTTAAATGATCCCATGGCACCATTTCAAAGACGAGCAGAGGCAGATTTCCTTGGTGTGTCAGCCAATATTTATCTGTCAGTCAAAGACAGTAAAAAAGATTATCTGGTGATTATCACAATACTGTCTGTGGGAACTTGCTGTGTGCAAATTGGCTGCCATGAATTCTACAAGAGCAACTACACTTCAGTGATTTGGAATGTCCTGATGTTGTGAAAGGCAGTAACTAAAATTGAGTCACTCCCAATAGGGAGAAATTTGTTCTTAAAATTCTAAATGCCTTTACATTAGCATCAGCCCTACTTATCTCTTTTCCTTCCTCTTAGACTTAATCTGACATCCTTATTCAGGCTTGGAATGGCATAGCAAGGAAGCTGACTTGGTACTGCAGTCATTAGTTATACTGGTGGCCCTGGGGCTCAGTGGGTAGCATCCCTGCTTTCTAGAATTAGAAACTCTGAGTTCAAGTCCCACTCTGGGACTGGTTGCCCACAGAGGGAGAGTTCATGACATGGTTCAAAAGGTTGACAATCAGTCTGCCAATCCTTCTACCACCTGCCTCTCCAAAGGAGGAGAGGAGGGGGGGAGAAAGTGTGTGTGTGTGAAGATGCAAAATAAACGAGCATCTGTATTTGTAATGGCTTGAGAATGTGATTTAGAGATGTTCCCTTGACAGTCTGTCTCTCTGAAGCTGAATCAAATAGGCAATTGGTTTGAGACAGATGGTTTTGTCCAGAATACAGGGGAAGGAGTTTTATTAGCGGTTGAACTGATGCCACTATATAATGTTTTAAACCTTAAATGATTCCTTTTTTTGCAAACTTGGATCACAAAGAACCCTCAAAACAAGTTTACCGTGTTAAAATGTTGACAGGGTGAATTCCTGCACTCTCTCCCTCTTTAACTGAAGTTTGCTGTTTCGATTTAAAATTCACTGTGTGTTGTTCCCAATACAAAATGAAATAGAACAGGTTGAATAGGCCCCAGAAATTGCAAACCGTCTCTTTGTGATTTCCACTGGAGGCAGATTGGATTTAATCAGTATCCATTGGCTGGGGATCAATGGAGTGTGTGTGACAAATTGATCTTACAGCTGTGATTGACGTCAATTTGATTGTCCCAGTTTTCTGGGCTTGTAGCAGGAGGGACAGCCGAAGAATTACTGCCTTGCTGGCTGATGAGAGAAACAGAGGGAAGACGTGCCCACAGACAATGTGGCCAGAACACAGAGGGTGAGAGGCAGACAGTCACAATCTAATAGCGAGAGGGACACACAGGCTAAAGCTGGGAGGGAGACACACACACACACACATGCACACACACAAGTAGGGGGAGATGCATGCACCGCCAAACAGTCATACAGTGGAGTGAGACACACACACACAAGAGGATTACGCACAAATATAGATGGAAACAAAACAGGCAGAGGAATAAGTCAAATGGACAGCGTTCCCTTTCTCCCATGTACTTGCCTGTGTGGATTTTTTTAAAATTTATTCTTTCATGGGATGTGGGCATCACTGGTAAGGCCAGTATTTGTTGCCCATCCCTAATTGCCCTTGAACTGTGTGGCTTGCTGAGCCATTTCAGAGGGCAGTTGAGAGTCAACTGGGTCTGGAGTCACATGTAGGCCAGACTGAGTAAGGACAGCAGATTTCCTTCCCTAAAGGACATTAGTGAACCAGATGTGTTTTTGCAACATGGTTGTCATGGTCACCATCTCTGAGACTAGCTTTATATTCCGATTTTATTTATACTAATTGAATTGAAATTCCACCAGCGATTGTGGTGGGACTTGAACCCATGTCCCCAGCCCATTACCTTGGGCCTCTCCATTACTGGTCCACATTATGACTACGTCACCATCTCCCCATATGCATTGAGTCAGAAGTTTCACTTGCGACCTCTACTTAAAAAAAAAGGTCCAAAATTCTTGGTTTCAATTACCAACGGAAAGGGCACACAGCTCATGCTTGCATAATACCTACAAAACCCTGTCACTGTCTCCAGATCAAGATGGTCGGCCCTTAAAGATCAATGATCAGTTCAGCCCCAAACAGGCCACAGGGAAGAGCAACATTCACATAATGTCCCACTGCAAAAGCCCTTCCCAGTGCAGGCCCTCTCATGGAGGCTAATGCGAGCTCCATTCAACAGAGGATTTGGGGGCATTCATCTGACAACAACCTGCATTGCTACAAAGCTAAAACTTCAAGGAATCTTGCATAAGTAAAGTGCTGGGGTGGTTGTCACAGAGAGGGGGAGAGAGAAAGAGAGAGATTTTTGGAGGACAGGCCAGAAGAACAGATTTTGAGAAGGTCCTTGAAGGATGAAAGAGATGCAAGGGTTTTGCCAGGAACAGTTTGTCTTCTTCCTGTAGGAGTTCTAGGCACAAAAATCATCTGGTGTTGCCTCATTTTATTAATTGCTTGTTCAAAGAACATAAGGAATCAGAGCCCATTGAGCTTGCTCTGCCATTCAGTAAGATCACAGCTGATCTTCAACCTCAACTCCACATTCCTGCTCTATCACCATATCCCTTAATTTCCTTAGTATCCAAAACTCTATTGCTCTCAGTCTTAGTCAATTGGCAGTATAGGACTTGAATATTGCTGGAAAAGGCACACATTGTTGAAGCTTTTTGTCTTGCACTTATCAGCACAATTCACACAAATACCAAATGTAAAGGGAACAACAATTTATACTTCAAAAGAAGAGAATGCTGATTGGTTGGCAAGTGGGCTCTGATTGATAGAGACGCTGCCATGAAGAATGCACCAGTTAACTGATGACTGACAGTTAACTGCCAAGCTTGGTTTGAATTCAATCCAGGAAGTCTGACTCTGATTGGTCAAGGCATAGCCCTGGGCAATGAACCAGAGAATCGTTATCACCTATTTTGTTTAGTTGAAACAGGCGCAATGTGTGTACATATTCTTTCTGTCTGCAAAGAACAGGGCCCTGTGCATTAATATATGCAGCTTCTAGCACGTGTAAGTGAGCCACACCGCAATTCTAACTGATAATCTTAAATTGGTTGTCAGCGTAATTCTTAGCACACTCAGGATTGTTTAGCAAATGTTGTCCAATCTCAGTCTTGAATATACTGACCAATGGAACATCCAGAGCTCTTTGGGGTAAAGAATTTCAAATATTATCTACCTTTTCTATGCTTCATACTGTCTCCTGACTTGCTAGGTCTGACTACAGCTCCAGTACCAAGTGTCCAAATGTGAGCCAGTTTGAAGCCTGATCTTAGCTTGCGGCAGAAAATAGGGTGAAATAGTGGATGTGTCATCAGTTGTTGAGGTGTATAAGAACCAACCAATCTCTCTGTTTCCAGATATTAAACTCCCAGTGCAGTCAGAGGTCCCGTCTTTCTGGGTGCGGCCTTGTCTCTCCTTTTGGCTGAGCATAAAAGTTGTCAGGGCATTATTTGACAAAGAACAGGAGAGTTCATCCCAGTGTTTTGGTCAATACTTATCCCTCAATATCTAAAAACAGCTTGTTGAATCATTTATCTCATCGCTGCTTGTGGGATTTTGCCTTGTGCAAATTGGAGGTTGGGTTTCCTACATTATATTGCAACCATTACTTCATTGGCTTTAAAGGTTTGGGATGTTCTGAGATTGGGAAAGGGGTTGTAGATGTAAGATCTCTGAAAATTAGTCCTTTCAGTGCCGACAGGACATTGGGTCATTGGGGGTAGACATGCCAGTCTCACCAACCACCACATCTGTAAGGGTGTGGCAGGGGTGGGGGGAAATGATGATGAGCAAACTGGATAATGATCAGGGGGTGGGAAGCTTGGCTGGCTGTACTTTTGTTTTCCTCTGTGCTTGGGAAGTGGGCATCTCTGCCAATGCCAGTATTTGATGTCCATCCCTAATTGCTGTTAGGGAAGGAATTCCAAGATTTTGACTGTGAAGGAACTTGGAGTATTTCCAAGTCAGCATGGCTTGTGGTGAAGCTACAACTCAAGGCTACTTGTGTGCCAAACAGCATAAGCAGCAAGCAACAGACAGGGCTAAATGATTCCACAGTCTCTCTGCAGTCCTACCACATCCAGTCGCGAATAGAGGTGGACAGTTAAACAACTCACTGGAGGAGGAGTCTCCACAAATATCCCCATCCTCAATGATGGAGGAGCCAGGCACATCAGTGCAAAAGATAAGGCTGAAGCATTTCCAACAAACTTCAGCCAGAAATGCCAGGCGGATGGTCCATCTCGGCCTCCTCCGGAGATCCCCAACATCACAGATGCCAGTTTTAGCCAATTCAATTCAGTCCACGTGATATCAAGAAACGGCTGAAGGCATTGGATACTGCAAAGGCTTTGGGCACTGACAATATTCTGACAATAGCACTGCAGTCTGGTGCTCCAGAACTTGCCCTGCCCCTAGCCAAGGTGTTCCAGTACAGCTACAACACTGGCATCTACCGTCAATGTGGAAAATTGCCCTGGTCTGACCTTGACACAAAAAACAGGACAAATCCAACCCGGCCAATTACTGCCCAATCAGTCTACTCTCGATCATCAGTAAAGTGAGAGAAGGGATCATCAACAGTGCTATCAAGCGGCACTTGCTTTTCAATAACCTGCTTACTGACACTCAATTTGGGTTCCACCAGGGTCACTCAGCTCCTGACCTCATTGCAGCCTTGGTTCAAACATGGGCAAAAGGGCTAAACTCCCGAGTTGAGGTGAGGGTGACTGCCCTTGACATCAAGGCAGCATTTGACCGAGTGTGGCATCAAGGAGCCCTAGCAAAACTGGAGTCAACGGAAATCGGGGAAAAACTCTCCACTGGCTGGAGTCATACCTAGCACAAAGGAAGAGGGTTGTGGTTGTTGGAGGTCAATCATCTCAGTTTCAGGCAGAAGTTCCTCAGGGTAGTGTCCTCGGCCCAACCATCTTCAGCTGCTTCATCACTGACTTTCCTTCCATCATAAGGTCAGGAATGAGATGTTCGCTGATGATTGTGCAATGTTCAGCACCATTCGCAACTCCTCAGATACCAAAGCAGTCCACGTCCAAATGCAGCAAGACCTGGACAATATCCAGGCTTAAGCTAACAAGTGGCAAGTAACATTTGTGCCACACAATTGCCAGGCAATGACCATCTCCAACAAGAGAGAATCTAACCATCACCCCTTGATATTCAGTGGCATTATCATCACTGAAACCCCCACTATCAACATTTTGGGGTTACCATTGACCAGAAAATAAGCTAACTATATAAATGCTGTGGCTACAAGAGCAGATCAGAGGCTAGGAATCCTGTGGCAAGTAATTCACCTCCTGATTCCCCAAAACATCATCTACATGGCATAAGTTGGACTGTGATGGAATACTCTCCACTTGCCTGGGTGAGTGCAGCTCCATCAACACTCAAGAAGCTTGACACCATTCAGTACAAACCAACCTGCTTGATTGGCACCCCAGCCACAAACATTCACTCCCTCCACCATAGATTTACAGTAGCAGCAGTGTGTATCATCTACAAGATCCATTGCAGAAGCTCCTTAAGGCTCCACCAAGGCTCCTTAAACAGCACCTTCCAAACCCACGACTGCTACCATCTAGAAGGACAAGGGCAGCAGATATAGGAACACAATCACCTGGAAGTTCCCATCCAAGCCACACACCATCCTGACTTGGAAATATATCACCATAACTGTACCTATGCCGTTTGTCCTCAACCACTCCTTGTGGTAGCAAGTTCCACATTCTCACCACTTGCTGGGTGAAAAAGCTTCTCCTGAATCCCTGTTTGGATTTATTGGTGACTACCTTATATTTATGCCTCCCTTTTTGATCTTACTTAGCTTTAATTGGCAACCTAAAACATTTGGAGTTGGTTCTTTCCATTTTCATCAACTCTGAGACTATTTATGACAGGAGAAGAGAATGCTGGAGTGGGGAGTGTGTTGCAGATCGAAGGAAGGGACAGAAAGTAGAAGAGAGAGCAGCAGTAAATGGAAATAATGCTTTTGGCATGGTCTACTGGGCAAATGGAACCGTCAGTGCAATAGTGAACCAAGCAGACCCAGATCCAGCACTCACTGGGCACCAACCCAGAACCCTTGGGTAAGCGAGTGGCAAGTAACCTGTGCTCCACAGAAGCCAGGCAATGAGCATCTTTTTCTTTATTCTTTCATGGGATGTGGGCATCACTGGCTAGGCCAATTCCTATTTTATGTATTTCCAGATATACTTAGGATGTGCCTGGGAGCTGGCCGCTAGCTATTTCTCTTCCCTGACCTCTTCATGGAGCTTGACCTCACCATCTGGACAAGTGTGCGTGTGACCTCATTTCTTGACTCTTTCCCCAGGCCTCCTTAATAACCTTTCTGATAATTCAGTATCGATCCTCCTCAGATTGATAAAAGATTAACGTAATGCCTGCGTTTGCTTTCCCCGATGTGCTCTGTGGTTTTACACAGTGAGTGGAAACTGGAAGCTCCCAGTGTCAATTGTTACTGACTTCAGCCGAGTGAGCTGGTGCCAGTCCAGGACAGAGATTGGAGTGTTGTGAATGATATTGGCCTGCCACTTGCTTCTCTGGCTGAGGACAAGCTAAAGAGAGGAGATAAGTCAGTCCTGATTACTATTGAGTGACTTCTTTTGGTAAGTGTACAGGGTTTGGGTCTTGGTGGTGATCTGGTCATTGTCCCATCACTGTTTCTGGGAGCTTGCTGTGCACAAATTGGCTGCTGCGTTTCCTGCGTTACAGTAGTGACTACACTTCAAAGTATACTTAATTGGCTGGAAAGCACCTTGGGACACCCTGGGGTCATGAAAGGTGCTATAGAAATTCAAGTTCGTTGTTTCTTGTTTGCTTTAGGACCTGAAAGCTCAGTCTACCCTGACACTTAACTGCAGGGCTGAAAGAGCTGACAATCATAGTGTTATGGATGAAGTGTTAAACCAGCGTCTTGGCCAACATTTCCATCTCAGCCGGCACCACCAAAACTAGCCTTGCAAGTCATTCTCCTTAAAGGTTGCTCCTGGGATCTTGCTGTGCTCAAATTGTTTGCCGCACTTACCTGACTGCCCTTCTTCAAAAACAACCCAGGTCATGGATGATATATTAGCGTGGGTTATTTCACTGGGACATGACACATGAGGGTGACTGCTGCCCATGACTGCAGCATACCTCCCGGAAACCAGCAACTTTTAGAAGGCTACAGGGATGTGAGTAGGCCATTCAGCCCCTCGAGCCTGTCCTGCACAGAGGAAGCAAAATAGGTGCAACCCGCTTTACAAAAACATAACGCCCCTTTTCTCAAGCAGTATAAATTGTTGCTCTCTTTGAAATTTGGCCTTCTTGTGCTTGTCCTGATGAGTGCTTCTACAGCGTGTCTCTCTTTTTATCGGCAATACTCAAGTCCTGTACTACCAAACGACTTTTAACATCAGAATGCAAAATCAAGTTAACATTCTGATTTTTAACCTCGGGCTAAAAATGCAATAATGATCACTTCTGGAAATGCATCCTTGGTTGATTTGCCCATGCACAACCTCTGTTGCCCACTGCTGGAGATCTCAAAGGGTTAATTCTGCTCATCCTGTGATGGGATGCCTTGACCAAGTTAAACCATTAACCCCCGGTGCTGCTTCAAATTTCATTGGAAATGTGGTTTCCATGGCGACAGTTGCCAGTGGAAACTGCTTCCATTCTGATCAATTCTCCGATAAATTACTCAGTGATAATGCAGCATGCGCTGATCTTTATCTGTCAGCCAGGACCACCCTCGCTTTCACAGCGCAGTAGAACGTGATTTTAAGCCCGCAGCCTCCCTTTCGTTTGATCCATGCCATCTACAGAAGAAATCTAAGATCCAACGTCTGTAAATCTCTCTCAAACATAGGCCGCAGGCTCCGCTCGGCCTGTATTTAACACACAGAGCAACGTCCCCTCCCCACAACATTCAGCTCCCGACAGCTAACTAGACAATAGGTACCAAGATTTGGATGTTATCCCATTGTTGGGATCAAGAATTAAATTTGGGAAGGTGATTAAGTCACAGCAGCTGATGATGTCATACTGCTTGCTGCGCGGTCCATCGGGTAAGTGGAGCAATGGGGGAGTTATCAACCAGTCAGACAAACGGCAAATTGTCTGGGTGTGAAGCACAGCAAAGGGTGTTACTGTTTGGGAGAATCAGAGGCAAAGAAAGCAAAAACGTGCATTTATATCGACCCCTTTCCCAGCCTCAGGGTGTCCCAAAGTGTTTTATAGTCAATGAAGCACTTTTGAAGCACTGTCACTGGGGGGGTGGTGGGGCAAGAACAAAAGTCAGTTTGTGCACAGCAATCTCCAACTAGAAGCAATGAGATAAATGACCAGGTAGTCTTGGTGACATTGGTTAAGGGATAAACATTGACCAGGACACCAAGGCTGACTCCCTTCTACTGTTCCGAATAGTGGCTCTGGGATCCTTTATGACCACCTGAGAGGGCAGTTGAGACCTAAGTTTAACTTCCACATTGCTGACCTGGAGAGCTAGCCAAAGTGATATGCTCAAACCCCTGGAGTCGATTTGAATGCACAAGCGTCTGACTCAGGGTTGAGAGGGCTGCCCACGGAGCCAAGGCTGACTAAAGCTATCCCACTTTTGAGCAACATCAACTCAAATATGGAGGGGGTAACTGGATAGCAATTAGGAATCGGAGCTTTACCCCCTTGCCTTGCCCATTGGCACTAATGCCTACTGTAGGACTTCTGCAGCTCAGGACAGCTAACTTTGTACCTTCCGCCATTGCAAGCTATCAGCAGTCCTTAAGACTCTGACAATCTGGCCCACCACGTCAACTACTGATTCTATTTGGGGGTAGATTTCGCGGCCCCTGATTTGTCTTGATTGAATTTTTTAAAAAATCTTTCATGCCAGCATTCGTTGCCCATCCCTAATTGCCCTTGAACTTGGCTTGCTCGGCCATTTCAGAGGGCAGTTAAGAGTCAACCTCATTGCTGTGGGGTCTGGAGTCACATGTGGGTCAGGCCAGTTAAGGATGACAGATTTCCTTCCCTCAAGGGGATTAGTGAACCAGATGGGTTTTTAAGACAATCTATGGCATGGCCCCCATTACTGAGACTAGTTTTATATTCCAGATTTATTAATTGCCACCAGCTGCAATGGTGGGATTTGAGCTCATGTGCCCAGGGCATTAACCTGTGTCTCTGGATTAAAGTCTGACGACATTACCATTATGTCACCACCTCCCCATCGGGAGCTTGAAGAGGGCTTTGCTTTAAGTGTTGTTGCCGCTTAACTCAGAATCTGCACTGTCTGTGCCTGGGTGTGAATCAACTGAGCTGCACAGTTGAGTTTACCATGGTAATGTTTTCAAGTTCACCTTCTACCATCCTGATAGTCACATGATACAACGATAACAGAGTTATTGACTAATCACAGCAATCAATCCCTACCAAAGAGCCTACAACAGACCTAGGCACGAGATGAGGAAAACCCCCAGTAGTGGAGAGCGCTGGGAACCATATGCCAAAGCCCCCTTCCCACCATCCTTCACATTCAAGGAGACCAGTATCAGTCTTATAGGAGCAGGTCTAGCCCATATGGTCCATTGAGCCTGCTCCGCCATTCCATACGATCATGGCTGATCTTGGGCTTCAACTCCCAGTTTCCCACCTGCTCCCCATATCCCTCGATTCCCCAAGAGACCAAAAGTCGGTCTATCCCAGCCTCAAATGTATTCGACGATGGAGCATCGTTGGAGTAGAGAATTGCAAAGACTCACAACCCTTTGAGTAATATCTCCTCATCTCAGTCCTAAATGATTGGTCCCTTATCCTGAGACTGTGCCCTCCTGTGTTTTAGATCCCCCGGCCAGTGGAAACAACGTCTCAGTATCTACGCCATCAAGCCCTTTCAGAATCCTGAATGTTTCATGAGGATCGCCTCTCATTCTTCTAAACTCCGGAGAACATGGGATTTACTCAGCCTCTCATCACAGGACAACACCTTCATCCCAGGGACCGATCTAGCGAACCTTTGCTGTATCACCTCCAATGCACGGATATCCTTCCTTAAATATGGAGACCAAAACTACACTCAGTATTCCAGATGTGATCTCATCAAAGCTCTGTACAATTGTAGCAAGACTTCTTCAATCCTGTACTTTAATCCTCTTGTAATAAAGTCTGTGATGACTCAATGAAGCAGAAAGGTAAGGAAACAGTAAAACTTTATTATGGAGACATCTAGGAGTGCTTGCACCTGGACCCGATCCCTCATCTGAACAGACTCCGCCACCCACCCCCCACCCCTGCCGGATTTCCGTCCTAAGAGCTCACTGGTCAAAGCCCCTGCTCTTAAGGCAAAAGGGATCAGAGGATATGGGGAGAAAGCGGGAGCAGGCTATTGAGTTGGATGATCAGCCATGATCATAATGAATGGCGGAGCAGGCTCAAAGGGCTGATTGGCCTACTCCTGCTCCTAGTTTCTATGTTTCTATGTACATCACATGATCTGTGATTGACAGGAGGGAGGGACAATACATGCAGTTAGCATGTACTTGCACCACCAAACCTGGCTCTCTTACCTGGCAGAAATCACAGCGGGCTGGATTTTCCCCTTTCACCATTTGTGCAATGACCTAGCGGTGCGTGTGTACTTCCCTCCAATCTTCGTTCCCTTCCACACAGAGAAGCTGATCAGCTCCTCCAGATTATCACACAAAGGTGAGCCTAATGGGTGCATTATTCTGCCGCTGGGCCAAGGGAGCGGGATTCAGCAGTTTGGAATGGAGTCTGGGTAGGAATGCTGGTGGGTGGTGGGCCTTGGACAACCTGAAGGAAATGGGTAACATGAGAAGGAAGCTCTTTGGTGTGGAATTCGTGAATGGGATGAGCCCTTTGCACTGACAGTGGCCAACAGTAACATCTCTTTATGAATGGACATAGCCTGGCAAATCCCAGAAGGAAAAGCCAGTTCAAAATTGCTAAATCCCAGTAAAAATCAGTAAAACTGGTACTAATATGCTGGAGGCATACAAGACCAGTTCAGACAAGTTTAACTGGTACCCTTCATTTCCAATTTTTACTAGTTTTTCCTTTTGCCAGCCCCCAACACACCCCCCTCCAAATCAACATCACTTTATCTCATTCCTGTTTCTGGGAGCTTGCTGTGCACAAATTGGCTGCCATGTGTTTGCTGCATTTACGACGGTGACTACACTTCATTGGCTGAAAACCAGTTTGGGACATCCTGGGGTAATGAATGGCGCTATACCAATGCAAGTTCTTTCTTTTGTTGCCGCATTCACTCAAGCCCCTGGCCATGTGAGGAGATGGTGGTTTTCTCTCTGTGAATGCAGCTTTGTTCGAACAGGAGGAGTGGCAGTTTCAGAGGCTGGGTGCACCTCCTCGGATTATAGCTTTAAAAAATGCTAACCTCACGTCCTGGCTGATATGCTCCTTTCAAACTGAGATCAATAAACACTGCCAGGGCAACGTGGTCAGAGTGAGAACCCAGTCCTACTTCAAGTGAAGCAATATAGAAATCGACTCTTCCTCATTTGAATTTCAAATGCAGTTCAACCTAATGCAGTCCATATGGAACCTCAGTGCTACGAACGCTTAAACCTTCCTTCTGAATATTAATGAAGAGGAATTGAGAGTGTAAGTCCTTCCGGATCCCTGTAACTCTGCAACGTTAGTCACTGCGATGTGCATTTAACTCTTTAGGCTCAGGAGCTACATATTGTCATTGGGAAATGAGGGTGGAGGAGGCATTAGGCCACAGTGCCTTAAACTGGGAGGCCACAGGATTAGTGAAGTATTCATTACGAAGTAAGGCCAGGTTTGGGTTTTAATGGCTGGAGGATATGTCAGGGAGGTCAGGAGACCTGCAGCTCTGGGGGAATGCTGCATTGTTGGAGGTGCCGTCTGTCAGATGAGACATTAAATCAGGGTCTCATTTGTCCTCACATTAAAGACCGTGTGGCACTATTCCAAAGAAGAGGTAGGAGTGGGGGGTGCGGGGGGAGGTGGGGGAAGAGGAATTCCCCAGGGGAGTTCCCCACCTGTCTTCCACTGACGTGTCACGGGCTATATTTATCCCTCAGCTGGTTATCTGGTCTTCTGAGGAAGAGTCATACAGGCTCGAAACGTCAACTCCGTCTCTCTCTCTCTTTCTCCACAGATGCTGTCAGACCTGCTGAGTTTTTCCAGCATTTTCTGTTTTTGTTATCTGGTCATCATCACATTGCTATTTGTGGGAGCTTGCTGTGCGCAACATTGTCTGTTGCCTTCCCTACGTTACAACAGTGACTGCTCTTCATTGGCTGCAAAGCACGTTGGGATGTCCTGAGGTCGTGAAATTATTTTTTTGCAAGCCAGAGTAAGAACGAGCATGAGTAAGAGAGTCCCTCCATGGCCTCACTCCTCCCTATCTCTGAAATCTCTTCCAGTCCCACAACGTTCCGAGAGCTCTGCAATCCTCTAATTCTTAAGCATCCCTGAATTTAAGAGGCCCCAATCTCTGCAATTCCCTCCCTCGCTACTTCTCTTTCCTCCTTTAAGATGCTTCGTAAAACCTATGATTTTGACCAAGCCTTTGATCATCTGACCTAATATCTCCTTATGTGGCTCGGTGTCATGTTTTGTTTTATAATGCTCTCGTGAAGAGTCTTTTATTACGGTAAAGGTGCTATATAAATATAAGTTGTTGGTGTAGAGTGCATCTACATGTGTGTACTATCAGGAGGATTATTGCACAGGAGTGGGAGAGTTCGAAACTGAGAAGGCTTTGGGCATGTGTTCTGCACTATCCCTTCCCGATCAGCAGTGTCTGTCGGCATTGCACACTTTGGGTGCATTAAGGATCCCAAATTGTGTGCAGCCATATTTAAATGAATAAGCAACGTAATTTCTGCCCTTTATGCTCAGACTGCAAGTTTTTCCTGCAAAGCCCATTACGAATGCACACTTGGGTAGCTGCATGTACAATGCAGTTGTTACACAGGAACATCTGCATCTTGTTAGAACAAAATTTATAGTAGTTTTTCCAACACTGCTCCAGATTTTGTTAATATTATCAAATGTTGACATTTTTTAAGGGTAATAAATTGTTACTCATTAGAGCAGGTTTCCTCTTAAACATTTCACTCTCTAAACCCCATCAAAAAGTACAGTGTAGGTGGAACATCACTTTGTATCTGACCCCGTGCTGTACCTGTCCTGGGAGTGTTTGATGGGGACAGTGCAGAGAGCTTTACTCAGTATCTAACCCCGTGCAGTTGATGTAGTTTATATGGATTTCAGCAAAGCCTTTGACAAGGTCCCACATGGGAGACTTATAAAGAAGGCAAATGCACATGGGATACGGGGTAATTTGATAAAGTGGATTCAAAATTGGCTTAGTTGTAGGAAACAGAGGGTGATGACAGAAGGATGCTTTAATAACTGGAAGCCAGTGTCCAGTGGCCTACCACAGGGATCTGTGCTGGTTCCCCTATTATATGTCATTTATATAAACGACAAAGATGACTATGTGAGGGGGTAGGATTAGTAAGTTTGCGGATGACACAAAGACTGGCCGGGTGGTTAACAGTGAGGTTGAGTGTCTTATAGATGGCAGGGTGAACAGGTCAGATAAGTGGCAGATGGAATTTAATGCTGAAAAATGTGAGGTTATACACTTTGGAAGGAGTAATTTTACAAGGAAGTATTCAATGAACGGCATGACACTAGGAAGTTCTGAGGAACAAAGGGACCTTGGCGTGTGTGTCCATAGATCTCTGAAGGCGGAGGGGCATGTTTGTGGGGTGGTGAAAAAGGCATATGGGACACTTGCCTTTATCAATTGAGGCATAGGTTACAAAAGTAGGGAGGTCATGTTGGAGTTGTATAGAACCTTGGTGAGGCCACAGCTGGAGTACTGTGTGCAGTTCTGGTCACCACATAATAGAAAGGATGTGATTGCACTGGAGGGGGTGCAGAGGAGATTCACAGGATGTTGCCTGGGATGAAACATTTAAGTTATGAACAGAGGTTGGATAGACTTGGGTTGTTTTCGTTGGAGCAGAGAAGACTGAGGGGCGACCTGATCAAGGTGTACAAGATTATGAGGGGCATGGACAGGGTGGATAGGGAGCAGCTGTTCCTCTTAGTTGAAGGGTCACTCACAAGGGGACATAAGTTCAAGGTGAGGGGCAGGAGGTTTAGGGGGATGTGAGGAAAAACTTTTTTACCCAGAGGGTGGTGACGGTCTGGAATGCGCTGCCTGGGAGGGTGGTGGAGGCGGGTTGCCCCACAGCCTTTAAAAAGTACCTGGGTGAGCACTTGGCACGTCATAACATTCAAGGCTTTGGGCCAAGTGCTGGTAAATGGGATTAGGTAGGTAGGTCAGGGGTTTCTCACGTGTCGGTGCAGACTCGATGGGCTGAAGGGCCTCTTCTGCACTGTGATTCTGTGATTCTGATCCTGTGATTCTGTACCTGCCCTGGGAGTGTTTGATGGGGACAGTGTAGAGGGAGCTTTACTCTGTATCTAACCCCGTGCTGTACCTGTCCTGGGAGTGTTTGATGGGGACAGTGTAGAGGGAGCTTTACTCTGTATCTAACCCCGTGTTGTACCTGTCCTGGGAGTGTTTGATGGGGACAGTGTAGAGGGATCTTTACTCTGTATCTAACCCCGTGTTGTACCTGTCCTGGGAGTGTTTGATGGGGACAGTGTAGAGGGAGCTTTACTCTGTATCTAACCCCGTGCTGTACCTGTCCTGGGAGTGTTTGATGGGGACAGTGTAGACGGAGCTTTACTCTGTATCTAACCCGTGCTGTACCTGCCCTGGGAGTGTTTGATGGGGACAGTGTAGAGGGAGCTTTATTCTGTATCTAACCCTGTGCTGTACCTGTCCTGGGAATGTTTGATAGGGAATGAGTTGGATGGAGATTGAGGACAATGAGAGTGGCTGGAAAGTGAGCCAACCTGATGGTCTGACCAAATCAGTTGGGTTGTGGATCTGGAGGGAGTAAATTTGACTCGTACCTTATTTTCCCTTAGTATTGGAACACAAGCTTGCAGCAGAAAAGTTTTAAAATCACCAGATGGCTTCCGAGAATCATAGTTTTTCTCTGTTCAGTATTTGTCCCCAAAAGAGTTTTATATCAAATAGCTGAAATATAGCATTTATTTTGTTTCTCTCAAAACTATCATCAGGGGCATTGCTTGGCTTATTTTCTTCCAAGATTAGTTACAGCTGCCTTTTCTGATAAGGAACATCAACAGCCTTGTATTTATATAGGATCTTTAATGTGATAAAACATCCCAAGGCAGGAGTGTTACCAGCCAAATATTGACACCATGCCAAAGAAGGAGGTATTACTACAAGTCACCAAAAGCTTGGTCAAAGGGATAGGATTTAAGGAGTGCTTTAGGAGAGGAATATTCTGAGCCTGGGGCCTAGATAGCTGAAGGCACAGTCTCCAATGGCTGGGCAAAGTGGGAAATATGCAAGAGGCCTGAAATGGAGGAGCGCAGAGCCTAGGAGTCAGGTTCACCTAAGCACCCAAAATTCAGTTGCCTTTGCTTTTTTTTTAATTCTTCCATGGGTTGGGGGCAAGACCAGCATTTGTTGCCCATCCCTAATTGCCCCTTGAGCTGAGTGTCTTGCTGGGCCATTTCAGAGGGCAGTTAAGAATAAAGCACATTGCAGTGAAGCCACATGTAGGCCAGGCCAGTCAAGGACAGCAGATTTCCTTTATTAAAGGACATAAATGAACCAGATGGGTTTTTACGACAATCAATGATGGTTTCACGGTCACCATCACTGAGACTAGCTTTCAATTCCAGATTTGTTCATCGATTTCAAACTCTGTGGTGGGATTTGAACCCAGGCCCCTCAGAGAATTAAAAACAAAAATAAAAATACCTGGAAAAACTCAGCAGGTCTGGCAGCATCTGCGGAGAGGAACACAAACTGTGTCCCTCTCCGCAGGTGCTGCCAGACTTGCTGAGTTTTTCCAGGTATTTTTATTTTTGTTTTGGATTTCCAGCATCCGCAGTTTTTTGCTTTTACCCCCAGAGAATTAGCCTGATTCCCCTGGATTATAGCCCAGGGACATTACCACAATGCTGCCATCAACCCATCAAGCACTCTTTTGTGCTCTTTGAGTCAAATGAGTGATGTGGGGGTTCAAAACTCACCTGGGATAGTAGCTAAGGTGTCAGGCAAATGTGTTAATAATTCATCTGTTGTTGAAAGCGAAAAAAGGAGAATATCTAGCCTCGTCCGATTTTAAAACAGAGAAAGCTTGAGAAGCACAACCGGGTTTGGTGGCCATTTGAATGGAGGAGAAGATAGATTTTCCTTCACAACTTAGTCCCAAAGTTTAGTCTTCTGCAATATTG
The DNA here is from genome assembly GCF_017639515.1 of Carcharodon carcharias. NCBI lineage: Eukaryota > Metazoa > Chordata > Chondrichthyes > Lamniformes > Lamnidae > Carcharodon > Carcharodon carcharias. The sequence goes on along the minus strand of NC_054497.1, from coordinate 8,342,811 downwards.
ACTCATCGTGATTTCTTCTAAAGTTCCTTAAGATGACATTTGTTTATTTAAAGTTGTTCAATCAGCATCCCCTTAATCCCGTTAATCTTCCGCCTACTTCGGAGTTTCTGTGACGGGGTACTAGCTATGGATAGGCTAGTGGGCTAGTTTAATCCTGTGAGGCAGGTCCGCTGCCAGTGGGGATTATAGTAGAGACATGGCTTTAAAAGTTTTAGTTCACCAATTAGCAAGATGTAGCTTTGGTTAGATCCCCCAATGAAAGGAACTGGGCCCTGTGAAATCATCTTCAAATCCATACCAGTGCACCCACTTTGATATCTAAAAATAACTGTAATCCTTTCAGGAAAAGGAGCTGATTCTTAGCTTCATAGGTTACTGAGAATGGCACCTAATTAGGTCCCAAAAGGAAGGTTGGATAAAACTCTAAGACAATGAGCACTGCTGTCAAAGAAAACATAGTTTTGTGCCTTTTATGTGTTAAACATAATGGAATCTTGGATATGTATTCAGTTTGTGTTAAGATCACCTTGTTGATAAATGGATCCCAAGCCAAATAGCAAAGTATGAAAGTAGATGTGAATCCTTTTCTTGATAGTTGGTTCATTTACAGAATGCAGCATTACATCCATCTACCTCCTACCTACTAAACCAGTCTCCCAGTCTGCCCAAGATACTTAAACAATCAATGCCGCTCACCTGCTTAACTTTAACTTTAACAATACAATTAACAAAACCATTAACACTCATGTCCCACTGCACTCTCAGCCCAACTCCTTCTTTTCACATGTCATTCAACATATATCAAGGTTCTTCTTCCGAACTGTCAGGTTTTTTTTTGGAGTGGTGGGAGTGTCTCAAATAGTTTGAAGCTGCTGACCAGCTATTACTTCTTTTCTAGGTGGGTGTTTGCGGCCGGTGGACCATGAGGGAGCTGGGGCCCGTGGATGTGTCTCCTAACAACAGATAGAACTCTCAGGTTACCCACCCTCCCGCAATGTCCCGGAGGCTCCCTAAATATTAATAAGAAAGGTCTCGGGGTGGGGTGGTGGTGGTATTAAAGAAAATCTTGTTGCCATATTTTTGTTGAATGATTTTGATTTCACTGCTAAAGGTGTTGGAGATGGGAAAGGATTGCTGTTTGAAGGATGGTCAAAAATCATCCAATCGGATAAGGGAATGAACGTTCACTTTCCAAATGGTGTAGGACTGCAGTGCATCACGACGATAGGCATGCTGGGTGACCAATGGCGAAGGGCATGGTTGGTTGGTTGGAGTTCTTGTGATGAAACCTTCAGGGATAGGGCCAAACAGAGTTGACTATCCTACAGAACCCGCAGCAATGGCGGGAATCAAAAGGGGAATAAAAAAACCACAGATTTAGGGATGAAAGGGGAAGGCAAAATGCGTGACACACACACACACTGGAAATAAGGATAAAGTGAAAAAGACTTATAAACCTTGGTAGGTGCAACACTGAGAACAGCCAAGCAAAGCAGAAAACGATCAACAGAAATGTTGGTCAGCCACAGGATTTGAATACAAATCAGGTGGAGGATAACGTCGGGAAGTGTGAGGTTATTCACTTTGGTAGTAAGGTAGAAAAAAGGAACATTTTTTAAAAGGCGGTGAAACTTCTAACTTATTGTTCAGAGAGACTTGGGCATACTTGTACAAGGAACACAGAAAGGGTATGCAGGTACAGCAACCAATTAGGAAAGCAGATTGAATTTTGGCCTTTGTGTCAAGGGGATTGGAGTACCAAAATAAGCAAATCTTTCTGCAATCGTACAGGGCTTTGGCAAGACCACACCATGGATACTGTGTGCAGCTTACGTTCCTTCATTATCGCTGCTCCTCCACTGTCGCTGGGTCAAAATCCTGGAACTCGCTCCCTAACAGCACCGTGGGTGTACCTACACTGCTTGGACTGTAGTGGTTCAAGAAGACAGCTCACCACCACCTTCTCAAGGGCAATTAGGGATGGGCAAAAAATAATGGCTTAGCCAGCGACGCTCACATCCCATGAATGAATGAAAAAAACCTTTGCTCTCCATATTTAAGGAAGAATATACTTGCATTGGAGGCAGTACAGCAAAGGTTCACTAGACTAGGGATGACAGGATTATCCTATGGTGACAGGCTGAGTAAATTGGGCTATATTTTCTGGAGTTTAGAAGAGTCAAGGGATTTGGGGAGTGGACAGGAAAGTGGAGTTGAGGCAGAAGATCAGCCGTGATTGTATTGAATGGCGGAGCAGTCTCAAGAGGCCCCATAGCCTCCTCCTCCTTATACTACCTATGTTATGTCAAGTACCACCTCCACTTCTGGTCCTAAGACACAAGAAAGGCATCCAACACTGGCAGTGGTGCAGAGATAGCCATAGGGATGATCCCTAGTGACAAAGATCTAAGTTATGAGGAAACGCTAGAGAGAATTGACCTCTTTAACCTGAGAAGGATGTGTCTGGGAGGTACGTTTAGAGCAATTAGTGTTAGTCTAATGGACAGAAAGAATAAATCCAGAATATTACTCAAAATTAAATGGTACTGGGGGGGTCAATGGGACATTTCTGTAGCCTCTTTCAGGATTTCAGAACATTCCAAAGCAATCTACAGCCAGGAAAGGACTTTTGAAGTATGGTCACTGTTGTAATGTAGGAAATGCAGCAGCCAATTTGCACACAGCCAGTTCCCACAAACAACAATGAGATAACAACCAGGTCAAATGTTTTAATGGTGAGGGATAAATATTGGCCAGGACACTGGGTACAACTCCCTGGCTCTTCTTCAAATGGTGGCACCTCTGACAGTACAGCACTCGCTCCATACTGCACTTGGAATGCTGGTTTCGAGAATGAGGCTCAAGCTAAGTAAATAGGGAACTCTGGGGCCGACTTCTCAATTTACTCCTTTGCAAAAGATGATCGATGCACCGAAAGGACTCTTTGATATAGCATTGGAGGCAAGAAAATTGAACCATATACAAAGCAATTGGATGCTACAAAGGGGTTGAAATATTGCTGGAATCTAGGACATTTCTGAATGGATTCATTAAGATGGGCCAAATAGACTCTCAAATTTGTAATTATCTTTTGCAAGGATAAGAGAGGTCTGGCAATCAGCTAAAATGGATGGGCGTTGGGATAGACAGGGCTGTTAGAGACCAGCTGGCTTCTAGTTTGAGTTTTGGATAGATGGTGGAAGGAAGCCAAGTGTAACTCTCCGAGGAGATTCTGCGACATTACCTACTTAGAAGCAAAGCTTTTGCTGCAGCAATAATTACCAGTCAGAAGGGAAAATGATGTTCGGACAGCAATGAGTCATTGCTGTTGACTTTGGGTTGTCCTTCACATCTGTGTGAGGGAAAACTTTGTGCCTTTGGCACTGATACCAGTTTGATGCTTAGGAGTTATGAGGCTTTATCACAGCAAGGGTGACAGAGGCTAATGGGAACTATGGAAGGAGCTCAAAGGAGAAAGGAATTCCTTGCATAATGCGCTGTAATGTTTAAAATTGCTAAACATGACTCTAAAGTAACAAGCTGATAGTTTTTTTTTGCTTTTGTAAGCACAAGTAGGATTTATTTTTGGTCTGTTTGTATTTCAGACTAATTATATCACAGTGTGTTTACAGTACAGAAGGAGACCATTCGGCCCATCGAGTGCACTGGCTCTCTGAAAGAGCATTCCACCTAGTCCCACTCCCCTGTCATATCCCCATAACCTGGCACATTCTCTCTTTTCAGGTAGCAATCCAATTCCCTTTTGCATACCTCAATCAAGCCTGCCTCCACCACTCTTTCAGGAAGTTTGTTCCAGACTCCAACCACCCTCTGGGTGAAAACATTTTTCCTCGCATCACATTTACTCCTTTTGCCAATTATTTTGAACCTATGCCCTCTAGTTCTTGATGTTCTCTTGAGTGGGAACAGTTTCTCACTAATTAGCCTGTTCATGCCCCTCAGGAACTTGAATACCTCTATCAAATCTCCTCTCAGCCTTCTTTTCTCCAAGGAAAACAGTCCCAATCTCTCCAACCTATCCTCATTGCCACAGTTCCTCATCCCAGGAATCATTCTTGTGAATCTCCTCTGTACTCTCTCTAATGCCTTTACATCCTTCCTCAAGTATGGCACCCAGAACTAGGCGCAGTACTCCAGATGAGGCCTAACTAGTGTCTTACACAAGTTCAACATGACCTTCCTACTCTTGTACTCAATGCCCCTATTAATAAAGCCTAAGATACTATATACTTTATCAACTGCTCTCTCAACATGCCCTTCCATTTTCATTGACCTATGTACGTATATACCACACCTCCTTTATTTTACATTATCTCACCATATCTTTCCTGCTAAAATGAATCACCTCACACTTCTCTGCATTGAACTTCATCTGCCACTTATCTGCCCAGTCCACCAACATGTCTATGTCGGGTTTTGACATTCAAAACTATCCCCATCACAGTTGACAACATTTGCTTCATATCATCTGCAAATTTTGAAATCATGCCCACCACAGTCTGGGTCATTAATATATATCAGGAAGAGCAAGGGTCCCAGCACTGGCCCCTGAGGAACTCCACTACAAACCTTCGCCAATCTGAAAAACAACCATTTATCACTACTCACTGTTTCCTGTCACTCAGCCAATTTCTTATCCAAGTGCCTATTTTCCTTTTTATTCCATGACCTAGAATTTTGCTCACTAGTCCGTTGTGTGACACTGTATCAAATGCTTTTTGAAAATCCATATACGTCACATCAGCAGCGTTTCCTTTATCAACCTTCTCTGTCAGCTCCTCAAAAAAACTCCAGCGAGTTAGTTAAACATGGTTTTCCCTTGGTGAACCCATGCTTGCTTTCCTTAATTATCCTGCACTTGTCTAAATTATTATTGATTTTATCCCGTACTATAATTTCCAGAAGTTTCCCTACCACTAAGGTCAAACCGAACGCCTTGTAGTTGTTAGCTTTATCCTTGCACCCCTTTTAAAACAAGGAATATAATCTGTATAAAACTCTATCCATGATGTGGCATTTGTAAATACATTCAGTTGGTAATAGACCAGAAAAGATCACAGAGCTTGAAAACATGACGTTTGACCTTGTCAGCCATCTTAGTGTGTAGTGAATCATAGTGAATCCAGGTCAAAGAGGAGCAATCAGGAAATGATGGGCACTACTAGGTTCTGCCGATTTTGATACAGGAAGAAATGCGCAGCCCAGTGCTCTACTGAGCCACGGAGAGCAGGGAGGTTCCAGCCTAAATCTCCAGTCTGTGCTAAGTTGGAAGACCACAGCCGGGTTTTTATCAATGGGAAATGCTACAAATGACCTCATTGCTCTTGGGTTCTGGATGGGTAAAACACAACCATTCCTCATCTACCCCTGGAACATGCACATGGATGAATGTCTGATGGGGACGTGCTAGGGCTTAACTGTGATAACTTCCATGGATGAATATCCTGCCATCACTCACTGGGCATTTCCAGGAAGAATACCCACTTGTGTGAGGTACTGGAAGGTGGCTGTTATCCGAGTGGCCCCCGCTGATGGTATGAAGACTAAGGGACACAGATCTAAGGCTTTGATCAAGAGATGTAGGGGGAATGTGAGGAAGGCCTTTACACTGTGAATGATAATAGCCTGGAATTCGCTGCCTATAAGGATGCTATAAGTTGAGACAATGTATTATTTTAAGAGGAAATTGGTTGGGCACTTGACAGATACGGGGATCGAGCTGGGGAATGGAGCTGACTGGATTGCTCTACATAGAGCCAGCATGGACTCAATGGGCTGAATGACCTCCTATGCCTTCATGACTCTATGAATTTGGGGTCCAGTACAGGCTGCTTCACTCTACCTCTGGCTGTGCTTTCCTGGACTTGAGTGTTTGCTGCCGACACTGAGGTTAGAAACTGTATTTAGAAACAAGTTGCTTGGTTTCCCAGAACTGATATCCTTCAACTTGAGCATAAAAATCTGGCAGTTTTCACTGTAACTGTGTGTAACTCAACACCCACACGCTGTCAAAAAGAGTACTTGCACCAGCAATCTCACTTGCTCATCATCAGTCATTCTTAAAACTGAGCAAGAAAGAAGCAAAATAGTCAAGTCAATCATTGTTCCTCCCAACTGTCTGAGTCTAACACAGATGATAAAGGTCGGACATCAGTCTGGAATTTCCTGAAAACTTGCACCAGGGTGGTGGTGAAGTAACAACCCATTATTCTAAAGCAGAGGTAGCTGGGCAATGGCCTGCAAGGTGGGGGCAAAATAATCGTGAGTTTCATGGCGTTAATTGTTATCAGTGCATAAACCATTCAGTAACTTGTGGCAGAGAAGAGATACTCCAAAAGTTATGAATCACTACAAGATGTTGGACAATTCACATTGATTTGCCCATTAGCCTTGCGCAACCTCTACCCGAGGAACAAGACATTATTGCATTTGCGCATTAATTACCAATTAAGCACAATGCATAAAGTTAGGGCTGTTATTTAACAGCGTAAGGATCCTTTTAATGATGAGATTCATTTTCTTCATTGCCACTCAACCTCTCCCACCCAAGAAGGGAACAATTGAAACTGTGGATTCCCATTCCTAGAAATAATAAATTATTCTTAGAGAGATTTTTTGTTAAAATGTTTAATTCTAAAACATCTTACCTTTTCTTTCTGCCTCTTTTTTCTTCTCTTAATCCAGTCTTTCTTTCTCTCTCTTTATTTCATTTTCTCTACCTGATTTGAAGCCAATTCACCTGATTTCCGTCTCTGTCATTCCCGTTTCTTTTTCAATCCTTAAATCTCACCGGTTGAGATGTTAGACTGTTGGTCTAGTTGTTCACCTGGGTCCCTGATACCCCACTAGCCAATAATCAGCTCACATCTCCAGAAATTTGATTTGATTGAAGTTTTCAAGTTATTAAGTGGGAGCTGATGAGGTAGATGCAGAGAAACAATATTCATTGGTTAGCAAGTCCAGAACCAGAGGCCACAGGCCTTCCAGGAGTGAAATTAGGAAACACTTCTACATGCAAAGGTTAGTTGGGGAGTTCTTGTGACAGAGTGGCTAGCACCCTGCCTCTAAGCCAGAAACTCTGAGTTTGAGTCGCACTCCAAGGAAAGTGTGTTTATAACATGGACAAACAGGATTTAAAGATTAAGAAGGGTGTTCAAAGCTGAATTTGTTTCACAAAATAATCTGCTGTTCACTTTCTGATTATGTAGGGGAGTACATTTTATGATAGACTGTCTAACTCCTGGTTCTCGTTATAAATCAGTTACAAACCCTACATGGCAATGAGAAGCAGGTTTTCAGCAGAAAGGGCATTACGAGCAGCACATAAGATGAATACTTAATCATAATGTCTAGATTTTACAGCCTGAGATGGAACAATTTTGCAGTTAATGTTCGGTCCTGGTTGCATTAAAATGCCGATAAAAACCTAAAGCATCAAATCCTAGAATGTGAAAGTACAGAAAGAAGCCATTCAACCTATTGTACTCGTGCTGGCCTTTTGATGGATCTATCCAATTAGTCTAATTTCTCCCACACCCCCTTTCTCGAGAGCCCTGCAATTTTCCCTCCCCAACCTTTCAAGAATATATCAAATTGCTTTGGAAATTTATTACTGCCGAGAAAACAGACATGCTATCAAAGCTTTTCGTCTTGCACTCATCAGGACAGACAGAAGAAAGCCAAATTTAAAAGGGAGCAACAATTTCCACTGCACGTGAAAAGGGTGCTGATTGGTTGGCAAGTGGACCCTGACTGTTGAAGGCATTCACATGGAGAATGCATCAGGGAACTATTATCCCCCACACTGTTGTTCAATTCAAAAAAGGCACAATGCCTGCAGATGATAGGTCCCTGCATGTGAATATATGTAGCTTCTAGCAAGCATAAGTGAGCGACTTGAAAATTTTCCATTGCCCTTTCAGGCAGTGCAGTCTAGATCGTAACAATTCACTGTATAAAATAAAATGTTCTCATCTTGCCTCAGGTTCATTTGCCAATTATCTTAAATGTGTCCCCTGCTCCTGCCAGTGGAAAGTATTTCTCTATATTTACTCTATTAAAACACCTCATGATTTGCAGCACCTCTATCAAATCTCCCTTTACCCTTCTCTGCTCATTGAGAAGCAGCCGTAGCTCCTTTCCTCTTTCTGCATCACTGATGGGTCCATCCTGGTCAATCTCCTCTGTACATCCTCCAAGTTTTGTTGACCATGTTTGATCTGACGTTAAATCAAGGAAAATCTCTACGATGGCCGTATTTCCTTGCAGTAAATGAAAACATTGGATGGGGCTTATATTGCAGATTGGATCTTCATTCCTTAGTGAGATTGTAAAATGCAGGGAGACACTAATTGAATTAAGTTTTAATTAATGAAGTCTACTCTAACTTGAATACAATTAATCGGGTTTACATTTGTCATAATGTTAAATATGTGTCATAAGACAAAAGTAATTAATAATATTAGACTGTAAATTGTCAGAACATTTGAGGATATGGGTATTACAAGTATATAGGGTAATTAAAAATGAGCAAAGGACATTCTGAGCGAGCACCCCTTTACAGGTCCTTGCATTAACACTGTCAACAACAACAACTTATATTTACATAGCGCCTTTAATGTAATAAAACACCCCTAGGCACTTCACAGGAGCATTATAAAACAAAGTATATCACCAAGCCACATAAGGAGGTATTAGGTCTGATGACCAAAAGCTTGGTCAAAGAGGTAAGCTTTAAGGCAGGGGTTCCCAAAGTGTGGGTCGTAACCCCCCAGTGGGGCCACCAGAAGAGATTTTGGGGTCAGGAGCTCCGAGGCGGCAATGGCAGCTGTCGAGCTCGGACCGAGTTTTGACAACTCTGAGGCCCCTTTAAATGGTCATTTTTTGTCTATTAGTTGGCGTGACTTAATCATCTGTTCTCTGAGGCCCAACTGCTGTTACAACCACAGCCCCTAAAAAAGTGAGGTCTGCATTTCTCTCAGGGCGAACACAGCAGTTTTAAATCACCCCGATCAACAAATATCTCCTTCGCCCTCCCCACTACTGAACAACGTTCAACCCTCCAAGCCACACCCCCCCACACCCAATTTTCACTCCGGGTCACAAGCAACCTGAGGCATTAAAGTGAAGTGACATCAGGAAAGTGTTTGGGAAGCACTGTTTTCAGGGGTTTCTTATTGGAGGAAAGCAAGTGGGAGAGGCGGAGAGGGTTTGGGAGAGTGTTCCAGATCTTGGGGCCTAAAGGCCGCCAATGGTGGAGAAATTAAACTCGGGGATGCACAAGGGGCAGATATCTCAGACGGTTGAGGGGCTGGAGGAGGATGTGTCCATATAGGGATTTGAAAACAGGGTGAGAATATTAAAATCTAGACATTGTTTGACCGGGAGCCAATGTAGCTGACAGAGTACAGAACTGATAGGGTATCAGGACTTGCTGTGCGTTAAGACACAGGGAGCAGATTTTTGGATGATCTCAAGTTTACAGAGGACAGAATGTGGCGATCAGCCAGCAGCGCATTGGAACAGTCGAGTCTAGAGGTAACGAAGGCACGAATGAGGGTTGCAGCAGCCAATCAGCTGAGTCAGGAGAAGTCAGCTGGACGATAATGAGATTTACCCTTAGACTTTGATTTTGGATTGACGCATGAGGAACCAGGCAAACAACAGTCTGAATTCTGACCGTGAGAAAGCAGTGGCAGCAAATTGTCCGTCCTTGTCTTCAAACAGATTATCGAATCAGGGTTTGAGCTCTCATTTAAGTTGTCAGGCTGCTTGGCTGACGTCCAGCACTGGCTGAGCAGAAATTTCCTCCAGTTTAATATTGGGGAGACCAAAGCCATTCTGTCCATTGGACTCTGGGTTGGGACAAGTTCTTCCGTCCACAAAGCATTCCCCCAACATCTGGTGCCTCTGTTTTAAATTCCAGCCTTTTAAGCTGGTATTCTCTATCTCATTCTTTCTCTCTGGCCTGAAATTCCATTTCCAGCTGCTCAAATGCACTTTTTCTTTCTGCTCTTTCCAGTTCAAGTTTAAGTTTCTCCATTTCTCTTTCGTGTTCAAGTTGCTTCATTTATAACCAAATCCACACCCACCCACACCCCCCTGCCAGCCGCACCACCCCCCCCACCCCCACCCCTCCCCCCACGTAGAATATGGTCTTTCTTGTACCCCTTCCAATTTCAAATGCTGCGCTATTACCTCAACTACATCCGCTTTCCTCACCTCTTCCACTAATTCTAACTCCAACTTATCGGCCAAATCCCTTATCTTAGGCCTGAGTTACTTTTTGTACTTCCATCTGTAGAAAAGTCCTCACGGCAACTTCCAGAGTCCTGACAGTTACCAATAAATCAGAAACCTGTCTTTTTATCCTTTAACAATTATTCTTAGTCTGCATCCAATCACTCATTGTCCGGGCTTCAAATCCCATGAGAGGCCCCAATCTTGTTACGGACTGAGATAGGAGGAGTGCACCATTAATTCTAGCCCCACTTCTCCACAGGTCGTAACAATAGTTCAAGTGTCTAACTCACCCCTAAAACTGGTCAGTTATTTACTTTGATACTATTATTCCCAGCATAAAAAGACTCTAATCAGGCTTCTTTCAGTAAACACAAAAAATTGATTTATTATGAAACAAGCTTTTTTTTACAGCTTATAAAACTGATTAACATACAAGTTGTAGTTTAGAAGTGTATTGGTTTTCCCCTTAAGAAAAACAGATTTTCAAATCCGCACACACACACGCAAACACAAAACAAAGCAAAACGAACACAGTCCCCTGCAGAGGCTGGAGTATGGGAATGTTTCTTTTAAAAGGATAAGGTTTGAAAATACTTTGCGCTGTTGATCTAACAGAATTCTGGTCACAATAGATCTGGAAGTTTCAGATGGATTTTTGGTGAAACTGTCCTTGATGACTCTTGCTTATCACAACTTTGCAGACTTTCAACAAGGAACAGATGAGTTATTCTGATGAGGCATTTCTGATGAAAGTTTAGCTCACTCTAGACCACATGTAAAGGTGGGGAAAAGGGAGGGAGAAAGAGAGAGTTTTCTTCTTGCAGCCTGCTTTTAAGGCATCCATGCACACTCTCTGACTGAGAGTCAAAGAATCAAATGCTCGGAGAATGTTCTCTCAGGCCAGGTGTTTTTAAACAATCAGCAAAGAGTCTTTGGCCTGGCCACAGTAGTTCTTTGTTAACTTAGACATACAAAGCACATCTTCCCTCTCCAGGTGCCCCCTGCTGAACATATGTCTGTTGACCCATGGGTTTCTTGAAGAATGGCATATTCACAGCACGGAACTAATCTCGCAGACTTTTAAAAATAACTCAGGACAGAGAATGTCCAAAATTCAATGTCCGTCAAATTTTCCAAAAATGGGTTCCTCACACTGGCAATTATGTCGTTAGCTATTGGACCTACTGAATATAATAATGTATTCACTTGTTCAGCCTCTGTTTTCTCATTCAAGCCTGATGCTATCATATATCTTAAAAATATTCTTCATAACGCTCAATTTTGCAACAGTCCGGCCCTTCCATCTGCCTTAATTGGTCTACCATCCATGACTGTTTGCAGCACAGGGGGGAACAGCTTTATTATTTTTTAAAATGGCGCTGCAGTAATTGTTTTTCTTTTTTTTCCTCTTCCCACGGGACTTGGCGGGCTCCTGTTACGGTTGCCCAGCCGTTTTAAACTTCAGCGATTCTGCGGAAAATCTTTTGAGTGAATCGTTTTGGCCAGCTAGTTGCTTTCTTGAGCTCGGAGAATTGAACTGAAGTTGATTTTTTTTTTGTTCTGGGTTTGCTTTTTGTGCGCAGGCAGTTGCCCATGTGTTATGGCACCGACTCTGGATCCGGGCTGCAGCGATCCTCAAGCTGCCCTCATTAAAACAATCGGTCTGCCAGTGCTGCCTGATTATTGCGCCGAGTTTAAAAGCTTATTTCAGCCACTTTTGGGAGTTTGGCTCACCCTTTTAGCGATCTGGCTAGGCTCTTTGATTGTGTTTTTGATCAGGTGTCGCAACAGCACAGTGGATCTTTCTTCTGCCCCTCAGTCTCCACGCCTGTAATGGGGATCCTTAGGCGATCTCCAGCTATGTATTCGAGGTCTTCAAGTTAGGCGCACTTCTCTTTACTCCTCCATTCTTAAGAATTTTGAGGTCCTTCATCTATTACCACTATGTTGTAAGGTTGTGTTGTCTCGCGAAGATGTCTAGAGGCTTATATGGTTGAACAATAACTGTTTATTAATAACACATGACTACACACATAAATACCAGCTACAGCCCTGACTAATTTCTACCTTCATGCCGACTTCTACTGGACTTTCCACCACACTCCACTACTCCCATGTGACTGTCTACATTGTATTGTGGGCGGTACCATTTCCCCAGTCCTTCGTTAACCCTTACAGCCCCGAATACCCTGATACCACATTTATGTGCAAATTGGCTGCTGTGTATCTAACCTCAAAGCAGCGACTACAGGGCCTGAGGTTGCGAGGGGATTGATTACAAAAGTAAGGAGGTTATGCTCCAGTTCTACAGAGCACTAGTGAGACCACATCTGGAGTACTGTGTACAGTACTGGTCGCCTTATTTAAGGAAGGGTGTAAATGTGTTGGAAGCAGTTCAGAGAAGGTTTACCAGGCTAATGCCTGGAATGCAGAGGATGTTTTATGAGGAAAGGTTGGACTGGCTGGGCTTGTGTCTGCTGGGGTTTAGAACAGTAAGAGGTGACTTGATTGAAATATATAAGATCCTGAGGGGTCTTGACAGGATGGATGTGGAGAGGGTGTTTTCTCTTGTGGGAGAATCTAGAACTAGGGGTCACTGTTTAAAAATAAGGGGTCGCTCATTTAAAACAGAGATGAGGCAGAATGTTTTCTCTCAGAGGGTCGTGAGTCTTTGGAACTCTCTTCCTGAAAAGGTGGCGGAAGGAGACCTTTGAATATTTTTAAGGCAGAGGTGGATAGATTCTTGGTAAGCAAGGGGGTGATAGGTTATCGGGGGTAGGTGGGATGCAGATTTAAGGTTCCTATCAGATCGGCCATGGTCTTATTAAACAGCAGAGCAGGCTCGAGAGGCTGAATAGCCTACTCCTGCTCCTTGTTTGGATGTTTGTAAAGGCGCTTTATAAATGCAAAGCTATTCCTTCTTTCAGGAAAGTTGAAATGAACTTCTGGGGCGGGGGGGGGGGGAAGGAGACTGCTTTTTGGGGCCCAACAATCCTCTTTCGTTCAGTTCCCTGTGTACATTTGCAGCCACACTCAATTCCTCAGCTTTGCTATGTTCCTGGGGGCCGTGGGGTGGCTGGGAGGTGTGCTGGGAGGTGGGGGGGGCGGGTGGGGGGCGTAGTTACTCCATCTCTCAACGCGGGCAGCAAGCAAAGGACCCTGGGAATGTCGGCTCCAGCTCGCCAGCTGTTGGCAGCGGCCGCTCAACCCTGTGGCAAGCTGCAGCCATGGAGCAGAACAATTTGTAAAATAGCAAACACCCACCACTGCATCACTGGCCACACGGAAAGGGAACCAAGCTGTGTAACCATTAAACTGCTAAATTAGCTTTTAAATTGCACAGTCACACCAGACAGAAACTCTGCAGCAGGCACTCAGCATGTCAAGCTTCCGTGTTTTTCAGTCTATTGATATAGTACTGTGGACAGTGAGCCTCAGCAGATGCATATTTAACATAACTCAGCCTAAGCGTATTATTGATGTTTCTTCATCTGTAAGTGAGGTTTAAACGTTTTTTCCTCCTCTCTCCCCTCCAATTTTACTCTTACTGACTCGTGGGGGCCTCCAGTTCCACAGCTGCCTGACATGCTCTCTTGAAGCACCCCTTTCTCTGCCTGGCCCGCAATACCCAGCTGCTTGACTGCAGCAGGCATCACATCAAAGCCTGATCCAGTCCTTACCCAAACGCCCAGCTTTTTTTTTGCCAATATTGTGGCTGCACCATAGCTAGTTGTACTTTTTTGACACTTGCACGCCAACCCGCCCCCCCCCCCCCCAACTGAGATCAACCGGCCCAACCCAGTAAGCTCGAGCCTTAATGGTTGCTAACTCTGGTTGGACAAATTCATGGAGGCTTTGTCACATGACCACTCACCTTCAACAGCCCTGCCCCTATTGGTCACCCAACACAACCTTCTTTGGGGGAAAGTAGGGTGGTGGGGGAGGGGCCTTCCCACATTAATTGGAGAGAAAACAGGCCCTTTTTAAAATCTGATTGGGCTATTCATGATAGTCAGTCAAACAGCCTTTATTCCCATCTCAAAAACAGGCAGGTGGAGGGGTCCTTTTAACATCTTGGCCCAAAGACAGCACCATCCCACTGTATAGCACTCCCTCAGTGCTGCACTGGAGTGTCAGCCTTGATTTTTGAGCTCAAGCCCTGGGACCTGAACCCAGATCCTTGTGATTCAGGGATAAGTATAACTACCAACTGAGCCACAGCTGACATGTATCTGGTAATATTGATGGAAGGATTATGGTTTGCACTCCAAAATTCACAGGTTCCAATAAGGAAGAGGCAGCCCGTATCTATATCATGCCTTAAATGACACCCCAAAGCAATGGGATGGCATATAGCGCATGAAGTTCCTTGTTGATTTTGGGCTCAAGTCTCGGAGTGCGACTCAACACCACCGATCACATAGGCGGGAGTGACAATACTCCAGGGATCCAGGACCTTGAGCACTGACACATTGAAAAAGTGCCCACGAGAGCTGCTATTGTGTTCACTAATGACATTTATGACTGGAAGCTACCCTGCTTAACTAGTCTGGCCTGCATGTGACACCTGCCCTCTGAGGTGAGCAAGCCATGCAGTTGTACCAAGTCCAGTTCACCCCTCACCCCAGTTCCTGCTGACATTCATTGGCTACCATGGGGCAGAATTTTGCCCTTGGTGGACAGCCGACCCCCGCCGCTGAAACGGGGGCCGCCGCCATTTTGAGTGGGCGGGCCTTATGGCCTGCCCGACAGGAAGCGCTTTCTGTGCAGGGGTGGGAGGGAACCCCCAGCTGTCAAAGTGCGCTCCTTCACGCACGCGCACTGCTCCCTGAGACTAAGTGCTGTCTCAGGGAGATTAGTGACAGTGCACAAAAGTTAAAAAATAGAAAAATAAAAATATTATTGACATGTCCCCCTCATGTGACAATGTCACACGAGATGGGACATGTTCATAAAAACGACATCAACTTTATTAAACTTTTTAAAAACGGACTTGAAACCTCATCCCGCCAGAGGTTTCATGTATTATCAGAAGCCCGCTGGGGCTCCTGGCCTGCCCGCCAGCCTTAAGGTGGGACAGGCAGGTCTTTAATGATCTTAATTAGCCTGTCAATGGCCTTAATTGTCTCAAATTAGAGATTCTTTTCCTTGTGTTCAAATCCTCCGTGGCCCTATCTCTGTCACCTCCTCCAGCCCTACAACCCTCTTCCCACTCTGCACTCACTCCACCAATTCCATTCCCTTGTGCACCCACTGATTCCTTTAGCCCACCACTGGAAGCCTTGCCTGCAGCTGTGTTGGGCCCAAGGCTCCACCTCTCCCTCCTCCTTCCATGCAGGCACTCTTTAAAACCCACCTCTTTGACCAAAGGCTCGCTCAGCTGCCCTAATGTCTACTTGTTTGGCTCGGTGTCAATTCTTATCCTCCTATGAGGCACCTTGGGACATTTTACTACGTTGACAGTGCTTTATAAATGTACTTAGTTGTTTTTGTAAACGTGAACTTGTGGCTAAGGTTAACCACAATGCTGTAAGCTTTCCCCCTCTGGGCTTTTCTGGGCCTCTACAGACTGTCCTTAGACTCTGGTTATGAATCCCCTAAAACAATTCACCTTTTCTTTAATTGCTTACCTACCCTTGTCCAGATATTGAAGATGAGTCCACTTTCATTTCCAGGCCGATTTTTTTAAGCCTCCTGCTGGCATTGCAATTCGATTCATTCCACCCTCCCCGCAGAGGCTGTTGGTTAAAAGCCAGTGAGGTCCTAAGGGTTAGAACAACCAGATTGCCGTCTTTAGAACAACTTAACAACTTTTTTCCGGAAGTAATTGTATTTTAATTATAGAACCTTATCAATGATACAGCGCAGATGGAGGCCATTCAGCCCATCGTGCCTGTGCCAGCCCTTTGAAGGAGCGCTCCCAGTTAATCCCACTGCCCTGCTCTTTCCCCACAGCTCTGCAAATTTTCCCTTTCAATCCAGTTTCTTTTTGAAGATACTCCTGAACCTGGTTCCAATATACTTCCAGGCAATGCTTTGTAACAGGGTAAACATTTCTACAATAATTATCTTGAATATATTTAAAGCCTTGCATTTGCTGTCAACTTCATCCATTATAAATTTCTGCACCCATATTTTTCATAGAATTTGCAGAGATTAACTCATCATGCTGTACATAGCCACAGTCTCCCACTTTCTACCTCCCTCTCCTTCATTAAGACAATTCCTGAAGTCGACCTCCCTGATAAAGCAATCCTAACATCTCCTTATGTGACTCAGTGTCAAATTTTGTTGTTAACACCCCTGGGCAGCAACTTATGTTTTTTCTACCTTAAAGGCGCTATATAAATGCAAGTTCTTGTTGTTTGGTTATCTGTGTATGTAACACGTTGTAAATATAGGCCCCAAAGCAGCTTGAGTCATTCCCTCACCCGTCACCTTGGAATTGAATAGACAGACTAGTCTTTCTCCAGGCAAGATGCTCATTGCAAAGTGTGGCACCTTGTTGACCAACGCTTTACATTTTGCAGTGTTGAATATTTCTTCCAAATTGTCTGTCCAAATGTAAGACTCACCAATAGATTCTTGTTAGGCAAAGGTATGGTTAAGCTATCAAGGCAGGTTGAATCAGGTAAGATGCAGATCAACTGTGATCTAACTGAGTGGTGGAACAGGGTCGAGGGGCTGAATGGCCTCCTCCTGTTTCTGTGTTCCAATGGAAGATTTGCGAGGTTTCAGGGATGAGGAACTTCAGTTACTTGGATAGATTGGAGAAGCTAGGACTGTTCTCTTTCGATTAGAGAAGGTTGAGAAGACATTTGATAGAGGTGTTCAAGATTATGAGGGGTCTGGATAGAATAGATTGGGAGAAACTGCTCCTATTGGCAGAAGAGTTGAGAGTCAGAGGTCAGTGATTTAAGGTCATTGGTAAAAAACGAAATGACGACATGAGGAACAACATTTTCATGCAGCGAGTGGTTAGGATATTGAATGCACTGCCTGAGAATGTGGTGAAGGCAGATTCAACTGTGGCTTTCAAAAGGGAATTGGATAATTCTCTGAAGAAGAAAAGATTGCAGGGCTGCAGGGAAAGGACTGGGGACCGGTGTTAATGTTGAAAATGCTGTAATAACTGAGTGCGTGCTGTAGTTGTGATTAAGAGTAGCTGGTACTAACTGGGGCAAGGGTTAGGGCACAGGTATAAGAACCAGTTGCCACCCATGTGGAAGGGAAAATTAGTCTACACTTATGTTATACAGGGTTTTGTGAATAAGCCTAGGTTGAAGGCTGACTGGCTCCAGCTTCTTCCTTTGCCAGATGGATTAACAAGCTCTTAGAAAGAGCCAGCATTGACACAATGGGCCAAATGGCCTCATCCAGCGCTGGAACCATTCTAAGGTTCTATGAAATCTTTCTGTCTGCATTCTATTGTCTCCACTAATTTTCTTTTTTTATTCTTTCGTGGGACGTGAGTGTCGCTGGCAAGGCCAGCATTTGTTGCCCATCCCTAACTGCCCTTGAACGGAGTGGCTTGCTGGGCTATTTCAGAGGGCAGACAAGAGTCAAGCACATTGCTGTGGGTCTGGAATCACGTGTAGGCCAGACCAGGTGAACCAGAAGCGAGTTCTTGCTCAAAAACAGAAGATGCTGGAAAAACTCAGCAGGTCTGGCAGCATCTGTGGAGAGAGAAACCGAGTTATGTTGCGAGTCCATATGACTCTTCTGTCAGAACTGGGAAGCTCAGATCAAGCTCTTGTTGTTTGGTTATCTGCATACATAATATATGATAAACAAAAGCCCCAAAGCAGTTCTTTTTAAACAACAATTTAATCACTACTGAGACTATTCTAGATTTATAAATTGAATTTCCACCAGCTGCCATGGTAGGATTTGAACCCATGCCCCTAGAGGATTAACCTTGGCCTCTTGATTATGAGGCTAATGATGTTACCACTACACCATCATCTCCTTTACTTATGTACTGTCAGCAAACTGGATGAACTCACTGAGGCAGAATGTAGCGATGACAAGTCTCCACATCCCTAATAAAACCCTATTGAATTTCTCTCCTCTCTCCACTCCTGCCAGGTAATATTTTAGACTCAGGCGTAAATCCACCCCAATGAGACTGGAAGAGACACACGACTGAATGACAGACAGACCCGGGGGAATTATTCTGGAGGCAATGCTCCATTCAGACAATTTACTTATGGAAAACAAACACAATTGTGTTGAAAGCTTTGAAGATCATTCTGGGGTACCTGAGGAAGCCGACCCCTATTCCCTTACCTGCTGCTTAGCACAAGTAGAGGCTTTGCTGCAACATGTGCTGAACTGAAAGGGGTCACATTCTGATCCACCCCTGCATCGCAAAGAAAGGTGAACCTCACAAGGGCTTTTTTAAAGACGATTTTCACCTCAATTGCCTCCCGAATTGGACCTTTACACAAAGCCACCCGTGGGGAAGCGTTTGCCTGATGTGCTTTCTAACAGCGCCCCACGCCAAGGAGGATAACGTTAAGCCTGGATGGCTTCGGGTTGGAATGCGAGGTGGTTGCAGCCTCTGGCGGGTGAACCTGCTATCATGTGTCACTTTGCATTTGTCCCGCTGTACGGTTAATCTTCAGAGGCAGGGAAGGTCAAAGATGGTGTGGCATGTCCAGGAGATTGCTCATTCAGACGTCAAAAGGTGTTTAAAGAGAAAATGCTGAGGGTTTTCTTCCTCATGGGGCACAGATAGTTTACTCTCATTCTCTTTCCTTGTGTGGTGGTGGTTGTGTGTTACAGATCGCTCAGGGATTCTAAGTTGCTGTGGCAACGTGCACTTTTAAGCATCTTGTAGTCTGAAGCTATGGATAGTGATGGTAGAGGCTCCAACATTCTGTCCATCACAAGGGCTGACCAGGAATCTCTCCTGCTTTTATGCCCTGCCATTGGTGTGTGTTGGAAGGATTTGCAGGTTGATACTCAACCTGTTTGGCTGCACTTTGAATGCACTTCCCTGGCCTCAAGCCCTGGGATGGGGCTCAAACCTGGGACTTCTGACACAGAGGCAGGGACACTACCCACTACACCTCAAGACCTCCCTCTCCTGATGTAGCTGGATCCTTAATTTTTCTGTGGATCCAAAGGCGTTGCTACTTTACATTGAATCAGAGCAGCTCAATGGGATTGGGAGGGAACAGACGCAGGGCTGCGGAATGAGCCGAAGGGTCGGGGGAAGGAGGAGCTTTTGTGATTCTGAATCTCCACACATGCCGCAAAAGAAAGAACCTGCATTTAAATAGCACCTTCCGCAGCCTCAGAGTGCCCCAGTGAAATACTTTCGAAATGCAGTCACTGTTGTAATGCAGGAAATGCGGCAGCCAATCTGTGCACAGAAAGCTCCCACAAGCGGCAATGAGACAAATAACATTGGACATTCATTTTCGGTGTGCATTGAGGGATAGGGGTATTGACAAGGTTAGTGGAGGGGGTGGGGGGGGGGGGTGCAAACTCGCCTATTCTTCTTCGAATAGTGGCACAGGCTCTTTCACCTTCACGTGAGAAGGTGGAGAGGGGAGTTCCTCCTGTCTGCACATCAACATCGAGTACTGCATTGAGGGGTGGGGGGGGGGGGTGGAACCAGCCTAGGTTTAGTGCTAAATCTTTGCAGTGACACGAGGAACCCACAACCTTTCAAAGCGGAGACGGGAGTGCTCCACACTGACATTTCCTTACAGCACCTGGATTTTCTGTTTTCTTCACATAGAGCACAAAAGTAGTCATACCTGGGGAGATGGGCTGTTGGTTTTCCCTGAGTGGTGTTTAATCTGCTGTGGCCTTTTTTAAGCAGCATCATGACAGTGCTATTCCGCTTTTATAGCCAGCGGTCTACAGAATATCATACGTGTCACAGTGAGTTACGAATTTAGGTTCGGCAGTGAATTGATGCACCTCATGAGCAAAGCAAGCACGTGGGACCCTTACCCACGCTAGTCTGCTGTAATCCTGTTATCACAGTCAGTGTTGAAAATTTCTCCCTATTACTTTCTGGGTGGAATTTTACTGCCACTCCCACCAGTGGGATTTTCCGGTCCCGCCGAAATCAGTGGACTTCTGAGCGGCTCACCGCATTTTCCGGCTCCTTCCCCACTACTCCAGCCACAATAGGGGCCACAAAATTCCACCTTCTGTCTCGAACTCTCTGTTTCTCGAACTTTTCTCCTCCTCGTCTTCTGTTCCCCCTTTTATTCTTTATCTTTATCTTCTGTCTCTCTTTTCCACTCTCGCGTTGTCTCTGTCTCTACTGTTTCTTTCTCCACCAGGTTTTCTGGCCTATTGCTCTTTCCCCACTCCCTCAATTTCTCTCTCTCTCACCTTCTCATACATAAGCAGTGAAGAGGATCACAAGATTAATGATATTAAGTTATCTTTTTCAAAGCATGGTATCTGTTCAAAGTCAGATTTTACTAACTACATGTGTAGCAACAAAACACAATGACAAGTGATTTTACACATTTGCTGACCTTTGAACAATTTTTCTGGGATTGTGTTACAGTGTGGAATGTAATAGAGAGGTTTGGGTGGTTTATTTATAGAATAATGGATGTCCGGGAATGAATTACTAGTTAGAATCCAATATAGGTGTCAACTTGGCTCAGTTGGAGCCCCTCATTTTTGAGATAGACGGTTATTTGTTATATGTTTAAACCCACCCTGGAAATTGGAAATAGGAAATATAGAATGACTCGCATTTATGTAGCGCCTTTCAAAATCCTTAGGAGGCCCCAAAGTGCTCTACAGCTAATGAGGTACTTTTGAAGCGTAGTCACTGCTGTAATGTAAGAAACAGGGCAGCAAGTTGGTGCACAGCAAGTTCCCACAAACAGCAATGTGATAATGACCAGGATAATCTGCTTTATGGTGTTGTTGGCTCATCGGAGTCAGAAGACCAGCAGGAAACCCAAAGCTCCACTTCAAGGATGATTACAAGCATGACATGAAGGCCCAGAACATCGATTTTCACACCAGAGAGACACTAGCCAATGACAGAAAGAAATGACAACATCATTTCAACATGAGCCACCATGATGATGATTCGTGGCTACAGCGGCTTGGCAATAGATACCAACTACTGAAAACAACAACCCATAATGACGCCTAATAATCACTTCATGTGTGACACTTGTGGCAGAACCTGCCTCTCACAAATTGGGCCCTTCAGCTATCAGTAAAAGTGCACCACATGAGGCTGCTCCATTCCCAACGGATTTTTTTTTAATCATTCATGGGGTTTGGGCATCACTGGCTAGGCCAGCATTTATTGCCCATCCCTAACTGCCCTTGTTCAGAGGGCATTTTTAAGAGTCAACCACATTTCTGTGGGGTCTGTAGTCACATGGAGGCCAGCAGATTTCCTTCCCTAAAGGACATTAGCGAACCAGATGGGTTTTTATGAAAATAATTTCATGGTCTTCATTAGACTTTTAATTCCAGATATTTATTAAATAAAAATTCCACCATCTGCTGCAATGGGATTTGAACCTAGATCCCCAGAGGATTACGCTAGGTCTATGGAATACCAGTCCAGTGATATTACCACTACACCACCATCTCCCCAAGTCTGTTATCTAACACCAATAGAAGAATGCTGATGACCATGGTGACATTAGCTAAGGTGTAAACATTGGGCAGAACACCGGTGAGGGGTCTCCTACTCCTGCGTCTTTCAGATGAGGTATTAAACCGAGAATCTCTCTACTCTCAGATGGATGGGAAAGATCCCATGGCACTATTTGAAGAAGAGGGGAGTTTTTCCTGTGTGTCCACATCAAGGTTGATCCTTCAATCAACAACTACAGTTCTGAAGAAGGACCATGTTGGACTCGAAACGCTAACTCTGTTTCTTTCTCCACAGATGCTGTTTTTATATCAAATTATTATATCTGGTCATTTTTTTTCATTGCTGCTTGTGTGAGTTTGCAGTGTGAAAATTAGCTGTTCATTGCCCATGTTTTAATAGTGACTGCATTTATTTTTCTATGGGATGAGGGCATTCCTAATTGTCCAGGCCATTTCAGAGGGCAGTTAAGAGTCAACCACATTGCTATGAATCTGGAGGCCCAACCAGGTACAGACAGCAGATTTCCTTCCCTAAAGGGCATTAGTGAACCAGGTGGGTTTTTACAACAATCAATGATATTTTCATGGTCACCTTTAGCTTTATATTTTATTAATTGAATTTAAATTCCACCAGCTGCCATGGTGGGATTTGAACCCATGTCCCCAGAGAATTAGCTTGGGCCTCTGGATTACTACACCACCATGCATCTCCCTCAGCAAGAAGTAATTAGCTGTAGAATATCATGGGATCTCGTGAGACCATGAAAGACGCTAGCAAAAATCAGGGCTGAGGGCAGGAAAGTGGAGTTGAGGTAGAGGATGAGTCACGATCTTATTGAATGGCGAAGGGGCCATGTAGCCAATCCTGCTCCTATTGCTTATGCCTGTACTTTCTTTCAATCAAAGGGTTTGGATTGTTTCTCGATGTAGAATAATAAATTAACTGGAGAGAGGTAAAGGGTTTTTGCTAATCATTAAGGTGCTATTCCAATAGAGAGACAAATAGTCTCTTACGTTTTAAAACCTCTGATAATTGCGTGCTGCACAGAATCTTGTAACTATCAATCAAGGCCTCACTGGAGAACAGCTGGATGACAGATTGCAGTGATTAATTATTGTCAGCACCGGTGCATTCAGATGCAGTGAGGAACTGAAGGACTGATCAGACCCATCAGCACCATCTCTCTCTGGCTCTCTCTTACTGCCAGTGTAACACTGCTGTCTTCTCCATGGGCACAGCATGTTTCTACCAGTGCCAGGCATCAGGGGGCTGCTCTTCATGTGGGAGGCTAGCCAGAGGGTATATTTCAAAATCCCTACTCTAACTGAGGAATTGTTGCTCCTTATTTCTTTAATGGGGTGTTGGCATCACTGGCTTGCCCAGCATTTATTGTTTATTCCTAACTGCCCTTGAGAAGGCGGTAGTGAGCTGCCGTCTCAAACCACTGGAATCCATGTGGTGTAGGTGCTGTTAGGGAGGGAGTTCCAGGATTTTGACCCAGTGACAGTGAAGAAACGGCGATATGGTTCTAAGTCAGGATGGTGTGTGGCTTGGAGGGGAACTTGCAGGTGTTGGTGTTCCCATGCATCTGCTGCCCTTGTTCCACTGGATGGTGGAGGTTGTACGTTTGGAAAGTGCTGTCAAAGGAGCCTTGGTGAATTCCTGCAGTGCATCTTGTAGATGGTGCACACTGCTGCCACTGTGTGTCGATGGTGGAGGGACTGAACACTTAAGGTGGTGGATTGGGTGCCGATCAAGCGGCTGCTTTGTCCTGGATGGTGTTGAACTTCTTGAGTGTTGTTGGGGCTGCACTCAGGCAAGTGGAGAGTATTCCATCACGTGCCTGACTTGTGCACTTACTCAGGGCTTGAGGGCTATTATATGAGGCAGACCGGGCCTCATCCAAAGGAACGGAGCAAGCACACACTTGGATTAACTGCGGGCGATTCACTAACTTGCCCCCTTCCCACCCTCTGCAGCACCATTGGAGTGAGGGAGCTGCATGTGTCTTAGAGGCAAAGGTTGCAGTCTCCATGACTGAATGCTTGTTGCTTAGTTACTTGCACCAGCAGATCCATTTGAGGGTGCGGCAGAGCGAGGAGAGTATAGTGCACATTCTCACTGCACTTGAATGTCTTAATTTCCCCATTCCCTCACTATTTCTTTCCCTTTCTCCTCTGTCTCCTCCTTTCCCTCCCCCTCCCCCACTCTTTCTCTCTTCCTCAGTGTTCACAGGACAGTGTACTCTGTGCCCTCTCTTCAACCTGAAACTTTGGCCGGAAAATGTGGTGAGCCGGCCAAAAGTCCATTGGCTTCAGCAGGACCGGTGGGTCCCGCCCTTTAGCTCTGTCTCTCTCTCCACAGATGCTGTCAGACCTGCTGAGTATTTCCGGCATTATCTGTTTTTATCGCATAGACTCGACTTGTATTTCCTTGAGTATAGAAGAGGAAGGGGTGACCTAATTGAGGTTTTTTAAGACGAGCACAGGGTTGAATCGGGTGGATAGAGAGAAACTATTTCCTGTGGTGGAGGACAGGCTAGAACAGGAGGGAATAACCTTAAAATTCGAGCCAAGCTGTTCAGGCGTGATGGCAGGAAGCACCTGGTCACACAAAGGGAGGGGAAAACTGGAAGTCTCCCCCACAAAAAAAGCTATTGAAGCTGAGTGGGGTGGGGAGGAGTCAATTAAAAATTTTGAAACTGAGATTGATAGATTTTTGTTGGGGTAAGGGCATTTTGGGATACATGGATCCCAAGACAGGTAGATTTTTTTGTTGTTCATTCACGGGATATGGGCATTGCTGGCAAGGCCAGCATTTATTGTCCATCCCTAACTACCCTTGAGAAAGTGGTTCTGAGCTGCCTTCTTGAACTGCTGCAGTCCCTGTGGTGTAGGTACACCCACAGTGCTGTTAGGGAGGCAGTTCCAGGATTTTGACCCAGCAACAGTGAAGGAATGGCGATACATTTCCAAGTCAGGATGGTGAGTGGCTCGGAGGGGAACTTCCAGGTGGTAGTGTCCCCATGCATCTGTTGCCCTTCTAGGTGGTAGAGGTCACAAGCTTGGAAGGTGCTGTTGAAAGAGACTTGGTGAGTTGCTGCAGTGCATTTTGTAGATGGTACACACTGCTGCCACTGTGTGTCGGTGGTGGAGGGAGTGAGTGTTTGTGGATGCAGTGCCGGTCAATGGGTGGCTTTGTCCTGGATGGTGTCAAGTTTCTTGGATCACAGAATTTTAGCAGCACAGAAGGAGGCCATTCAGCCCATCATGTCCATACTGGCTCTCCAAATGAGCAATGTGCACTAGTGCCATTAACCTGCTTTTTCCCCATACCCCTGCATATTGTTTCTATTCAAATAATCATCTGATGCCCTCTTGAATGCCTTAATTGAACCTGCCTCCACCACACTTCCAGGCAGTGCATTCAGTGCTGCACTCATCCAGGCAAGTAGAGAGTATTCCATCACACTTCTGACCTGTGCCTTGTAGAAGGTGGACAGGCTTTGTGGAGTCAGGGCGTGAGTTACTTGTCGCACGATGCCTAGCCTTTAACTTGCTCTCGTAGCCACAGCATTTAAATGGCTATTCCAGTTCAGTTTCCGGTCAATGGTTAACCCCAGGATTTTGATAGGCATTACATGGGGTTAAGATACAGATCAGATTGGCTAATTGAACAATGGAACAGGCTTGAAGGGCTGAATGGCCTCCTCCTGTTCTTATGTTCCTAAATTACCCTGTCATTTATTGTATTTGCAGGTATTACTTTGCTTTTTACCTCTTTGTTATTCTATTCCTCGTGCTGTCTGTCTCTCATTCTATTTGCTGACTTTATCGTTTATTTTCTTACATTCTCAGTAATTCTTTATTTGTCTGCTTATTGTTGCCTCAATTCCAATTCTGCCCTCTCTCTGTCCTCACCTTTCTCTTATTCATTTTCTCGTCATTTGGCTGTGCCTCTTTTTCCTCTCGCTTTATTTTAATCTCTAAATCTGCTTGAATTCCTTTTAACGTCAGTCAGGTGACCCTCAGTTGTTTTCTCCTAAATGTAAAACAGTTCTTTGCAAAGACAGATGGAATTGTGAGCTCCCTCCACCGCTCCTGGCTAACTAACCACTCACTAAGAGATTGGATTAGATGTTATTTAATTAATGCTTTTATCAGGGTGACACCTGAAACTGCGGTTGACTAAGTGCCTGTCGAAGAATTCTCAAATCAGAAATGTAAATTCACTTGACGTAAATGGCTCTTTATTCATTTCCAGTGTTTGAGATTCAAAGTTCGCCCATTTATTCATTTCTTTTAACTCTGTAAAGGGTTTGCAATGATTCATTCTGTGAGTCAGTGCATAAATGCGATAAAAGACTACAGATGTGGGTTTCAGTCTAGAAAAAGCAGCATACACTCTTGATCAAGGGTTACTATCCTGAAGGAAGCCCCAATATGTGTGAGTGTGTGTGTTTGTGTGTGAGTGCATATCTCACCCTGTATCTCTCTTCCATCTCTTTCTCTCTTTCCCTCACTATTTTTCTCTCTCTCTCTCCTTCTGCCTCTTCCTTTCCCTCTCTCTCACATACCTCACATGATTTACACTGGTAGGTTGCTTTAAATGCGATAGTGGTAGGGTTGCTGAGCTTAGAGTCTCTGGGCATTAAAGATACATTTCCTGGACACTGCTGTGAGTAACCCGGGAGAAAAGAGATAGATGCATTAAAAATATTTTGGTGTCTTGTTCAATTCCTTTGAGCACGATTGCTCTCTGGAAGAGAATTGGAGTTGGGAAAAAATGGCTGTTCAACCAGGAGGGCCAGTTAGTGGCAGAAGGGCATTGTGATGAAACCTCAGGAATACAACCAATCATCTATGCACAGTAGCAGCAGTGTGTACCATCTACAAGATGCACTGCAGCAACTCTTCCAAACCCGGG
Organism: Carcharodon carcharias; assembly: GCF_017639515.1. Taxonomy (NCBI): domain Eukaryota; kingdom Metazoa; phylum Chordata; class Chondrichthyes; order Lamniformes; family Lamnidae; genus Carcharodon; species Carcharodon carcharias. The sequence continues at coordinate 8,316,017 of NC_054497.1, read as the reverse complement.
ACCTCTACTACTTAGAAGGACAAGAGCAAAAGGCACATGGGAATGTCACCACCTGAAAGTTTCCCTCCAAGCCACACACCATCCTAACTTGCAACTATATCGCCGTTCCTTCAATGTCACTGGGTCATCCTCCTGGAACTCCCTCCCTAACAGCACTGTGGGTGTACGTACACCACATGGACTGCAGCGGTTTAAGAGGGAACTCAGAATAAAAGATACCCTAGGAAATAGTGACCATAACATGGTAGAATTTAGCATTCAGTTTAAGTGTGAGAAACTTGGGTTGGAAACAACTGTGCTAAACTTAAATAAGGGTAATTACAAAGTAATGAGGGCAGAGTTGGCTGGAGTGGACTGGGAAAGGAATTTATCAGAAAAGATGATTGATGTACAATGGCAGACATTTAAGAAAATAGTTCTTGACTCACAACAAAGATATATCCCAGTGAGGAAGAAGGATTCAAGGAAGGGGATTAACTAATCACGGATAACCAAGGAAGTTAAGGACAGTATCAAATTGAAAGAAAAAACATACAATGTGGCAAAGATTAGTTGAAAGCCAGAGGGTTGGGAAAGCTTTAAAAACCAACAAAAGATAACCAAACAAATAATAAGGAGGGAGAGAATAAACCTTGAGGGTAAACTAACAAGTAATATAAAAACAGACAGTAAGAGCTTCTTTAAATATATAACAAGGAAGAGAGAGGCCAAAGTGAACATAGGCCCATTAGAGAATGAGGCTGCAGAAATAATAATGGGGAACCAGGAAATGGCAGAGGAGTTAAATAAATACTTTGCATTAATCTTCACAGTAGAAGGCACTAATGGTGTTCCAAAAATACTAAATAATCAAGGGGCAAAAGGAGTGGGAAGGGAGGAAATAAATACAACTATCACTAGAGAAAAAGTACTAGGGAAACTAATGGGGCTAAAGGCTGATAAGTCCCCTGGAGCTGATGGGTTGCATCTTAGGACATTAAAGAAAGTAGCTACAGAGATAGTGGATGCACTGGTAGTAATCCTTCAAGAATTCTTAGATTCTGGAAAAGTCCCAGAGGATTGGAGAATGGCCAATGTAACACCCTTATTTGAAAAAAGAGGGAGTCAAAAAACAGATAACTATAGGCCAGTTAGCTTAACATCTGTCATTGGAAAAATATTAGAGTCTATTATAAAGGATGTAATAGCAGAGCATTTAGAAATACATAATCTAATCAAGCAGAGTCAGCATGGCTTCATGAATGGGAAATCATGCCTAACAAATTAATTAGAATTTATCGCAGAGGGCTGTAGAGGCTGGGTTGTTAAGTATATTCAAGGCTGAGATAGTCAGATTTTCAATTTGTAAGGGAATCAAGGGTTATGGGGAAAAGGCAGGAAAGTGGAGTTGAGGATTATCAGATCAGCTACGATCTCAGTAAATGGCGGAGTAGACTCAATGGGCCGAATGGCCTACTTTTGCTTCTACGACTTATGGTCTTATGGTTTAAGGCAGCTCACCACCACCTTCTCAAGGGCAATTAGGGATGGGGCAGGAATGCTGGCCTAGCCATCGACAACCACAGCCATCAGAATATATAATAAAAGCTGGCAAGCCTAATAGGCGGTAGTGCTGTCATTGTATGGGAAAGCTGCAGTCAGAAAAATCAACCTGCACTTAGCTAAAAGCAAAAAAAAATACTGCGGATGCTGGAAATCTGAAATAAAAACCGAAAATGCTGGAACAGGTCTGGCAGCATCTGTGGAGAGAGAAACAGAATTAACATTTTGAGTTTGTATGACTCTTCTTCAGAGCTAAAGAGAGGTGGAAATGAGATGGATTTGATACTGTTTAAGAGGAGGTGGAGCAGATGGAGCAAAATAGGTCAGGTGGGAGCTAAGGAGAAATTTGACAAAGGTGTCATGGACACCTTTAGTCTTTAAAACTACATCCACGACATCTTTGTCAACCTCTCCTGAGTTCCCACTTACCCCTGACCTCCTACTTTGCTCTGCCTGCTCAAGGGGATATAAATAGGTTAAGTGAGTGGGTAAAGATCCGGCAGATGGAGTATAATGTGGGAAAATGTAAAATTGTCCATTTTAGCATGAAGAATAAAAAAAGAATCATATTAACTAAATGGTGAGAGATTGCAGAGCTCTGAGATGCAGAGGGATCTGGGTGTCCTCGTGCATGAATTGCAAAAGATTAGTATGGAGGTACAGCAGGTAATTAGGAAAGTGAATAGGGTATTATTGCTTTTGTGAGGCAAATTGAATAGAAAGTAGGGGGGTTATGCTTCAGTTATACAGGGCTTTGGAGAGGCCACATCTGGAGTACTGTGTACAGCATTGGTCTCTTTATTTAAGGAAGGATGTAAATGTGTTGCATGCAGTTTAGAAAAGGTTAACTAGACTAATACCTGGAATGGGAGGATTGTCTTATAAGGAAAGGCTGGACAGGTTAGGCTTGTATCCATTGGATTTTAGAAAAGTTAGAGGGGACTTGATTGAAACCTATGAGATCCTGAGGGGTCTTTACAGGGTGGATGTGGAGAGGATGTTTCCTCTCATGGGAGAATCTAGAACCAGGCGTCACAGTTTAAAAATAAGGGGTCGCCCAGTTAAGATGGAGATGAGGAGAATTTTTTTTTCTCTCAGAGGGTCATGAGTCTTTGGAACTCTCTTCTCCTAAAGGCAGTGGAAGCAGAATATTTTTAAGGCAGAAGTAGATAGATTCTTGATAAACAATGGGGTGAAAGGCTATCAGGGGTAGGTGTGAATGTGGAGTTAAAGTTACAATCAGATCAGCCATGATCTTATTGAATGGTGGAGCAGACTTGAGGGAGTGAGTGGCCTATGCCTGCTCCTAATTCGTATGTTTGTGTGTTCATATATACCTGCAGGTTCACTCTCTGTTTAACTTTTGGTTTATCTCATTTTTCACTGCATAGCAGGGTGGGTTCCAGATGCTCAAAATTGATGGGCTCTTTGCCAAGGGAGCGTCCATCCAGGGTCAGATAGCAGGATCCGGTTTGGACAGATCCCAGGTGCCCGGCAGACAGTGCTCAGCCGTTTGGAAGTTCCACAGATGATAACTGGAGGATAGATGATGGTATAGTGGTAATATCACTAGACTAGTAATCCTGAGGCCAAGCTATTGCTTGCTGGGCATGGGTTCAAATCCCACCATAGTAGCTGGTGGAATTGAACTTCAATTAATAAAGTCTGAAATTGTAAGTTGTCCTCAGTAATGGTGACCATGAAACAATTATTGATTATTATTAATAACCCATCTGGTTCACTAGTCTCCTTCAGGGAAGGAAATCTGCCATTCTTACCTGGTCTGGCCTACATGTGACTCCAGACCCACAGCAATGTGGTGGACTCTTAAAAATAAAAGGGGGAAATTAGGGATGGGCAATAAATGCTGGCCCAGCCAGCGATGCCCATGTCCCATGAAAGAATGAGTTGTAATCAAATTTAACATTGCAAATCTCACAGAAAGGACAGAGAATTACTAGTTCTCAGATGCTTTGAAGTGGGGTGAGGAGGTGAGGGGAGGGGAGGGGTGGGGGTGGTTGGTGCCACTTGGCATAATATATAGGGCTGACAGCATTTTTCTTGGCAGGGAACCCCACTGCCCCACCACACTGCACCCCGTCCCCACCCCCCACCCCCCACCCCCACTCTGCCCCCTCCCCGACACATGAGGAAGCCACCAGCTTAATGGAGGCAGTTTCCCTGTAGCAGCCCAGGGGTGCTCCAGAGCTGGAGGCTGCATTGCCCACAGGCAGGGAAGGCAGCCCCCAACCTATCCACAACCGTTCCCCCGCCCCGGAGGGATTTCCCCTCTGGGCCCCCTGAATGTTTTATTTTTAACCTACTTACCCAGAGGAGCCCCAAGCCCTCTTGCCTGCCACAGCATCGCCCCCCCCCCCCACCCACCTTCAGAGCTGCCGGCCTTTTGCAGCAGCTCACCCAGCACCGGGAGCCCTCCCACTCTCCTTAATCGGACGGCGTGCCCAGAGACAGCCACTGAGGAAGTCCCCCCCTCTGTGGTAAAAGCGCTGAGCCCGTCCCGCTGCTGGCAGGAGCGAGCTCAGAACCGGCTATTCACCTGGACGTCGAGTCCCGAGGCCCGCAGTAAAATTCAGCCCGGAGTCTGCGGGCAAGAGGAAATCTATCGGGGGCCAAGCCTCGTTCTTTCTTGCCCGTGGATTTTTAATAAGTTACTTGAACTAATTTCTCCTCTGGGACCAGCATGCCCAAGGAAGCACCTTGCATTCTGCTCTGAATAATTTCAAAAACTCACTTAAATGATTTATTGGAGCATGCTACATGAGGGATGAGCTCACTCTGTTGCTCACCGCGCTAATGAATGTGTTCATCGTCTCCGCCAAAAATTTTCCCTGGCATCCTGGAGTGCCCTTTGCACAATGAGCTTTGGGCTCTGTGCCAGGCACAGTGGTTACATTAATGCAGTAGCAATCTCGTGGGCTTGAACTCGTGGACCAGAATCTTCTACTCGGTGAGCAGAGGCGGGACCCGCACGCCGACCTGTAAAATGACGCGCGGTGACATTGGGCGCGTGTCCCGACATCACCACGCGTCATTCCAATCGTCAACTCGGCGGGCATGCGCCAGAGTTGGCTGCGCACCCGCCAAACGGTCAAAGGCCCACTAAGGCCGTTAATCACCTCAGTAAAGTCATTGTTGGGGCTGCCCGTCCGACCTTAAGGTTGGCGGACAGGCCAAGAGCCCAGGCGGCCTTCGCGTTTTTCATGGAAGCTCATCCACGGGTGGGATGAGGTTTCATGAAGGGTTTATAAGTTGAGTAAAATTTTTTTATTAAAGTTCATTGGCATGTCCCAGCTCGTGTGACACTGTCTCATGAGGGGACTTGTCTTAAAACTCTTTTTTTCCTTTATTAAAATTTTAAAAATTCACACTAATCTCTCTGAAGCAGCCCCGTGCCTCAGGGAGATTTCTGCGCTCTCCCTCCTCCCCCCAGCCCGCACAGGGAGCGCTCAGCACTTCTGGGTGTGTGTCACGCTAAGTGGGCGGGGGGGGCCTAAGTGGCCCACCCACGTAAAATGGCGGCGATCGGCTTTGCCCCCGCCCGCTCACCCTCCCACCCAGCCCGCCTAACGGGGAGAAACTTCTCCTGATGATCTGAAGCTATGAGTTCAGAATCCCACTCCAGCAACTGGGACATTTCACTTCAATTTTAAAAATCCGGAATGAAAAATCTAGCACCGGTCGTAAAAATGCATCTGGTTCACAAACGTCCTTCAGGAAATCTGCCATCCTTACCCGGTCTGGCCCACATGTGACTTCAGGGCCATGTGTGGTCGGCTCCTTAATTGCCCTCTGAAATAGTCAAGCAAGCCACTCAGTTGTATTCAAGGAGGCAGCTCACTGCTACCTTCTCAAAGGCGATTAGGGATGGGCAATGGATGCTGACCTTGCCCCAGCTGCCAACATGCCAAGGATGAATAATAAAAGTACCCATTTAACCACATCACACTGCAAGAAATTCAGGCTCAATAAATGCTAGGATCAAAACACAGGGAGGGATTTATAACCTCTGATTCCTCAGCCACATATACAATACGGCAAAGGAATGATCTGGTAATTATTACATTGTTATCATTAAACGGCACCATATAAATGCAAGCAATTTTCCCCTCTGGCTCGCAAGCGGAAATATCTTCTCTGTGCCTGCCCGATCAAACCCTTCATAATCTCTGCATTCTTGTAAGACAAGACCAATGGTTCTAGACCATCACGTTCTTTCTCACTGACATTCTTATTTTTGTCTTCCCTTTCCCTGTCCCCACCCCCCACTCCGCTTCTGTTTGATGTTTTCCACAGTCAGAGACTCTCAGGCGCCCCCCCCCCCACCCTCCAACCACTTCTCCCCACCTCCTTGCGATCTGAAAGGACTGTGTGAGCACTGGCTCCAGGCTTACAATAAAACATCTTCATTATCTCCAAAAAGGCTGAAGGCTCACGGCCTGGACAGTGTGTGCGGGAGGCTAAACAGACAATGGGTCGGTTTGTGTGCATCCTTCATCCGAATTGAAAAACGAGCTCGATGAAAGAATATTAAACCCTTTTTTGTGTAGCATGAATTAAAATATAATAACACTGGTAAAACGACAGAAGGTTCCACAAAAGGATTTGACGCCCAAAATATCAACCCCCTGTTTCCTAAATTGCATGGGATGACAGAATTGCTGTGCTTTCTCTTCTCATTTCAGATTCCCAGCGGTGGTATTTTTTCAATGCTGGGTCAATCAAATCTGGAGCATCCTGGCTGAAATATAGAGACCCCGCAGAAGGTACAAAACAAAATTTACTAGAGCAATACCAGGACTGAGAGGTTATACCCGTCAGGAAAGATTGATCAGGTTGGGGCTTTCCTCTAGCTAAGGGTTGACCTGATAAAGGTCTTTAAGATGAAAGGGTTTGATAGGTACGAGCACAGGATCTGTGGGCCAGAGAGAAAAAAGAGACTTGCATTTGTATAGCACCTTTCACGACCACAGCACGTCCCAAAGCCCTTTACATGCAGCCAATTAAATACTTTTTAAGTGTAGTCACTGTTGTGATGTAAGAAGTGTGGCAGCCAATTTGTGCACAGCAAGCTCCCACAAAGCAGTGTGATGATGACCAGATCATCTCTTCTTCTGTGATGTTGGTTGAAGATTAAATATCGGACAAGGCACCGGTTGTAACTGCTCTTCTTCCAAACAGTGGCCATGGCATCTTTACATCCACTTGAGAGGGCAGGTAGGGCCCTGGTTTAACATCTCATCCCAAAGGCAGTGCCTCCCACCATTCTGCAATCTGCTTTTTGTATTCAAAGGAGGATTTGAACCCACAGCCTTCGGACTCCCACGCCAGAATGCTACCCACTGAACCACACCCAGCACTGACCAGGATTAGTAGTCACGGGCAGAAGATCATCACTAATAAATCCAACAGGGAATTCCGGAGAAACTTCAAAGGCAGAAACATCCCCCCATTGGAGGGGTTGTGCAGGGGCAAGTGGAGGTGGGCACGAACCCGATCGGGGCGGTAACACCATTTTATGTGGGTGAGCCGATTAAGGCCTGCCCAACGTGGTGCGCTCCCTGTGCAGGCGGAGGGAGGGAGGGAGTGGGGGGTGGCGGGGGAGTCCCTGAGTCGGGGCCTGCCCTCTTTCACGTGCGCATCATTTTACGTGTTGGCGAGTGGGCCCCGCCCCCGCTCGCCAACCCGAAAATTCTTCCCCAAGTGTGGTTAAAATGGTGTTGAGTGGTGGGAAGGAATGGTTTGAAAGGTGCACCCAGGAAGAAGTTGTACCTGCTAGCTAACTAGGGTCAATCATCAGCCTCCAAGCTTCAGGTCAATGGCTGGCTCTCTTTGTTTCTGAATGTACACCAAAGAACCATACGGGCCCACACTTATGATGGCTGCAGTATTGGGACTGAAGACTTCCTATCATCTGCCCCCTTCAAGGGCAACGAGTTCCAGGTCATCACTGCTCACTGTGTAACAAGTTTCTTCCTCACATCCTCCCCTATATCTCTTGCCCGAAACATTAAATCTGTGTCCCTTAGACTTTGTACCATCAGCTAATGGGAACAGCTTTTAATTGTCCACCTTATCTAAACCTGTCATCACCTTGTACACCTCTATCACATCTCTCCTCAGTCTCCTTTGCTCCAAGGAGAACAAACCCAGCTTCTCCAACATAACCTTGTAGCTAAAATCCCTCACCCTTGGAACCATTCTGGTAAATCTCCACTGCACCGTCTCAAGGACCTTTACATCCTTCCTCATGTGTGGTGACCAGAAATGGAAGCAATACTCTAGTTGTGGCCTAAACGGAGTTTTATACATCTTCAGCATAACTTTTCTGCCTTTGTACACAATAAACTCTGATCATGAAACCCAAGATCCCATATACTTTGCCAACTGCACTCTCAATATGTGCTGCCACCTTCAAAAATCTATGCACTTGCACCCCCGGGTCCCCCTTGCACCCCCTGTGTCTGTAACTCATTAGAACTGTGTCATTTAGTCTATATACATGTGCCAGGAAGGGGGAAATTGTGTGGGTAAGGGGGTAAATGCATATTATAGTGCCAAAGCTTGAGAAAAACTGGAGGCTCCAGTTTGTGAGAGATTATTCATTGGACCTTGCATGCAGTTTCAGTAATTCTTGGACCAATTATTGTTGAGCGGAAGATTGCACTTTTTGATTATTAGGGAATCTCTGTGCTATTTTCTAAGATTGCTTTAACACAATGGTAAACACTCATGAGCAGTGAACTGGAGACACCAATTGAAGGAAATTACTATAACTGTTTCCAACAGTGTTTTGCGATGTTTTGAGTGCACTGTTGTGTGTGTAATCTTCATTTTAAGTCAACAATGGATTTAGTTCAATAAAAGACAAGCCAGTGTGGAACCAAAATATGATTAAAACAAGGCAGTAGACTTTGTCATGTTTTTGCAACAATATAAAGGCACCAATCGCTCGTAAGGGATTGTGTAAACATGTGTGGGTTTCATTTATTGAGACAAGGCACTTGAGAACATTCACACAAAGGTATAAAGCTTGGAGACACATCAGCAGAGCTGTCTGTGCTGCGCTCTGCTTGAAAGCAAAAAGTGAAACTAAGACTGGATCACATGATGCACTTCCTTCTAATGATGTCATGCTGCAATCCCTTAAAGGCATATTACAGCAGGTTTCGCCTCAAATAATTATTGTGAAGAATTTATTTTTTAAATTGTGGCAGTGCAGCTTTATAAATTTCCTGGGCTACGTATCCATCTCTCTTCCCCAGTTTGTCTACAATCTACAACATGCACTGTGGCAACTAATTAAGGTTACTTCACCAGCACTTCCCACCCCATGACCTTAAACACCAAGAAGGATGAGGTTTATTGCATTATGATTTAGGACTATATATTTTGGTTTATAAGAGCATTACAGTTTGGGACTGTATCTTTAAATTTCAGGTAAATAAAAGGGGTCATGTGACATGTTTTGGAATCTAGCTAACAGTAAACCTGGGTGATTTAATTGTTAGGGATCAGAAGAAGAGCCAGATTGTTTTATTGAGAACAAGGTGCCAGGTATTTATACAAAAGCAAAAAACTGCGGATGCTGGAAATCCAAAACAAAAACAAAAATACCCAGAAAAACTCAGCCGGTCTGACAGCATCTGCGGAGAGAAACACAGTTAGCGTTTCGAGTCTGTATGACTCTTCAACATTGAAGGTATTATCACTATCAAATTGTAAACAGTTGGGCTGAAGCCTATCCCTTTATTTCTAAGATGAAAGGCAATTTTGATCAGAGATAGCTGATTAGCATTTCTATTTAGATACAAGGCTGATGTGCTTCCCTTTACCATGGACAGGAGGACAGGGGGAGACCATTTTATAAGCTTCCCTATAAACCCAAAATATATCACAGAGAGAGAGAGGGGTTGCAGTTTGGGGTTGTGGGGTCTGAAGCCAACAGAGAGGAAGAGAGCACAAGAAATGGAGTCAGACAGACCTGTACCTTAAACAGATAAAATGCTGTCTCTATTGTTCACCAAGGTGGGAGCTTGCACTCAGTTTGAAGCCCAAGTTCTTGAGGAATTAAAACAAGACTGGAGGGTTCGCCTAGTTGAAGCTAGAGGGGGGAATAAAACTCTCCCCCTTGAGAGGGAGGAAAACTAACACTTTGGAAGATAGTATTGAGAAAGAAAAATAATGGAATTGAAACCATTGGGCGTTGTGACTGACTTTGGGTTGGCTCTGGAAGAATTGGATGTTTACTTAAGAAATTGAGTAACGTAACAAATTTGGGTTTTTCAGTTGTCATTAAAGTAGAAAGGGGCAAATTCAGTTTGATAATTTAAAGTGTAAGTTTCCTATGAAAGGGAAATTTTATTTTGTTAATATTGCTCTTGCTGTATTTGTCACAGTAAAAGTTTTAAAATGTGATATCTTTCTGTTTCCTTCTTCCAGCTAGTGACTGGAAATCCAACTTTCTCTTTAAAATTTATCGGTCTCTCCGAAGGTTGTAACATAAATAGGAATTATTAAAATAGTTGACTCAAAAATGTTGGTTTCTGTAATGGTGGCCATTAAGCTGTCAGGTTGTTGTTAAAAAAATGCCCAACTGGTTCACTAGTAACTTTCAGCAAAGGAAAGCTGCCCTCCTTCTCTGACCTATATCTAACTGCAGGCCCACACCAGTGTGGTTGAATCTAATCTACCCTCTGATAGGGCCTAGCAAGCCATTCTATTCTATCAAAGCACTACAAAGAAGTAGTCACCACACGGACCACAACAGTTCAAGAAGGACGCTCACCAACATCTTCTCAAGCGCAACTAGCGATGGCCAATAAATTTTGGCCTTGCCAGTGATGCCCACATCCTTCAGAATGAATAAATAATAAAAAAAAAACAGAATTACCTCTTGACTTACAGAATCCACTGAAAGTGGGCCTGTGAGGTTGTGCACAGTTCCTCTCAGTTCATGGTCAGCCTGGCTTGAGGTCTGGAGCATCCCAAAGGCTGGCAGCCATTACCCACTGCAAACCACTGAGGCCTACAGAAATCGCCACTATCCTCCCTTGATCTTAGGGGCAGGGTGTTGGCACATCATGGCCCTTCCTAACTGCTTGAGCCTGGAAATGTCAGCAGGGTAAGGCCCATGCAGACAGCAGGTACTGGGTTCACTTTTGGTGACTGGGAGTAGGTCGGTAGGCAATTAGCCATTGTCCGTGAGGGACTGTTGGCACCTCTTTCTATTTGAGAGAGACAACTGGTTATATAGCTTGAGGGGCACCACCATGTATTAAGCATAGAGCAGGTGAGGAGGTAGGTCCTCAGTTTATCTCAGCAGGCACAGGAATCTGTGCTGTTGGCATTATTCTGAACCACATGCTAGCCATTGGCCAACCGAGGTAACCAGCCCCTGGACAGGAGCAGAGGGGAGGAAAACCAAGCTAATTTCTTTCTCTTCCATCCCAATGAATCATGTGCATTAATTAAATTGCAAGTGTTGACAGCTTTGCCATCAACCTACACCATCTTTGGGCTTCATCTTTGGGTTCCTCCCATCCATTCCTGAAGAATGTCGGCTGGTTTATAGAAATGACATAAAAAACAAGGCCCCCAACAAGGTTCTGTACTTGACTTATTTTGTAATCAGTTATCGGAGCATTGTTAGTGATGTGATCAGGTGGATCTAATCCACATCACGAAGGGTGTTTCTGACCAGGCCTTTGTGTTGACCTCTCCCTCTCATTCGCTTCACCTGAGTCTTCAGTATATCATAGCCAAGATCCCGTCACAGATATAATTTAAGTTGCTATGACAACCAGTTATAAATTTTTTTTATCTTACCATTCCTTTGCTGAGCGCAGCACATGCTTCCAAAGGAGATTTGTTTCCAACTATCCTACGCTTACTAAATGAAGGAACAATTTCTCCCCACTCTCTGACTCTATTTTCATTTTGTCCCTTCTCTTTCTTTCCCTTGTCCTCTTTGTTCCTCCCTCAAATTGTTCCCTTCACAAATTTCTACCCCGTTGCCTCTGCTAAATGAGATGTAGTTTGCCTCACACAAATCAGCAGTCATCCTATGTGAGTATTGGTGCTGAGTGAAGGGTAGCTCTTCAACCAATGGAGTGTGATTGTGCCTGGCAAAGGTATTTTTCAAAGATCTTATTTTTTTAAATGTTTCTCTCTCCAGACTATACAATTCCAATGTACTCCATGCTGGTCTCCCACATCTACCCTCTATGACCCTGAGGTCATCCAAAACTCTGCTACCCCATGTCTTAAACTGCAGCGAGTCCCATTCGTCTATCGCCCCTGTGGTCGCTGATCTACATCGGCTACGTGTCCCTCGAGTGCCTTTTGGATGCTGTGGAGGCCTGCCGTGATGTCCTCTACTCTTGCTCTGGCTGCAGAAGGGGCAGCAATATTACCGCTCCGGCTTGGTAGGCAATGGCAGTGGTGACCAGTGCCAATGTTGCGCAGAAGAGGTTGGCCGATCAAGCAACGCCCTGATTGTAAAATTTTCATCCTTATTTTCAAATCTCTCCCTCGCCTCTACCTATTTCGGCAATCTCCTCTAATTCTAGTTTCTTGATTGTGTAAACCCCAATTATAATCATTCCACCATTGCATTAATTGCCCAATTAAGGTCTTCAATTGGCAGTGGGGCAGGAAGGCTACCCACTGGCCTTCCCACACTGGACTCAGTTGGGGTGGAGGCAGGAAAACAGCGGGGACCCCAGTGCCACCCTCTTGGTTGGTTAAATGCCCCCCCACCCCCGCCATCAAATTTACCATGGGAAGAACATTAAATTCAGCTTGATGAGCCTACAGCAGCCCCAGACATGAGGTAAGGAACAGCCCCAGTGATGGAGAGTTTTGGGAAACATAGGGCCAAACTCACCTGTTCCTTCCGAGCTACACTCACAACATGTCATGCCTCAAATCATTCAGAAAGTAGATACCCAAATTAGTGTTTTCTGAAAGAAGTCTATTTCATTTACATTTGAAGGCAGCATCAATATTAAATATTCCTACCGTCTCCCTTAGGAACAATCCATGGTTCCATAGATTGACCATTCACTTACTGGGGTTTGTGTGGGGGCACAAGTTGATCTGTGCAAAAGCACTCAAGGGGCACTTCACTAAACCTAGAGGCAGCAGGCTTTTTCCTTTCAGAGCTATGTCTTCTTTGCAGCAATTGTGAGCTGGAAACACTGAGATGTGTGCTTGCAGATGCACTTTAAACATGGCGCCCAGCGTGATCAAGCGACAAGGTGATGGTGTGGCGGGTGAATGAGAGCCTGCCCGCCATGGAAATGGCGTGTTTCCTGGGAATGCATAATTAATGCGGTGGGTTTGGGATGATATGGCGTGAAAAGCCACCATTGCGGCCAGTGGGTAAAACGTTGTTTTACCTGCCCGCTATTGCACTTAGTGCAAATGTGGAACAATTCCAACTTTTGTCTCTACAAATTAGTTTTGAATTTACCCTCTGCGAGTACCAGGTGTGTCCTCTGGTTCTACTTGCAGTGTTCAATGTTTGATTATGTTTGTTGACTGATCTATGCTCAGTGTTCTTGATTAGTTAAGCTGGTGTGATGATTCAGAGAAAAATAAACAAATTGTAGAAGGAGCTGGAAGCTGGAGCTAGAAGCATGGAGCAGACATTTTAAAGCATTGCATAAAATTGTTGTAAAGAAAGTTCCTACACACATAGAAAGTAGTGTCATCTCTGCATAGCTCCTAGATTTAAAATATACAACACTACTATTCTGGTCAAGATGAAAGAGCTTGAAATAATCAATATTATTGAGTCCCTTTAGAATCTTAAAAGTAGCAATCACCATAGAACACCAGGAATATGACTTTGGGTGCTATTGCACTTAGAGTTCTCGACATAAATTTACAGGCCATCTAGAACTGGTCTGAATGCAGGAAATTTGTGTGAGCTGTATTTTCCATAGCTTGTGGGGGGAGGGATGTGCTAATCAGCAGCGGAGGACTTTGGAAAAATATGTTGTAAGTAATTGAGGAATTTCAGACGTTGTCTAAAACTGGGTACAAGTTACGTCGGAATTTCCTCAGTTTCTTATGCCAATCAGCATTGTGCCTCACCTGTGTGCTGCTGTTCTAGCGGAAATTCTCAGGAAGTTCCTGGTTATGGTGCACAACAGGGCTTCCAGAGCCACGGGGGTCAGGTTTTACCTGCGACAGATCGACAAGTGGGGTCTAGATCGGTCCAGAAACTGGTGCTGACAAGTGACAGCAAAGCTCAATAATGAACGGGAATCAGTCCCAAACACAGAGGTCCAACATCTTGGGGCTCAGGACAGGCTCTGCATGCTCCTCGACAAAGGAGTGCTTCCTAACAATAATTATATAACATGAGCGGGATTGTCACCAGGCCTCATTTTGCGGCCTTTGTGCTAGTACAGCGCCAAGTCGAAATTATGGGCGGAATTCTACGGCCCTCTCCTGGTTGGGGCAGGCCGTCAAATGCAGTGAGCCATTCAAAAGTCCATAGACTTCGGCGGGAGCGTAAAATCTCACTGGTGTAAAATTCTGCCCTGTGTCTCAACGTTATGGCTGCTCGGGGTTGTTAGATACTGAACTCTAAATTGTTGTCACTTTAGAGAGACCTAAGAGGAAGATTCTTTTGGCATTTTTGGGTCCAGCTCTGCACCACATTTCCACTTTGTTCAGGCTTTATGGGGCCTTTGTGGCCATTCCTTTGCAGCTGCTTCAATGGTGCCACCAACGAGTTTCCCAATGGGAATTCTCTCGTGTCAGCTCACTGGAAGAAGAGGCAAAATTGCAATATAAGATGCTTTGTGCCTACCCACTCGAGTCTGCACACTCACACTGGGAGACAAAACCACATATACTCTGCATTGACAGTGAAGAACATACCTCTTATTTCTCTGTTGCTTCCTCTCTCCCTCTCTCTGTCCATCTTCCTCTCCTGTCTGACCCTCTTGCCCTCTGCGCCAGTTGCTCTCTCTTCCTACGATAAAAGCAAAATACTGCGGATGCTGGAAATCTGAAATAAAAACAGAAAACGCTGGAAAAACTCAGCAGGTCTGACAGCATCTGTGGAGAGAGAAGCAGAGCCAACGTTTCGAGTCCGCATGACTCTTCTTCAGAGCTCTCTCTTCCTATCTGTCCTTTACTGCTTTCTCTCTCACTCACTCTGTCCATCTCCCTGTTCCATTTGTCTCCTTTCTTCCTTTCCCCGTTTCTCTTTTTCAATCTCCCGGTTCTATTCTGTCTCTCTCGCTCTCTGTCCCCTTTTCTCTCTGTTCCAGTTTCTGTGATGAATATTGGATCTTCGAGGACTGCTTTCAGGGCCATAATCAAATATCACCCAAGATGACCTTATTGACAAAAGTGAAGGCAAATTTGGTGAATCAGGTGGTGTATTTTTATTTTATAATCCCTTGCTGATAAGTGCAGAAAGCAATAAGATAATGTAGGCAGACTCGCGGACGAACCTCAGTAATTTAAAGCAGTGATTACAGAGCAAGATTCTATTTCAACAACCCTGTCATAAACAGTCGGTGTAGGAAACAATCGTAAAATATTCATAGCATGTTTTATGCAAACATGGGTTACAAAGATTAAAATCTATCCTGAGGAAAACCTTCCAGTCCCCTTTGAGAGTAAAATATAGAACAACACATTATTTTATCATTTTCTTTCCTCATCTGAAGGTGTTAAGTTGTACTGGGACACATCTCCACATGAACCAACAATCCCCTGGTACCTCCTTCTCCTGTCCTAGATAGTGAGGATCTGTGCATAATTTGCACACAAATACACACACACTTCTATATATATATATACATATATATATATATATATATGAAGAATAAAAATATATATAGCAACAACAACTTACATTTATAAAGCAACTTCAATATACTAAAACATCCAAAGGAGCTTTGCAGGAGCATTATTGGTCAAAAATAGACACCAATCCAAAAGAGAAGCCACAATGATATGTGATCAAAAGGTCAAAGAGGTGGGTTTTAAGCAGGGTCTTATGAAACAGCTGGAGGGGTTTAGGGAGAGAATTCAGAGCTCAGGGCCTAGGCAGCTGACGGCATGGTCACCAATGGTGGAAGCGAAGAAAGTGGGGGATGAGCAAGAGATCAGAATTGGAGGAATGTGAGATCTTGGAGGGAGTTAGGGAGGGATGAGGACATAGAGATACAAACATGCACACTATATATTTTTTATATATACATTATATAAACACGTTAATGTTATGTTACTTGTATCGTTAAGGTTGAACAGGTGGAGAGTATTGATTGACTAAGTATCTTGGGCACATACAAAGAGGGGCTGCTAGGAGGCAGACATATGCAGTGCTGCATTCTATAGATAAACCAACGATCAAGAAAAGGATTTTCTTCTAGTTTCATACATCACCAACTGCCTTGGGATCCACTTATCAACACACACACACATGCACATACATGTACATCCTTCTGCCCCTTTCCCATACCTTCTCGTATCATCTTTTTCCTCTTTCTACTCTTCATTTTCATTTCCTTGCTCTACCTCGCTTGCTCTCTCTCTCCTTCCCTTCTGGGGGCATCTGTTTCTGCCTCCCTCTGCCTATCATTTCCTTCTCATTCCCTGTTTCCAATGCTCTCTTATATTCCAATGCTTTCTGGGTTCCATGAGCTAGCAATCATCACTCCTTATAGCCTTCTTTCTCCACAGTGTGGTGTGTGATAGCATTGGTTGAGGAATAAACACTGACCAAGACACCAGAGGTAACCACCACCCCTCACCCCATTCTCTTTTAAAATAGCACCAAAGGACCTTTTACATCTATCTGAGAGGGCGGCGGTGGGGGGAGGGGGGGGGCTTTAAGGATACATCTGAAAAAGGGGCGGGGGGGCTGCTTCTGCCGCTTGAGTCAAAACGCTGTGGGTTCAAGTCTCACTTCAGAGAACAAAATATGACATGTGAAGTACAAATGGATGTAGCAGTGTGGTGTTGGTGTGAACAACACCTTTTTAAAAAGGTTTTACTGACCTGGGTTCTATGGGCTACCAATCATCACCCCTTATAGCCTTGTTTCTTCACAGTGTGATGTGTGATTACATATTTACCTCCGAGCTACTCCTATTTCACATCCATTAGCTCAGTCCTGTCTCTCCACAGTCCCGATGGGGCGATATGTCATTCATATGGAACAGTAAATTAATCCCAGGACGTTTTTCTTTCTCTCTCACACACCCATAGAGCAAATTATTTGGCTCAAAATGACGCACCATTAATCAATAGCAAAGAGAGCATTGGAAACAGGGAATGAGAAGGAAATGATAGGCGCAGGGATGCAGAAACAGATGCCCCCAAAAGGGAAGGAGAGAGAGCAAGAGAGGTAGAGCAAGGAAATGAAAATGAAGAGTAGAAAGAGGAGAAGGATGATAGGAGAGGGTGGGGACAAGGGGAAGAAGGAAAAACAGGATGTTGAAATACAGCGAAAGCATAAATTTTTGCGGAGAAATGTGGAAAGGCAAAAGAGACAGCGCGCGTGGGAGAATACGTAGATAAATTGAAGAGAAAACAGAAACAGAAATACCTGGAAAAACTCAGCAGGTCTGGCAGCATCGGCGGAGAAGAGCACAGTTGACACTTCGAGTCCTCATGTCCCTTCAACAGAACTGAGGTCATGAGGACTCGAAACGTCAACTGTACTCTTCTCCGCCGATGCTGCCAGACCTGCTGAGTTTTTCCAGGTATTTCTGTTTCTGTTTTTGTTTTGGATTTCCAGCATCCGCAGTTTTTTGTTTTTATATTTTTGTTTTTAAATTGAAGAGAGTGGGAGTGTTTTCCTTGGAGAAGGTTGAGGGGAGATTTGATAGGAGTTCAGAATCATGAGAGGTCTGGGCAGAGCAGAGAGGGAGAAACTGTTCCCACTGGCGGAAGGATCCAGAACGAGAGGGCACAAATTTAAGGAAATTGGCAAAAGAGGCAATGGAGACACGAGGAAAAACTTCATCGTGCAGCGAGTGGTTAGGATCTGGAATGCGCCACCTGAAAGTGGGATAGAGGCAGCTTCAATCGAGGCATTCAAGAGGGAATGGGATTGTTATCTGAAAGGGAAGAATGTGCAGGGTTAGGGTGAGAAAGCCAGGGAATGGCGCTAGGTGAGTTCTCTTTTTGAGAGCCGGCGCAGACACAACAGGCCGAATGGCCTCCTTCTGTGCTGTATCATTCTGTGATTCTGAGAAAGAGAGAGAGGGAAAGCAAGATGGAAAAACACACAGGAAAATTGAAAGAGTTGAAATAAAGACAGATGGACCAAAAAAAGGAGAGACAGAGTATAACTGTAAAAGAGAGTCAAAGTGTGATTGCAGTGAGATGTATTTCTTGACTTAGCGATGGTCTCACAAGACCACAGGCCATCGTGGAGCACATATCAGGTCTAAGAAAAAGGTAATTGCAGCCCCTGTGGTAGGCACCCCGTGGGCAGTGTGTGTTCAGGTCAGGCTATGAGCAAAGAATCTCAGTGGTAGGCTTGTACGCACAATTCAGACTGCGAGAGAACAAGAGAGTGATGATTGGTGGCTCCTAGCAATCAGGTCAGTAAAATCTTTTAAAAGGGCATTGTTCCCACTAACTCCATACTGTGTGATACCTATGAGTATAATATTCTCCCAATTATCCCTCAGCTGTTAACTGACAGACCATGAAGCCAATCGTACCTTGTGACTTCTTATTATAATTCTGGGCTTATTTAAATGCAGGACCAGAGAGGTAAATATATCATTAGCAATTGCAAAACTAGATGAAAATTTACCTCCCTCACAATGCACCCCACCGCCCCTCTCCCTTCCCATCCCAACCCCCAGCACATATAACATGTCCATTCAATCCCAAGCCGGTTGGTGAAGCACGAAGCTAGACATGATATTTTCTTGATAATAGGTTTATTTACAGAATCCAGCATTACATGTTTGCTTCCTTATCTACTATCCCCTTGTTTCGGCAGTCTCTCTTTATAAGTGCTCTAGGTGCTTAATTAAACAATGCCCTTCACCGATGTGTCTTAACAATGTAATCAACATACCGCTAACAGAGAAATAATGGGTAGCTTGAGTCTTGCCTTTCAGTTAGGGAAAGGAGCACCCCACCCTCTTAAGGCATTAAGCTGTGGCCCTGTCTGCCCTCTCAGGTGGATGTAAAAGATCCCATAGCATTATTTCAAGGAAGAGCAAGTGAGTTCTCGCTAGTGTCCTGGCCAATATTTACCCCTCAAGCAACCTTACTAAAAAAAAACCCAGATTATCTGAGCCTTACCACATTACTCTTTGTGGGATCTTGCTGTGCAAAACTGGCTGACATGTTTCCTACATTACAATGGTGGCTACCCTTAAAAAAAAACTTCATTGGCTGATAAACAGTTTGGAAGGATCTCAGGTCATGAAAAGTGCTATATAAATGCAGGTCTGTCTTTCTGAATAATGACCATTATTGCAGATCCAGACTTTAGTGCAGAGGATGTCACGCTGAAGTATGTATCGTGGTTTGTACACGTCCTTGTGATACACTAGGGCATAATTTGACCGAGAGGGGTGGAGGAATTCTGCGCAATTTCTTCAGCTCTAAAAAAGAGCAAGTCAGTAATTCTTGAGCAAGATGTCATCGATCTCACCCACCCACCTGCGTAAAGGATTGTCAATTCGCCCCGGTTTCAAGTGTCCACCTCTTGACTTGGCAATCACACCACAGCTGCGTAGCAGCAAACAAGTGGAACAAACCACTGAATGAAAGGAAGACATAAATTTATACAGTGCCTTTCAAAACCTCTGGATGTCATAAAGCACTTTACAGCTAATGAAGTGCTCAATTGAAGTGCAGCCACTGTTGCAACATAGGAAAAGCTGCAGATTGTTTACGCACGGCAAGCTCCTGCAAACTATAATTTGATAGTACAACAGCAACTTGCATTTATACAGCACCTTTAACATAACAAAACATCCAGAGGCACTTCACAGGAGCATTATAAAACAAAATGTGACACCGAGCCACATAAGGAGATAATTCATATTAATTCAAACCTAAGCCAGTTGGTGGAGTATAAAACTGGACATTAATACTTTTCTGGATAATTGGTTTATTTACAGAATGTAACATTACATATGTCTGCCTCCCACCACCTCACCCAGTGACCCGGCAGTCTCTCCTTTTAAGGGCTCTAGGCATCAATTAAACAATTCTCTTCACCTGTGTATCTTAACAATGTAATTAATGAGCAATTAACAGAGCAATACTGGATAGTTTGAGCCATGGCCAGATTACCAAACGCTTGATCAAAAAGATAGGTTTTAAGAAGCGTCTTAAAGGAGGAAGGAAAGGTAAGAGGGGCCGAGAGGTTTAGGGAGGGATATTCAGAGCAGGGCCTAGACAACTGAAGGCACAGCCACTAATGATGGAGAGATGGAAATTGGGGACGCTACAATGGCCAGAATTAGATGAATGCAGATATCTCAAAGGGTTGTGGGGCTGGAGAAGATTACAGAAAAAGGGAGGGTAAAGCCATGAAGGAATTTGTAAACAAGGATCAAATAATCTGTTTTGGTGACGTTGGTTGAGGAATAAATACTGGCCAGGACACTGGAGTGAACTCCCCTGCTCTTCATCAAAATGGCGATAACTGGGTCTTTCAATCAGTATGGGACCCTTTGAGCAGTGTAGGAACCTTTAATTGGTAGGAGACCCTTCAGAGAATGGAGAAACATCTTTGCTGCTTCAGATGCTGTACGCATGTTTGCAGTGATAGTGCAGGACGCTGTTGAAGGAAGCTTACCGGACTTGACTGTTTAACAGTCTATAGGTAAAGAACCTTTCCAGTATTGTTCCTCCCCCGCGATTCATTACCATTTAATAATATAGCTGCAAAATATCAATTTTTATGTTGAAGGTGGCAATCTCTGTGTCAAATGATGACAGCAGGTGTTGGAGCTGCTTTACAAAGCTTCAGAGAAATCCTAATATAATTCAGACAGACTCCAGGGAAAGAAACTTGCAAATTAACACACAGCCCGCTCATTGCTAGAAATCTAATTTCTTCAGTCGAATGAAGTGGTGTAATGGTGAAAAATCCCTCTGATTAATTCTTGATAAAGTGCCAATTAGCAGGAGGAACCTACGCACATTTTGTAATGCACAGCGTTGCTTCATCTCTCCAAGCTTTCTGCATACCGGATGAATTCCTTTCTTGTTTCCACCTCCCCTCATCACCCCCTCCACAGCTCGCAAACCCCTCTCTCAGAAAACTGACTCATATGATAGATTTCAGTTCAAGCACGCCCGTTCTAAAGTACCGTGTGTTCAAGCTTGTGCCCGGCTGATAGACTATAATAGGCATCACACCCATGGATGTGACGTTAAACAGCGGGCCTTCCTGCCTTCTCGGGTGAATATACAATCGCCCAGGACCTCGATTGCGAAGAAGAACAGAGAAGATGGCCTCGGTATCCTGGTCAGCATCGACAAACCAGGATTGTCTGGTCATTAACACATTGCTGTTTGTGGGATCTGGCTGTGTGCAAATTGGCTGCCGTGTTTCCTACATTTCAAGAAGCGCTTTGTTGGTTGTAAAGCACTTTGGGACGTCCTGAGGTTTCAAGAGGTACACTAGAAATTCAAGTCTTTCTTGCTTTTCAGTCTGTCTTGGTGTTCAGTTTCCAGCAAGGATTACTGGATAGGAACACTCTACAGGTACTGAAGCCAATCATAGGTGTCCCATAAAGAAGCTCTAGCAAGAAAGTTCAGCATTTACAATCACTCAGAGTAAAGCTCCACTGTCCCCATCAAACACTCCCAGGGCAGGTACTGCACAGAGTTACATAGAGAGTAAAGCTCCCTCTACACTGTCTTCATCAAACACTCCCAGGGCAGGTACAGCACGGGGTTAGATACAGAGTAAATCTCCCTCTACACTGTCCCCATCAAACACTCCCAGGACAGGTACAGCACGGGGTTAGATACAGAGTAAAGCTCCCTCTACACTGTCCCCATCAAACACTCCCAGGACAGGTACAGCACGGGGTTAGATACAGAGTAAATCTCCCTCTACACTGTCCCCATCAAACACTCCCAGGACAGGTACAGCACAGAGTTAGATACAGAGTAAATCTCCCTCTACACTGTCCTCATCAAACACTCCCAGGACAGGTACAGCACGGGGTTAGATACAGAGTAAATCTCCCTCTACACTGTCCCCATCAAACACTCCCAGGGAAGGTACAGCCCGGAGTTAGATACAGAGTAAAGCTCCCTCTACACTGTCCCCATCAAACACTCCCAGGACTGGTACAGCCCGGGTTAGATACAGAGTAAAGTTTCTGAACTCTACACTGTCCCATTAATGCGGTTTAACACAATCCCAGGAGTGCACCTGTAACATGCTCATTGTGTTCCATTTTTCACACAAGCAATCCTTATGGGCTCTTTGCGTGGGACTGATAATTTAGTACCTGTCAGTACTAAACACTAAATCGTTATCAGGCAGAGTTTAAACTTGCAGCATAAGGAGAACTAATGTTCAGAGATATGTGGAAGATAAACTTAAAACCGTATTGTTCAGACTGACTATACCCGGGCGTTAACACAAAAATCTGCTTTAATGTTATCTCCCTCATTTTAGAACATGTCAGAGGGCCTCAGCTCATCTGCTGCTGAAACCCTCATTACCGGTCAACTTGACTATTGCGATGCCTCCTTGGCTGATCTCCACATTCTCCGAAAACTTGAAGACAGCCATAGCTCTGCTGCCTGTGTTGTAACTCGCACCAAGCCCCATTCCCCGTCACCCCTGTGCTCTCTGACCTACATTAGCTTCTAGTCAAATAACGTCTTGATTTTAAAAATCCTCATCCTTGTTATCAAATCCCTCCAAAGCCTCACCCCCTCCCTATTTCTGTAATTTCTTCCAGCTCTACAACCCTCCGTGATACCTGCGATCAAATTCTGGACTCTTCAGCATTCCCAATTATAATCGCTCCACCATTGGTGACCGTGCTTCCAGTTGACTGGCCCCCACGCTCTGGAATTCCCTCCTTGCACCTCGCGGCCTCTCTCCCTCATTTTCCTCCTTTAAGATACTTCTTAAAGTGGCTCTTTGAGCTCTTTGGCAGGGCTTTTGGTCACCTGACTTAATATTTCCTTATATGTGGCTCAGTGTCAAACTTTGTTTTATAATATGATCCTGCGAAGCACCTTGGGATATTTCATTACTTTAAAGTTGTTACATAAATATAAGGTGTTGCTTTTGGTGATGCTAAGGAAAGGACACTAGGGAGGAGTGGGGAAATGGAAGGGGCAGCATGTCTTGCTGAAGGGAGAAACTTCTAAGATGCCCTTGAAAGGGGCATTGGGAAGAGTGATGTGGACATGGAAGAGAATGCAAAGACCTAAGGTATCTCAGGCTTTGATAGAAAACATGAGTGAAGATTGAGTAGCCATCTGGAGTTGGAGGATGCGTATGAGGGAGACGAGGTTGACAAGGGCATTGAAAATGAAGGTCAGGGCTCAAAGTGAATACACGGGCGGAACAGTGGGAGTCCAGAGTGGACATGTGGGGGAGGGGAGAGGGATGATCTGGGTGAGCAATACAATACCAAGATGGGGTGAAGGGAGGATTGCGGGGGGGGTGGGGGTGGGGGGAGAGGTGCGCAATCAGACCTTGCGGCGGGGCTAGCAAGAGGGATGTGTGTCTGAGTGGGTGTTTGTGGGGGGTAATGTGTGCATGGCTAGGCCAGGGTAGAGAAACCGCAGTGACTGATCATTCATTTTCAGTTGGCCAACTTATCCCATCAGGTAACACAGGGTGCCCACGGAGCCACATGTTAGAATGGCTCGGGGCACAATGGCTCAGAGTGGCACAGTAATCACGGTTTGGGGAATGGTGCTGGGAGCCTAATTAAAGGGATGTTGCCTATAGTCAAAGAATGTGTGATGCCGCTCTTTTTTCCTCTTGCCAATGAGATGACATAAATCGTATTGCAATGTATTATCGAGTCATTTACAGCAATGACATAATGACAAATATAATCCATGTCTCCTCTCTCGCCTCGGTGTAGAAAAATTGTCTGGCAGACACTTCCTGATAAATTTTAATAACTTTACTCTAAGCAGAGTATCACCGCGGCTGCTTGTGTAATGGAGAGAAGTGGGACAGGAAACTGGCACATCGCTGCCGATCTCAAAGGAGCTGTGGCTATTTCGGTGCTCAGCTGCTGTCCTTCTTGGACACGCATTTTCCCAACAGTAGCTGATCTTGGCTGGGCAGCTGTCCAAGATGACCTGCTAAGTTGGCCTGTCCCTTTAAGGTCACTGCTCCGTAGCAGAGGCCAAGGAGGTCCATGCAGGGTGAATTGCAACTGCTTGGGAGCTGGGGTCAATCAGAGGGCAGTAAATTCCAGGCTCCAAGTCAATGACTGGCTGGCTTTTTTTTTAATCTGAACGTATAAAATTGGCAAGCCTACGAACATAAGTCCAAAAGCTAGAGGAGCTGGAGAAGGCCATTCAGCCCTTCAACAAGATCAAGGCTGTCATCCTACCTTAACTCCACCTTCTTGCACTATCCCCATATCACTTAATTCCCTTAGTATCCAAAAATATATTGACCTCAGTCTTGAATATATTCAATAGCTGAAAATAAAAAATAAATCCAAAAAATATTCCACAATCCGCACCCCCCTTCCCTGCAGCCACATGATCTGGAAAGGTTGAGGAACGTTGGACCTATACTCATTGGAGTTTAGAAGAATGAGTTGTGATCTTATTGAAACATATGAGACTCTGAGGGGGCTTGAAAAGATAGATGCTGAGAGGATGTTTCCCCTCATGGGGTAATCTAGAATTAAGGGCTACAATTTCAAAATAAGATGAAGACGAGGAGGAAGTTCTTCTCTCAGAGGGTCGCTGGAATTCTCTTCCCCAGAGAGCCGTGGAGGTGGGGTCATCGAATATATTCAAGGCTGAGCTGGACAGATTTTTGATTGACAAGGTGGTCTAGGATGATTGGCAGGAAAGTGGAGTGAAGGCCACATCAGATCAGCCATGATCTTACTGGTTGGTGGAGCAGGCTCGATGGGCCAAATGGCCTACTCCTGCTCCTATTGCTTATGTTCTTCTGGGAAAGGCAAAAACAAAAGGAAATATCAATTCCTGTCCGACCTCCTCAAGTAATTGTAATCTTCAGATGGGTCATGTGTACATTAACTGTTAAACCACGAGCCTTCTATGCGATGGGATCTCAGTGAGGAACATGTCGAGTACCCTATTGAAGGCACAGTCAGCACCCAGTGCACTAGGCAGCAGTGCAGCTGTGGTATTAGGAGGGTGACAGTCATACAAGACTGTTAACTGAAGACTTTTATCCGTGCAATTGACTATTCTCCAACCTTTCTTTTCAATCTGTCTCTCAACTGACTTTTGCTAGGGGCCAGTCCCATAGCAGCTGATTGCCCCCTGCTACCTCATCCAAATTCTTCACATGCCGAACATCCTGGAGACACTCGCATGCTGGACTTCACGAGTGAGTCTGAGTAGTGGACACAGACAGTCCCTTCAAAACTGGGTCTGAGAGAAGCTAAGTCAACACTCGGGACCTTCTGCCTTGCATAGCACCATCGCCAACATTGGATTCACCCACTGCGCCACAGCGTGATTAGTAAAATAGAGAAAGAGGCTAAGTGGGTGGGATTTTCCGGTCCCAATGTCGGCGGACCTTTGGCTGGTCCCACCTGCGCCAATTCCTGCCACAGGCAGGACCAGAAAATTGCAGCCAGGGAGAGGGAGAGAGAGAGAGAGAGAGAGAGAGAGAGAGAGAAAGAGAGAGAGGGAAAAAGAGAGGCAAGAATGGTTGCAATGGATAGAGAGAGGTAAGAGGTGAAAGGGTTCTTGTTCCTGAGAGTATTCCATGACCTTTGTTGCAGTGTGTATGTGAGTGTGAGTGTGAGAGTGTGCATCTATGTGCATAATCTCCTCCAGCCCACAACCCTTGAGCTCTCATGCACTCCTCTAATTCTGGCCTTATGAATATTCTCAATTTTAATCGCTCTACTATTGACAGCCATACCTCCAGCTCTAAGATCTGGAATTCAATCCCTAAACCAGTCCCCCTCTCTACCGCTCTTTCCTCCTTTAAGATATTCCTTATGTGGCTGGTTGTCAAATTTTGCTTTATAATGTTCCTGTGAAGCACCTTGGGACATTTTATTAAAGGGGCTTGATTGACAAGTTGTTGTAGTTGGTGTGTGTGCGTGTGTGTGTGTGCGCGCGCACTTGCATTGGGAGTTGAGGTGACCACAAGATTGGGCTTTCCTTTGGTGCACAGCTTGGTCAAAGACCAATGAGTGCAAAATGAAGAGCCGTGTAGAGAACGGGGGAGGGTGTCATAAGATTGTCATTGGCCCCATCAAGTTCCAACCAGAGAGGAGACACCTCGGTGGAAAAGGAGGAAAAGTGGTTTCTGGTTAGTCGCACACTGTGTAATGATCAAGCAGAAAACAAATGGTGAATGTTAATGCCTCTAGCCCAGGGGCAGTAACCTGTGAAGATGCTTTGCCTGAGACTAACTCACTCATCATCAGGTAAAAATTAGCCACTGTGCCACTGTTTTCCAACCTTGAGAAGCCAACCAATTGTCAACATTTTGTACTGATTCTGGTAGTCTTTAAGGAGGCAAAAGAAGCCACCAATGAGTGGATAACAGTCGCAAAGCTCCCACATCTGCATCACGGCTCAGTCAGGGTCTACGAGTCACGATGGGCATTTGCGATTTGCTTTCTCATCAGAATGACCCATGCAGAAACCCACAGAACCCACCTCACAAACGCTGCCTGGGTGGTGCATGAGGACAACCACTGCCTGCACGCTCGCCTTCAAGCCACACACCATCCCAATTTGGAGATATATCGGCCATCCCTTCAGCATGTCAAGGTCAAAATCCTAGAGCTGTTTCCCTGGCAGCACTAATTCGCAGAGAATGGATACAGCGGAGAAAGAGGCCATTCAGCCCTTCATGTTTGCGTTAGCTCTCTGCAAGAGCAGCCCAGCTAGTCCCAGTCCCCCGCCTTTTCTCAGTAGTCCAGAAAATCTTTCCTCTTCAGGTGCTTATCCAGCTCCCTTTTGAAAGCCATGATCGAACCTGCCTCCACCATCCTCTCAGTCAGTAGTTCTGTCGAAGGGTCATGAGGACTCGAAACGTCAACTCTTTTCTTCTCCGCCGATGCTGCCAGACCTGCTGAGTTTTTCCAGGTAATTCTGTTTTTGCAGTGCATTCCAGATCCTAACCATTCGTTGCTTAATAAGGCTTCTCCACATGTCGCAACTGCTTCTTATGCCAATCACCATAAATCGGTGCCCTCAGGTTCTCAACCCTTCTGCCAATGGGAACAGTTTCTCCCTACCTACTCTGCGCCCCCCCCCACCCCCCGCCCTCCACCACCACCCCCACCCCCCCAACCCAGACGCCTCAAGACGTTGAACACCTCTATCAAATCTCCTCTCAACCTTCCTTTCTCGAAGTAGAGCAGCCCCTGCTTCTCCAATCTATCCACGGAACTGAAGTTCCTCATCCCTGGAACCATTCTTGCAAACCTTTTCGGTTCCATCCCTAAAACCTTTATAATCTCCACAGTTGGACACAGTACTCCAGTTGAGGCTGAACCAGTGTTTTGTAAAGATTCACCACAACTTTCTTGCTTTGGTACTCTCCGCTCCTATTCATAAAGCCCTGGTATCCATATGTCTTGTTAACCGCTTTCTCAACCTGCCCAGTTTTATCCCCAGTCCCTCTCTGCCCCTGCACCCCATCTGTGAATTATTATTAATTGTAAAATATACTGTTTCTGCTCATGCTTCCATCCAAAATGTATCACATCACCGTTCAGAAATGCTAAACACACAATCTAGTCATTGTCACGTTGCTATAAGTGGGATCTTACTGTTTGAAAACTGGCTGCTGTGTTTCCTACGTTACAACAGTGACGATGCTTCAAAAAAGTACCTCATTGGCTGTAAGGTACTTTGTGAGGTTGGGAAAGGTGCCGTAGAAATGTAACTTTTTTCCCCTTTTTCTTCCCCTCACTGCAGCGTGGAGGTCTCTAGTCAGTCGGTGAATAGATGGTTTGAGAGCTCGGTAAGTGGTCGACAGGTATTCAGAGGCCCTCGTGGGATGATATGTCGAGCTGCAGTGATTCTGCGGAAACTGGAGGAAGATAAAACAGTTGCGTCGACCAGTTCACCCGCCCATCCTCTTTCCACTCCAGTCCTGACCAACAGTTTCACCGAGGCTCCAGCTGATCTCAGGCGAAGATAAGTGAAGAACTCAGTCCGACTCTCTCTCCAGGCGTTGGAAGCTATGAGGAACAATGCTGCTCCCTCTTGGTGAGAAAGCAAACAGCAAATCACCCACTGTGACTGACAGGATAACAGAATGGTTCCAGCACCGATGGAGGCCATTTGGCCCATCGTTTTTATGCCAGCTCTCCAAATGAGCCTAGTGCCATTTCCAAGCCTTCTCCCCGTAACCCTACGCATTCTTCTTTTCCAATTCCCTCTTGAATGCCTCAATTGAACCTGCCTCCACCGCTCTCTCAGGCAGCGCATTCCAGATCCTAACCACTCGCTGCGTGAAAAAGTTTCTCCTCGTGTCTCCATTGCTTCTTCTGTTGCCAATTGCCTTAAATCTGTGCCCTCCCATTCTCGATCCTTCCACCAATGGGAACACTTTCTCCCTCTCTAATCCATCCAGGCCCCTCATGATTTTGAACAGCTCAATCAAACCTCCTCTCAACCTTCTCTTCTCCATGTAGAACAGTCCCAACTTCCCCAATCCATCTACGTAACTGAAGTTCCCCATCCCTGGAACCATTCTCAGAATCCCTGACTGAGCCGTGGTGCAGAAGCGGGGAGCTGTGTGTCTGTTGTCCACTCACTAGGGGCTTCTTTTACCTCCTTAAACAAATCTGTTGACCACTGGCCAACTTCTTAAGGCGACAGAGCATCACGGGTGTAATTTTAAACTCATTTTCAGGTGATGCTGTGTGAATTAGGATCCAGCTGTGGAATTGAGCATGGCCCTGGGTTAAGGAGGTAAACAATCAGCAAGGCCTCATCAATATGGAGTGCTCAGAGCGCTACATTATGAGGAAAGGCTGGAGAAACTTGGTGTGGAATTTTACAGACCCCTGGGGTCGGGCTAGTTGCCATGGCTGTGGCAATGTGCCCATCCCTTACCCCTCTCCGCTGGTATTTTACCAGCAGTGGGAGAAGAGGCCCTTAAGTGACCAATTATTAGCTATTTAAGGGCCTCTTCCCGCCACCACTGGCATTTTACCTGCGGAGGGAGGTGTCCACGCCTCGAGGCACACACGGGATGAGGGGGTCCCTCCTGTTTAGGCACCCAATCAGCAACGAAGGCCCCTCTCCCTTGGTACTCCCCACACCGCCACCCCTCCCCTCCATGTGCATGGTCACCCACCTCCACCGTCCCAAATCCAGCTCTGCACCCACACCTTCCCGGGGCCTGGCAGCCGGGTCCCAGCAAAAGCCCGGACTTACCCGGGTTTCCATGGTTCGTCTTCATTGGGGACTTTACGAAATCTCAGCACACACCCCTGGCCACGGAGGGAGCACGTGGGGTAGAAGGGGGCACCCAGTCAAACTGGAGAAACGTAAAGCCAGGCCTCATTATTCTGTACATATGAGAACATAAGAAATAGGAGCAGGAGTAGGCCATTCGGCCCCTCAAGCTAGCTCCGCCATTCAATAAGATCATAACTGATCTTCTACCTTAGCTCCATGTTCACGCTTTATCTCCACATCTCTCAATTCCTTTAGTGTCCAAAAAAAATCTCTCCGTCTCAGGATGAATGAACTTAGGGGAGGTGGTGGCGTAGTGGAATTCGAATTCAATAAAAACCTGGAATTAAAAGTCTAATGATGACCATGAGATCATTGTTGATAGTCATAAAGACCCATCGGATTCGCTAGTGCCCTTTAGGGAAGGAAATCTGTCATCCTTATTTACATGTGACTCCAGACAACAATGTGGCTGACTCTTAAGTGCCCTCAGTTGCATAAACCGCTACGAATTCTATAAGGGATGAAACCGGAAGGACTCTCAGCATCGACTTAGGCAATGGAAAACTCAGCCCTGTTCACCCTGCAAAATCCTCCTTTCCTAACACCTGGGGTCTTGCGCCTAAATTGGGAGAGCCGTCTCACAGACTAGTTAAGCAACAGCCCCACATAGCCACACTCACGGAATCATACCTTACAGACGACGTCCCAGACACCACCATCACCATCCCTGGGTATGTCCTGTCCCGGCAGCCGAAGTGATGGCACAGTGGTATACAGTCGGGAGGGAGTTGCTCTGCGAGGCCTCAAAATCAGCTCCAAACCCCATGCAGTGTCATGGCATCAGGTCAAACGTGGGCAAGGAAACCTCCCGCTGGTCACCATGTACCGAACCCCCATCAGTGCGCCTCCATGTTGAACACCACTTAGAGGAAGCACTAAGGGTGGCAAGGGTGCAGAATGTACTCCTGAGTGGGAGATTTCAATGTCCATCATGAAGAGTGGCTCGGTAGCACCATTACTGACCAAGCTGGCTGAGTCCTAAAGGACATAGCTGCTAGACTGGGTCTGTGGCAGGTTGTGAGGGAACCAACAAGAGGGAAAAACATACTTGACCTCAACCTCACCAACCTGCCTGCCACAGTTGCATCTGTCTATGACAGTATCAGTAGGAGAGACCACCGCGCAGTCCCATCTTCACATTGATACCCTCAGGTGATACCCTCCATCGTGTTATGTGGCACTACCTCTGTGCTAAATGGAATAAACTTCAAACAGATCTAGAAACTCAAGACTGGGCATCCATGAGGCACTGTGGGCCATCAGCAGCAGCAGAATTGTACTCAAACACAATCTGTAACCTCATGGCCCAGCATATCCCCCACTCTACCATTACCATCAAGCCAGGGGATCAACTCTGGTTCAATGAAGTGTGCAGAAGGGCATGCCAGGAGCAGCACCAGGCATACCTAAAAATGAGGTGTCAACCTGGCGAAGCTACAACACAGGGTTATTTGCGTGCGAAACAATGTAAGCAGCAAGTGATAGACTGAGCTAAGTAATTCCACAACCAACATATCAGATCTAAGCTCTGCAGTCCTGCCACATCCAGTCATGAATGGTGATGGACAATTAAACAACTCACTGGAGGAGGAGGCTCCACAAATATCCCCATCCTCAATGATGGAGGAGCCCAGCACATCAGTGCAAAAGATAAGACTGAAGCATTCGCCACAACCTTCAGCCAGAAGTGCCGAGTGGCTGATCCATCTCGGCCTCCTCTGGAGGTCCCCAGCATCACAGATGCCAATCTTCAGTCAATTCAATTCAAGTATGTGGTATCAAGAAATGGCTGAAGGCACTATATACTGCAAAGGCCATGGATCCTGACAATATTCTGGCAATAGTCCTGAAGACTTGTGTTCCAGAACTTGCTGCGCCCCTAGCCAAGCTGTTCCAGTACAGCCTCAACACTGCCATCTACCTAGCAATGTGGAAAAATGCCCAGGTATGTCCTGTACACAAAAATCAGGACAATTCCAACCTGGCCAATTACCGCCCCATCGCTGTACTCTTGATCATCAGTAAAGTGATGTAAGGGGTCATCAACAGTGCTATCAAACAGTAGTTGCTCAGCAATAGCCTGTTCACTGATGCTCAGTTTGGGTTCCACCAGTCCACTCAGCTCCTGACCTCATTACAGCCTTATTTCAAACATGGAGAAAAGAGCTGAACTCCAGAGGTTAGGTGAGAATGACTGCCCTTGACATCAAGGCAACATTTGACCGAGTGTGGCATCAAGGAGCTCTAGCAAAACTGGAGTCAATGGGAATCAGGGGGAAAGCTCTCCACTGATTGGAGTCATACCTAGCACTAAGGAAGATGATTGTTGGAGGTCAATCATCTCAGTCCCAGGACCTCCCTGCAGGAGTTCCTCAGGGTAGTGTCCTCGGCCCAACCATCTTCAGCTGCTTCATCAACAACCTTCCTTCCATCATAAGATCAGGAGTGGGATGTTCACTGATGATTGCACAATGTTCAGCACCATTCATGACTCCTCAGATACTGAAGCAGTCCACGTCCAAATGCAGCAAGACTTGGACAATATCCAGGCTTGGGCTGACAAGTGGCACGTAACATTCATGCCACACAAGTACCAGGCAATGACCACCTCCAACAAGAAAGAATCTAACCATCGCCCCTTGACATTCAATAACATTATCATCGCTGAATCCCCCACTATCCTGTGGGTTATCATCGACCAAAAACTGAACTGGACTAGCCATATAAATACTGTGGCTACAAGAGCAGGTCAGAGACTAGGAATCCTGCATCGAGTAACAAGTCAGGAGTGTGATGGAACACTTTCCACTTGCCTGGATGAGTGCAGCTCCAACAACACTCAAGAAGCTTGACACCATCCAGGACAAAGCAGCTGCTTGATTGGCACCCCATCCACCACCTTCAACATTCACTCCCTCCACCACCAACGCACAACAGCAGCAATGTGTACCATCTTTATTTTTATTCATTCATGGGATGTGGGCTTCACTGGCTAGGCCCGCATTTATTGCCCATCCCTAATTTCCCTTGAGAAGGTGCTGGTGAGCTGCCTTCTTGAACCGCTGCAGTCCATGTAGTGTAGGTACACCCACAGTGCTGTTAGGGAGGGGGTTCCAGGATTTTGACTGCACCGCAGAAACATACCAAGGCTCTTTCGACAGCCTCTTCCAAACCCACGATCACCGCCATCTAGAAGGACAAGGGCAATAGATACATGGGAACACCACCACCTGGAAGTTCCCCTCCCTGCCACTCACCATCCTGATTCGGAAATATATCGCCGTTCCTTCACTGTCGCTGGGTCAAAATCCTCGAACTACCTCCCTAACAGCACTGTGGGTTTACCTACACCAAATAAAATGCAAGGGTTCAAGAGGGCAGCTCACTACCACCTTCTCAAGGGCAATTAGGGATGGCTAATAAATGCTGGGCCAGCCAGCGATGCCCATATCCTGTGAGTGAATAAAGAAAAACGACTGCGCATCCACAGCTCTTTGGGATAGAGAATTCCAAAGATTCATAACCCTCTGAGAGAAGAAATTTCTCCTCATCTCAGCCCAAAATGGCCGACTTGTTATTCTGAGAGTGTGAGCCCGTATTCTAGCTGATGACTGAATTGGTACACACTGGATAAAAGGGAATGATTCAATGCCATCTGCTGCTGTATATGCTGCTGTACATGTGCAGTATACAGTAAAATAGAATGATTGAGTCTCCTCTGGAATCTGTTCCTGTTTTAGCTGTTTCAGTATCATGGACGAATTCCATATTCCGTCTACCTTTATACGGGTAGTGCTAGCTAAACCAGGGAGGACCTGCTGGGATCGTAGTCCTGATAATGAAAACCTATAAATGAAAATAATCTGGGCCTTGAAGATTTCAAGTGATGGGACTGTGACTATGTCCCCTGGTAGCTTGTTCCATTGTGGGATTCTCCTTGGGTAGAAAGGTTGTTAGTACACTGCCTTGGAAACAAATGGGTCTTTGTAGTTTGTGTCGACGGCTACCTCATGTTTTGTCATTGCCGGGGGGCTCAGATGCACCTCGGCGTCATTAAAGGTCCCACCGTGTCAATCCAAGAAAAGAAAGGGACTCTTCTCAGAGCCTTGGCCAAGATTGCTGCCTCAACTAACACCACCAATAACAGATTAACAGCACCTTCATGGTGTCTGCCATTTGCAAGACTTCCTTCTGCATCTAACGATTTATATATTTTCCCACCCTACAGCATTTTAAGGTGATTTATTAGATGTGAAGAGGTATTAATAAACGAGGTAATAAAGTCTGATGTAAAATGCAAGTCTTCTCTCGTCTCGGTGGAGCTGTGAAGTTGAGTGCTGCCACCTGGTGCCTGAATCCTCTCTGCAGCTCTCAGTGCCTAACAACATTTGGCAGGTAACCAGAAGCATTTCATTCCTGTGCAGTGCCGTGCAGCTAATTTTTGTTCTAGTGTCAGATCCTATTCTTGTACAATACACACTGGGTAAAAGGGAATGATTCATTCCTGACTGGTACTATACTATATGGCTGCCTCAGTTACAGCTCCTGTACATGTACATGTACACAATGGGTCAAGGGTAGCGATTCACTCCTGATACTGCGTATGTCTTTAATAATAATTTTAAATATATATATATATTATATATATATATCTGGTCACTCCCAACGCCTCACCTCCAAAGAGACTAGCTTCATGCATGACCTGAAACACCAAGTGCTGTGTCAGCCAATGACTTACTTTGACAGAAACTGGGATTGTTCTCTTCACAGCAGAGAAGGTTAAGAGAGATTTTGACAGAAGTTTTTAAGGTCATGGGTGTTTTTACTGTTTTTTCATGGCGGTACTGACTAATTGCCCATCCCTAGTTGCCCTTGAGAAGGTGGTGATGAGCTGCCTTCTTGAACCGCTGCAGTCCATGTGGTGTAGGTACACCCACACTGCTGTTAGGGAGGGAGTTCCAGGATTTTGACCCAGCGACAGTGAAGGAACGGTGATATATTTCCAAGTCAGGATGGTGAATGGCTTGGAGGGGAACTTGCAGTTGGTGGTGTTCCCATCTATCTGCTGCCCTTGTCCTTCTAGGTGGTAGAGGTCACAGGTATGGAAGGTGCTTTTGAAGATGGCACACACTGCTGCCGCTGTGCATTGGTAGTGGAGGGAGTGAATGTTGAAGGTGGTGGATGGGGGTGCCGATCAAGCGGGCTGCTTTATCCTGGATGGTGTCAAGCTTCTTCAGTGTTGTTGGAGCTGCACTTGTCCAGGCAAGTGAAGAATATTCCATCACCCTACTGACTTGTGCCTTGTAGATGGTGGACTGCCTTTGGGGAGTCAGGAGGTAAGTTACTCACCACAGGATTCCCAGGGTCATGAGGACTCGAAACGTCAACTCTTTTCTTCTCCGCCGATGCTGCCAGACCTGCTGAGTTTTTCCAGGTAATTCTGTTTTTGTACAGGATTCCCAGCCTCTGACCTGCTCTTGTAGCCACAGTATTAATATGGCTGGTCCAGTTCAGCTCCTGGTCAAATCTGATGGAATAAATGAGGATGAACCGCCTTCAGCGGCTGAAGGTTTGGTAACCAGAGGACACACTGCACTACCAGCAGAAATATATTCTTGTGTTTGAAATCCCAAGCTCCTCCTGCCTTTAACAGGATCCCTTCTCCCTGCTCCATCAGGGAGAGCCTTCTAGTGCCCTTGCAAATAAAGTTACCTGCAATCAATCTTCTGAGCGAATATGAATGGACTTCCAGTAGCATGGCACTATCTGGGTAACTCCTTGGTCTTTAATTCTTCACAAGCATCATTTCTTTCAACTGGGAATACATGCTCACCAGCATGCCGCTTGGTGGTTAACCCGAAAAAAGTATTTTTTCTTCTGCCTGGGGTAGCAACACCTGTTTCTGGCCTTCTTCCCCAAGTCTCTCTGTTTGACTGACTCGGAGAGTCTGTGAGTCTGGGTGCAGCAAGACCAGCCCCTATCTCCTTTGTACCCAGATTTTAAAACATGCACCTTGCTTTCAATAAGTTTTAACCTCGGCCTCCATCCCCATGGCAACCAGGTCACATGGGCCTGTCTCCTGGCAGACTCCATAGGAAGTCACATCTCCATCTCCAAACTACTCCATTTTACCTTGGAATTAAAGGAGACACTTTAAAACAGAACCTTCTTTTAAAGTCCAGCATTTGTAACAATAGGTGCGACCCAAGAGCTGGCACAGGCACGATGTGGCCTCCTTTTATGATTCAGTAATTCTAGGATTTGCTTCCCTGCTCTCATGAAAGCACTGACTGTTCCTGGGGTAGCTTCATGGGCATAGGCATCCTCCAGTGCCTCATCCCAGTTACCCTTCCTTCCTGAGTGACTTTGTGCATTCATTTGGCAGAATGATGCTGCCCCTTTGGGAGGGTGAGACTTCCGCCCTGCTCTGTGGCTCCACTGCTGGCCCAGGCCATACACCTACACCAGCCTTTGTTAAAACAGACATGGAGGGCCTTGGTGGGTAGACACCGAGAGGTTGTTTCCCCCCTGGGGTGGAGAATCCAGAACATTGGCCTACAGTCTGAAGATAAGGGGGTCAATCATTTAGGTCTGAGATGCGGGGAAACTTTTTCACTCAGAGCATCACAAATCTTCGGAATTCTCTACCCCAGAGAGCCGCTGAATCTATTCACGGCTGAGATTGAGAGATTTTTGTTTGCAAAGAGAATCAAAGACTATGGGGATAAGGTAAGAAGATGGAGTTGAGACAGAAAATCAGCCATAAATTATAAAATGGCAGACAAGGCCTAAGGGGCCATTCCTGCCCCTGTTTCTTATGGTTTTATGCGCGTTCCCTTCAGGTTTCGCATTGGACAGCTGACCTCCGACTCAGTTGCTGATAGTTCCACGTCTGGTTACGGGGAACTTGCATTTATATAGCGCCTTATCAATCAAAATTTGACACCGAGCCATGGAAAGAGATATTGGGACTAGTGACCAAAAGCTTGGTCAAAGAGGTAAGGTTTTAAGAAGCGTCTTGAAAGTGAGAGAACGGTAGAGAGGTTTAGGGAGGGAACTTTTTAGCTTAGGGCCTCAAGGAAAAAGGAGTAAAAACAAATTTCAGGAACTGGGGGGAAAAGCGCAGGGCTGCGGGATAAATGGGATAGCTCTTTGAAAGAGCTGACACAGACTCAAAGAACAAAGAAAACTACAGCACAGGAACAGGTCCTTCGGCCCTCCAAGCCTGCACCGATCATATTGCCCATCAACTAAAACATTTTGCACTTCCGGGGTCCGTATCCCTCTATTCCCATCCTATTCATGTATTTGTCAAGCTGCCCCTTAAACACCACTATCGTACCTGCTTCCACCACCTCCTCTGGCAGCGAATTCCAGACACTCACTACCCTCTGCATAAAAAACTTGCCCTGTACATCTCCTCTATAGTTTTCTCCTCTCACCTTAAATCTATGTCCCCTAGTAATTGACTCTTCCACCCTGGGAAAAAGCTTCTGACTATCTACTCTGTCCATATCACTCATAATGTTGTAACTTCTATCAAGTCGTCCCTCAATCTCTGTTGCTCTAGTGAGAACAATCCGAGTTTCTCCAACCTCTCCTCATAGCTAATAACCTCCAGACCAGGCAGAATCCTGGTAAACCTCCTCTGTACCCTCTCCAACGCCTCCATATCCTTCTGGTAATGTGGCGACCAGAATTGCATACAATATTCCAAGTGTGGCCTAACCAAGGTTCTATACAGCTGCAGCATGACTTCCCAGCTTTTATACTCAATACCCCTGCCAATGAAGGCAAGCATGCCATGTGCCTTCCTGACTACCTTATCCACCTGCACTGCCACTTTCAGTGACCTGTGGATCTGTACACCCAGATCCCTCTGCCCGTCAATGCACTTAAGCATTCTGCCATTTACTGTATAATTCCTGCCTTATGAGACCTTCCAAAATGCAATACCTCGCATTTGTCCGGGTTAAACTCCGTCTGCCATTTCTCCGCCCAAGTCTCCAACCGATCTGTATCCCGTTGTACCCTTT
The DNA here is from genome assembly GCF_017639515.1 of Carcharodon carcharias. NCBI lineage: Eukaryota > Metazoa > Chordata > Chondrichthyes > Lamniformes > Lamnidae > Carcharodon > Carcharodon carcharias. The sequence continues at coordinate 8,278,755 of NC_054497.1, read as the reverse complement.
GACAATCCTCTTCACTATCTGCAACTCCTCCAACCTTGATGTCGTCTGCAAACCCGATGGGTTGAATGGCCTCCTTACTTGTTTTACTATTCTATACAAAAGCAAGCTTTTGTACAGTAAAATTCTAAGGGCAGAATTTTACGGTAGCAGGATGTTACGTTCCCGCTGTCGTCAATGGGGTTTATAATGGGCTCGCTGCATTTTACAGCCCCATCCCTGCTAAAACAGGGCCGTAAAATTCTGCCCTAAGACTTGAAAGCGAGGACGAGGGTCCCGAGGTTGATTTGATGACAGGCACAGGCAGATGGTCAGGCTGGAAGGTCATGAGCAAATCGGGACAGTTTTAATGGTGATAATCCAGAGGGTGAGGGAGTAGGGAGATTGTGATCCCAAAGTGTGAGGAGGATCTTGACAAGCCCTGACACTGGAGCATCCTCTCTTGTTTTGTACTGCAAAAATAAAAAGCAACAGGAAAAAAAAAAATTGGCTGTTGTCCCCTCGTTGTCTGACGGTTTTCACCCAGAGGCCAGATTTGGAAAAGTTTCATTAATTCCATTGTCTCCAAAACAGTGAAAAGCATTTGGACAATTTATTGGCAATCCTGGACAGATCAGAGCGCTCCCAGCTCACTGATCTCATCATCACTGCAGACAGCGATACCCAATTATTTATCAGGCACTTATTAAAGGAGAAGTCAATTCTAGGGGTAAACACGTTAAAGGGACAAGGGAATAATCTAATGGTTTGGGGGTAAACACACTGTCCACTGAGGCCCTCTGACACTTAGCAACAATTTGTATTTATATCACACCCTTAACATCATCGAATGCCTCAAGGCGCTTCACAGGATCATTATAAAACAAAGCTTGACACTGAGCCGTAAAAAGAGGTATTAGGTCAGGTGAAGAGCTAGGTGGTAAGGAGCAGCTTCATGGAGGAAAGCAAGATAGCGAGAGGCAGAGGGGTTTCGGGAGGGAATTCCAGAGCTAGGGGTCTTGGCAGTTGAAGGTACGGCCACACTAGTGGTGGAGCAATTAAAAGCAGGGACGCTCATAAGGCCAGAATTAGAGGAATGCAGAGATCTTGGGGGGTTGTGTGGATAGAGAAGGTTACACAGATCGCGAGGGGCAAGGCCAAGAGGGATTTCAAACAAGGTTGAGAAGTTTAAATTCGAGGCGTTTCTTAACTGGGGGTGTTGGTGGTGAAGATGGGGGATCAAAGAGCAGACTGGCCCTAGATTCATAAGCTGCATTTGGATGAGGATAGCCCCCTAACCTACCTTATCCCATCGACCTTAAAGATCCCCACAGACTCCCTCATGGCTCCGAACACTATCTTAAATAATTCCTAGGTATTTTTCTTTCTCTACTTATGCCATTAGGTCATCTCATGCATGGATCAGTTTTAAATGTGCTTTTTACTGGTTTAATTCCAGCTCCCCTTGTCCTACTCTCTCACAGTTTTTCTAACCCATTCCATATCACGTAAATGTCAGAAGCCTCCATAAAGCCAATTCCACTCAAGGTCGAGGAGGTTGAAGGTCGAGGAGGTTGAAGGTCGAGGAGGTTGAAGGTCGAGGAGGTTGAAGCCTGACTTTAAGGTCATAGATGGGTGGACCACATCAGAAAGAGGAATTAAAACATGTTCATGACAAAACTTTGCATCACATTTAATTTCCCATGGGTGGTGGAAGGCAAGTTTGATGAGTACCTTCCCTTTGTAGGAGATGGTGGCATAGTGGCAACATCACTGGACTAGAGGTAAAAACAGAAAGTGCCAGAAGAACTCAGCAGGTCTGGCAGCATCTGTGGAGAGAGAAACAGAGTTAACATTTCGAGTCCAATATGACTCTTCTTCAGAACAAGGTAATCCAGAGGTCCAGGCTAATGCTCTGGGGACATGGGTTCAAATCCCACCACAGTAGCTGGTGGGATTATTAAATCTGGAGTTGAAAGCTGGTCTCAGTAATGGTGACCACGAAACTACCATCAATTGTTGTAAAAACCCATCTGATTCATTAGTGCCCTTTAGGGAAGGAAATCTGCTCTCCTTACCTGGTCTGGCCTACATGTGACTCCAGACCTACAGCAATGTGGTTGACTCTTAAATGCCCTCTGAAATGGCCGAGCAAGACACTCAGTTGTAACAAACCGCTACAAAGCCACAAAAAAGGATTGAAACTTTACCGACCACCCGGCATCGACCTAGACACCGGAAACGACAATGGCAATCACAGCCCTGTCGACCCTGCCAAGTCCTCCTTACTAAAATATGAGGGCTAGTGCCAAAATTGGGAGAGCTGTCTCATAGACTGGCATAGTCATCCTCACGGAATCATACCTTATATATAATGTCCCAGACACCATATCACCATCCCTGGTTACATCGTGTCCCATCCGCAAGACAGACCCAGCAGAGGTGGTGGCACAGTGGTATACAGTCAGGAGGGAGTTGCCCTGGGAGTCCTCAACATCGATTCTGGATCCCATGAAGTCTCATGGCATCAGGTCAAACATGGGCAGGGAAACCTCCTGCTGATACAGAGTATCGCCCTCCCTCAGCTGATGAATCAGTGCTCCTTCATGTTGAACACCACTTGGAGAAAGCACTGAGGGTGGCAAGGGCGCAGAATGTGCTCCAGGTGGGGGATTTCAATGTCCATCACCAAGAATGGTTAGTATCACCGCTACTGACCGAGCTGGCGGAGTCCTAAAGGACATAGCTGCTAGACTGGGTCTGCGGTAGCTGGTGAGGGAACCAACAAGAGGGAAGAACATACTTGACCTCATCCTCACCAACCTGCCTGCCGCAGATGCATCTGTCCACGACAGTATCAGTAGGAGTGACCACTGCACAGTCATTGTGGAGACGAAGTCCCACCTTCACATTGAGGATACCCTCCATCGTGTTGTGTGGCACTGCTACCATGCTAAATGGGATAGATTTTGAACAGATCTAGCAACTCAAGACTGGGCATCCATGAGGCACTGTGGGCCATCAGCAGCAGCAGAACTTTTCTCAACCACAATCTGTAACCTCATGACCTGGCATATCCCCCACTCTACCATTACCATCAAGCCAGGGGATCAATCCTAGTTCAATGAAGAGTGCAGGAGGGCAAGTCAGAAGCAGCACCAGGCTTACCTAAAAATGAGGTATCAACCTGGTGAAGCTACAAAAAAAAGGACTACTTGTGTGCCAAACAGCATAAGCAGCAAGTGATAGACTGAGCTAAGCAATCCCACAACCAACGGATCAGATCTAAGCCCTGCAGTCCTGCCACATTCAGTCGTGAATGGTGATGGACAATTAAGCAACTCACTGGAGGACAAGGCTCCACAAATATCCCCATCCTCAATGATGCAGGAGCCCAGCACATCAGTGCAAAAGATAAGGCTGAAGCATTCGCAACAATCTTCAGCCAGAAGTGCCGAGTGGATGATCCATCTTGGCCTCCTCTGGAGGTCCCCAGCATCATAGATGCCAGTCTTCAGTCAATTCGATTCAGTCCACGTGATATCAAGAAATGGCTGAAGGCATTAGATACCGCAAAGGCTATGGGCCCTGACAATATTCCGGCAATAGGACTGAAGACTTCTGCTGCAGAATTTGCCACACCCCCAGCCAAGCTGTTCCAGGCATCTACCCGGCTATGTAAAAAATTGCCCAGATATGTCCTGTACACAAAAAGCAGGGCAAATCCAACCCAGCCAATTACCGCCCCATCAGTCTACTCTCGATCATCAGTAAAGTGATGGATGGGGTCATCAACAGTGCTATCAAGCGGCACTTGCTTAGCAATAACCTGCTCACCGATGCCCAGTTTGGGTTCCGCCAGGGCCACTCAGCTCCTGACCTCATTAAAGCCTTGGTTCAATCATGGACAAAAGAGCTGAACTCTCGAGATGAGATGAGAGTGACTGGCTTTGACATCAAGGCAGCATTTGACCGAGTGTGGCATCAAGGAGCCCTAACAAAACTGGAGTCAATGGGAATCAGGGGGAAAACACTCTGCTGATTGGAGTCATGCCTAGCACAAAGGAAGATGGTGTGATTGTTGGAGGTCAGTCATCTCAGCTCCAGGACATCACTGCAGGAGTTCCTCATTTGCTAAGAAAGTGGCAGGGAACGACTGCTTCCCCAGAAATTATTTTAGGGCAGCAGCCATTTGATCTAGGAGAGATTCTTTCCCCTGTTAGTACTTCTTCGGTGTTGCTGGAGCTGCACTCATTCAGGCAGGTGGAGAGTATTCCATCACACTCCTGACTTGTGCCATGTAGATGGTGGACTGGCTTTGGGGAGTCAGGAGGTGGGTTACTCGTCACACAATTCCTAGCCTAGATAGGTATATTGTGAAATACCTGACAGAGGACAGCTAGCTTTATCTCACAGATGGACCTGTACAGAAAAGATACTCCCAGACGGCACATAAAAGGCCAAAGCGAGATTAGTAGCCCGAGGCTTTGAAGAGAGACTAGGGGATCAGGATATCAGAATTGAGTCGCCTGCTGCGAGGGAAGTGAGTTTGAAGATTTTTTTTAGCTATTTTGGCATCCTATTCCTGGGAGTGCAAATTGATTGATATAAAGGCTGCGTTTTTACAGAGGGAGAATTTTCAAAGGGAGTTTTTTTTTTTAAACTGCTCAACGAAGCCGGGAATGTAAAAGGAAAGCTGTGGAAATTGAACAAGCGTGTTTATGGGTTTAATGATGCATCAAGAATATGGTATTTTTCCGTGAGGTCAGTCTGTTGAAAACCGGTTACATTCAGTTAGAGGCAGACCCTGCGATGTTCTACTGGTACCATAAGGAGAAACTAGCTGGAATCTTTATCATGCATGTTGATTATTTCCTGTGGGGAGAATCTGTAGAATTTGAACAATGGGTAATCGAGAAGATAAAGAAGGAATTCCAGGTCAGAAGTCAAGCTTCTGGGCCCTTTAAATGCATAGCTTTAGACATTAAGCAGAGCAAGTTAGGAGTGACATTGAATCAACAATCTTATCTAGAAAATATTAATTACATTCCTATAACTCGTGGTAGACCCTCAGAGGATCTGCCACGAAGGAAGAAATGGAACAGTTGAGAAGTTTGATTGGGCAGTTTTGTACTGGTTGTGCACTCAGACTAGGCCTGACGCTAGTTATGATGTGTTGGAGCTGAGTACCATGATGAAACATGCTACAGTTGAGGAAGTTCTGAGAGCAAATAAGACACTAAAAAAATTAAATTCTGAGAGATGTGCTCAAGTTTCCAGCCTTGGGTGATCCAGAAGATATGAGGTTGGTCATTTTTAATGATGCTTCACATGCTAATCCTCCAGATGGGTACTCTAGCACTGCAGGGTTTATCATATTCATGGTGGGAAAGAATGATAAATGTTGGCCACTGGCTTGGGAGGCCAAGAAAATAAAAAGGGTAGTGAAAAGTACCTTAGCTGCTGAAACGTTGGCCTTAGTAAAAGCATTATATATGGGGGTTTACTTATCCAAAATACTGACAGAAATATTATATAAGGGGCAATGTGGGAAAAGTTTGCCCATAGAATGTTATGTTGATAATCAGTCTCTTTGGGATAATGTTCGTTCGATGAGAAGTGTTGCTGAGAAAAGGCAAAGAATAGACCTAGCCAGCATAAAAGAAATGTTACAGAGAAGAAAGGTCTCTAAGATAAAATGGGTTGACACAAGTCACCAACTATCAGACTGTTTTACGAAAAGAAATGTAAGAAATTATTAAATCTATTGGAAGAGGGGGGGCCTTATGTTATGATGAATTGAAAAAAAATTTATTTTTTTGTTTTATTATGTGTGTGCGTGTATATGTTTGCGTATGTGTGTGCGTGTGTGTGTATATGTATATATATATATATATATATAATTTGGTAAAGAAAATACAGGATCTATAGATGTGGAAATACGGGACATTATTTCCTTCTGTTTGTATCAAAAAGAATGTTCTTTAATTTGTTTTTCAAAGCTTTAATTAAAAAAAGAAGAGTGGAATCTGTCAATGTATAAATAAACACACTGCTTGGCAATCACCTTGTTAAAGACAATTGCTAGTTAAACAGGTGATGGGCATTGATTATCCCATCTAAACAGAATAAAAAGATGCAGCTGGAACACTTTGTTGGAAGCTGGCAGCGTTGAGGAGTTGTCTTGAAAAATAAACCAGTTTGAACCAAAAAGCCAGGCCTGGGTTAATTCTTCTATTGCAACCTCTTATAGTGAGTAACAAACAGCCTTGGTTCAAGCATAGGCAAAAGAGCTGAACTCCAAAGGTGAGGTGAGAGTGGCTACCCTTGACATCAAGGCTGCATTTGACCGAGTGCAGCATAAGGAGCCCTAGCAAAACTGGAGTCAATGGAAATCAGGGGGAAAAGTCTGCACTGGCTGGAGTCATACCTCGCACAAAAGAAAGTGGTTGTAGTTGTTGGAGGTCAATCATCTCAGCTCCGGGATATCACTGCAGGAGTTCCTCAGGGTAGTGTCCTCGGCCCAACCATCTTCAGCTGCTTCATCATCAATGACCTTCCTCCCATCTTAAGGTTAGAAGTGGGGATGTTTGCTAGAAGCACAATGTTCAGTACAATAAGTGGCTTCTCATATGCTGAAGCAGTTCATGTTGAAATGCTCCAGCAAGACCTGGATATTATCCAGGCTTGGGCTGACAAGTGGCAAGTAATGTTCACGCCACACAAGTACCAAGCAACGACCATCTCCAATAATAGAGAATCTAACCATCAACACTTGACATTCAATGGCATTACCATCACTGAATTCCCCATTATCAACATCCTGGGGATTACCATTGACCAGAAACCGAACTGGACCAGCCATTTAAATACTGTGGCTACAAGAGCAGGTCAGAGGCTGGGAATCCTGCAGCAAGTAACTCGCCTCCTGACTCCCCAAAGTTGTCCACAAGTCAGGAGTGTGATGGAATACTCTCCACTTGCCTGGATGAGTGCAGCTCCCACAACACTGAAGAAACTTGACACCATCCAGGACAAAGCAGCCTGCTTGTTTGGCACCCCAGCCACAAACATTCACTCCCTCCACCATCATTTCACAGTGGCAGCAGTGTCTACCATCATAACTCCTCAGACAACACCTTCCAAACCCATGACTGCTACCATCTCGAAGGACAAGGGTAGCGGACGCATGGGAACACCACCACCTGGAAGTTCCCTTCCAACCCACTCACCATCCTGACTTGAAAATATAACGCTGTTCCTTCACTGTCATGGGATCGATATCCTGGAACCCCCTCCCTACCAGCACTGCAGGTGTACCTACGCCACATGGACTGCAGCGGTTCAAGAAGTCAGCTCACTACCACCTTCTCAAGGACAACTAGGGATGGATAATAAATGCTGGGCCCAGCCAGCAAGGCCTGCATCCTGTGAATGAATATAAATAAAAGCAAAAAATAAATGTCAAAGCAATAGTATGATGTTTTAAAAAGTAACTAATAAAAATGACCATTAGGGTGTAAGAGGGTGAGAGTGTATGTTTTTCTGGCTCACTCCCAGTCTCTGTGTTTACTCACCCTCAGCCCAGTGTGCGTGGGTGAGAGTGAGTGAGAAACCTGAGATTGAGAGTGAGTCAGACACCACTCACCACACACACACACACACACACACACACACACACACACACACACAGTCTCAAGCACACACACTCTTGCTCTCTCTCTCTCTCTCATACTCACATTTACTGTCTCACACACTCTCTCTCTCTTTCACACACATGCACTCTGTCCCTCACTCTCGCACACAGCCCCGAGGAAGCGAGTCTCTTTACCACTCCCGCCCGCAACCTGAGCCCTGCAGCCTCCCTCTCCCTCCCCTCCACCCCCAACCCCCAGGCCCCGCAGCCTCTCTTTCTCTCTCCCTGGGCCACGCAGCCTTTCTCTTTCTCCTGACCCTGCAAACTCACACTCTCTCCAGGCTCCACAGCCTTCCTCTCTCCCTCCACATATACACTCTAAAGAAGGGTCATACAAACTCAAAACATTAACTCTGTTTCTCTCTCCACAGATGCTGCTAGACCTGCTGAATTTTTCCAGCATTTTCTTTTTTATAAATAGTTCTTTTGTAAATAGTTCTTAATAAATAGTTTGAAGCAAAACTATAGACCAATCATCTCATCTCACTCATAGAATAAGCAGAACCTCATCAAGACACAGCGACAAGTCAAAACAAGTGACTCCAGACCCACACCAATGTGGCTGAATCTTAATTGCCCTCTGCAATGACCCAGCAAGTCACTCAGTTCAAGGGCAGTGAGGGATGAGTGACATCCATCCATCTCTCCCAATTTCCCCATTGGCTTGATAAGCAGTTTTGACTCATACACGTCTACAGCACAGATAAAGGCCTTTCGGCCCATCGAGTCTGCGCCGGTCAAACAAGTACCTAACTATTCTAATCCCATTTTCCAGCACTAGGCCCATAGCCTTGTATACCATGGCATTGCAATTGCACATCCAAATACTTCTTAAATGTTATGAGGGTTTCTGCCTCTTGCACCCTTTCAGGCAGTGAGTTCCAGATTCCGACCACCCTCTGGGTGAATAAATTCTTCCTCACATCCCCTCACCTTAAACCTATGCCCCCTGGTTATTGATCCCTCCACCAAGGGGAAAAGTTCCTTCCTGTCTACCCTATCTATTCCCCTCATAATTTTATACACCTCAGTCATGTCCCCCCTCAATCTCCTCTGCTCCAAGGAAAATAACCCCAGTCTATCCAATCTCTCCTCATAACTAGAACTCTCCAGCCCAGTCAACATTCTGGTAAATCTCCTCTGCACTCTCTCTAGTGCAATCACATCCTTCCTATAATGCAGATTCAACGATCACCCTGTGTTCCTATAATGCGGATTCCAGAACTGCATGCAATACTCTAGCTGTGGCCTAACCAGCATTTTATACAGTTCCAGCATAACCTCACAGCTCTTATATTCTATGCCTCGGCTAATAAAGGCAAGTATCCCACATGCCTTCTTAACCACCTTATCTACCTGTCCCGCTACCTTAAGGGGCCGGTGGACATGCACACCAAGGTCCCTCTGATTCTCGGTACTTCTCAGGGTCCTACCATTCATTGTGTATTCCGGTGCCTTGTTTGTCCTATCAAATGCATCACCTCACACTTATCCAGATTAAATTCCATTTGCCACTGATCAGCCCATCTAACCAATCCGTATATATACTTTTGTAACCTAAGGCTATCCTCATCACTATTTATCACCCCACCAATGTTCATATCATCCATGAACTTACTGATCAGCCCTCCTACTTTCAAGTCTAAATCATTTATATATACCACAAACAGCAAGGGATCCAACACCGATCCCTGTGGAGCCCCACTGGACACAGGCATCCAGTCACACAAACACCCCTCGACCATCACCCTCTGCTTCCTGCCACTCAGCCAATTCTGGATCCAATTTGCCAAATTGCCTTGGATCCCGTGGGCTCTTACCTTCGTTATCAGTCTCCCATGTGGGACCTTATCAAAAGCCTTGCTGAAGTCCAAGTGGACTACATCAAATGCATTGCCCTCATCAACGCACCTGGTCATCTCTTTGAAAAATGTAATCAAATTGGTCAGACATGACCTCCCCTTAACAAAACCATGCTGTCTTTAATTAATAATAACAAAAAAACTGCGGATGCTGGAAATCCAAAACAAAAACAGAATTACCTGGAAAAACTCAGCAGGTCTGGCAGCATCGGCGGAGAAGAAAAGAGTTGACGTTTCGAGTCCTCAAGGGTCATGAGGACTCGAAACGTCAACTCTTTTCTTCTCCGCCGATGCTGCCAGACCTGCTGAGATTTTCCAGGTAATTCTGTTTTTGTTCTGTCTTTAATTAATCCCTGCCGCTCCAAGTGTAGATTAATTCTGTCCCTCAGAATTGCTTCCAATAGTTTCCCCACCACTGAGGTTAGACTGACTGGCCTGTAGTTCCTTGGTTTATTCCTTCCTCCCTTCTTGAATAACGGTACCACATTGGCTGTCCTCTAGTCCTCTGGCACCTCTCCTGTGGCCAGAGAGGTATTGAACATTATTGCCAGCACCCCTGCTATCTCCTCCCTTGCCTCACTCAACAGCCTGGGATACATTTCATCCGGGCCTGGAGATTTATCTACTTTTAAGCCTGCCAGGCCACTTAGAACCTCCTCCCTATCTATGCTAGTTTCTTTAATTATATCACAGTCTTTCTGCCTGATTTCCATACCCACATCATCCCTCTCACTTGTGAACACCGACACAACGTATTCATTTAGAACCCCACCTACGTCTTCCGGCTCCACACACAAATTACCACTACGGTCCTTAATGGGCCCTAATCTTACCCTAGTTATCCTCTTACTCTTAATATACTTGTAAAACAACTTTGGATTTTCCTCTATTTTCCCTGCCAATATTTTGGCAGGACTCCAACCTGCTGGTGGCAGTGCAGGCAAGTGCTGCTCTCAACAGAAGCCTACAGGTCGCCTCTTGGGTCTCGAGGTCACCTCGTTAGCATAACCGCTTCCATCGCGCGCCCTTGACCAAGATGAAACCCCGCCCCCTCTTCGTGACGTCCAGCGCCAACTGCTGTTTCTATTGGTCGAACAACCGCCGGAATCTCGACATGCAGAAAGCCTATAGGGGCAAGGGCTGTCGATCACAATTAATCCCCACCCACCCCTGCACGCTCACGTGGGATGAAGAATGACGGTTGGTTCATTTGAAAAGGAGCGGGGACCTATTGGCCAAGACGGCTGTCAATCCGAGGACGCGGCGCCTGATTGATTGCAGCGGCTGTCAATCAGAGGAAGTGGTCGGGCCGCCATTTTATGGGGGCGAGGAGAAAGTGAGAAAGATAGAAGAGTAAATGTAAAGAGCGGAAAGAAATAAAAGGTAAGGAAAGGGGAGAAAGAGCGAAAACACAGACAGGGAAAGGAGAGGGGGAAGGAGGAGCGGCGGTGCCGACTCGCGGTTAAACCTCGTGTTTGTCCATTGACTGAAACACAGGCCCAGAGGAGAGTTAGAAAAATCCCGCCTCCCCCCCCCCGTCCCCCTCTCCCCCCCCCCCCCCGTCCCCCTCTCCACCCCCCCCCGTCCCCCTCTCCTCCTCCTCCCCCCCCGTCCCCCTCTCCCCCCCCCCCCGTCCCCCTCTCCTCCCCCCCCCCCCCGCCCCCCTCTCCCCCCCCCCCCCTCTCCCCCCCCCCCCCCCCCGTCCCCCTCTCCTCCTCCTCCTCCCCACCGTCCCCCTCTCCACCCCCCCCCCCGTCCCCCTCTCCTCCTCCTCCCCCCCCGTCCCCCTCCCCCCCCCCCCGTCCCCCTCTCCCCCCCCCCCGTCCCCCTCTCCTCCTCCTCTCCCCCCCGTCCCCCTCTCCACCCCCCCCCCCGTCCCCTCTCCTCCTCCTCCCCCCCCGTCCCCCTCCCCCCCCCCCCGTCCCCCTCTCCCCCCCCCCCGTCCCCCTCTCTCCCCCCCCCCGTCCCCCTCTCCCCCCCCCCCCCGTCCCCTCTCTCCCCCCCCCCCTCTTCCCCCCCCCCCGTCCCCCTCTCCCCCCCCCCCCCGTCCCCCTCTCCCCCCCCCCCCCCGTCCCCCTCTCCCCACCCCCCCGTCCCCCTCTCCCCCCCCCCCCCCGTCCCCCTCTCCTCCCCCCCCCCCCCCGTCCCCCTCTCCTCCTCCCCCCCCCGCGTCCCCCTCTCTCCCCCCGCGTCCCCCTCTCTCCCCCCCCCGTCCCCCTCTCCCCCCCCCCCCCGTCCCCCTCTCCTCCTCCTCCCCCCCCCCCCGTCCCCCTCTCCCCCCCCCCCCCCCCGTCCCCCTCTCCTCCTCCTCCCCCCCCCCCGTCCCCCTCTCCTCCCCCCCCCCCCGTCCCCCTCTCCTCCTCCCCCCCCCCCCGTCCCCCTCTCTCCCCCCCCCCGTCCCCCTCTCCCCCCCCCCCCGTCCCCCTCTCTCCCCCCCCCGTCCCCCTCTCTCCCCCCCCCGTCCCCCTCTCCTCCCCCCCCGTCCCCCTCTCCTCCTCCACCCCCCCGTCCCCCTCTCACCCCCCCGTCCCCCTCTCCTCCCCCCCCGTCCCCCTCTCCTCCCCCCCCCCGTCCCCCTCCCCCGTCCCCCTCTCCTCCTCCCCCCCCCCCGTCCCCCTCTCCTCCCCCCCCCCGTCCCCCCCCCCCCGTCCCCCTCTCCTCCCCCCCCCCCGTCCCCCTCCCCCGTCCCCCTCTCCTCCTCCCCCCCCCCCGTCCCCCTCTCCTCCTCCCCCCCCCCCGTCCCCCTCTCCTCCCCCCCCCGTCCCCCTCTCCTCCTCCCCCCCCCCCCGTCCCCCTCTCCTCCTCCTCCTCCCCCCCGTCCCCCTCTCCCCCCCCCCGTCCCCCTCTCCTCCCCCCCCGTCCCCCTCTCCTCCCCCCCCCGGCCCCTCCCCCGTCCCCCTCTCCTCACCCCCCGTCCCCCTCTCCACCTCCTCCCCCCCCCGTCCCCCTCTCCTCCCCCCCCCCCCGTCCCCCTCCCCCGTCCCCCTCTCCTCACCCCCCGTCCCCCTCTCCTCCTCCCCCCCCCCCCCCCCGTCCCCCTCTCCTCCTCCCCCCCCCCCGTCCCCCTCTCCTCCTCCTCCCCCGTCCCCCTCTCCTCCTCCCCCCCCGTCCCCCTCTCCTCCTCCCCCCCCTGTCCCCCTCTCCTCCCCCCCCCCCCCGTCCCCCTCTCCTCCCCCCCCCCCGTCCCCCTCTCCTCCCCCCCCCGTCCCCCTCTCCTCCTCCCCCCCCCCCCCCCCCCGTCCCCCTCTCCTCCTCCCCCCCCCCCCCCGTCCCCCTCCCCTCTCCTCCTCCACCCCCCCCCCCCCCCCCCCCCCGTCCCCCTCTCCTCCTCCTCCTCCCCCCCCCGTCCCCCTCTCCTCCTCCCCCCCCCCCTCCCCCCCTCCCCTCCCCCCCCCCCGTCCCCCCTCTCCTCCTCCCCCCCCCCCCCCCCCCCCCCCCTCCCCCCCCCCCCCCCCCCCCCCTCCTCCCCCCCCCCCCCCCCCCCCTCTCCTCCTCCTCCCCCCCCCCCCCCCTCTCCCCCTCCCCCCCCCGTCCCCCTCCCCCTCCCCCCCCCCCCCCCCCCCCCTCCCCCTCTCCTCCTCCCCCCCCCGTCCCCCTCTCCACCCCCCCCCCCCTCCCCCTCCCCCTCCTCCTCCTCCCCCCCCCGTCCCCCTCTCCTCCTCTCCCCCCCTGTCCCCCTCTCCTCCTCCTCCCCCCCCGTCCCCCTCTCCTCCTCCCCCCCCCCGTCCCCCTCTCCTCCTCCCCCCCCCGTCCCCCTCCCCCGTCCCCCTCTCCTCCTCCTCCCCCCCCCCGTCCCACTCTCCTCCTCCCCCCCTGTCCCCCTCTCCTCCTCCTCCCCCCCGTCCCCCTCTCCTCCTCCCCCCCCGTCCCCCTCTCCTCCTCCTCCCCCCCCCGTCCCCCTCTCCTCCTCCCCCCCCCCGTCCCCCTCTCCTCCTCCCCCCCCCCGTCCCCCTCTCCTCCTCCTCCCCCCCCGTCCCCCTCTCCTCCTCCTCCCCCCCCGTCCCCCTCTCCTCCTCCCCCCCCCGTCCCCCTCTCCTCCTCCTCCCCCCCCGTCCCCCTCTCCTCCTCCCCCCCCCCCCGTCCCCCTCTCCTCCTCCCCCCCCCCGTCCCCCTCTCCTCCTCCTCCCCCCCCCGTCCCCCTCTCCTCCTCCCCCCCCCCCCCGTCCCCCTCTCCTCCTCCTCCCCCCCCGTCCCCTTCTCCTCCTCCTCCCCCCCCGTCCCCCTCTCCTCCTCCTCCCCCCCCGTCCCCCTCTCCTCCTCCTCCCCCCCCGTCCCCCTCTCCTCCTCCTCCCCCCCCACCGTCCCCCTCTCCTCCCCCCCCGTCCCCCTCTCCTCCTCTCCCCCCCGTCCCCCTCTCCTCCTCTCCCCCCCGTCCCCCTCTCCTCCTCTCCCCCCCGTCCCCCTCTCCTCCTCTCCCCCCCGTCCCCCTCTCCTCCTCTCCCCCCCGTCCCCCTCTCCTCATCTCCCCCCCCCGTCCCCCTCTCCTCATCTCCCCCCGTCCCCGTCCCCTTCTCCCCCCGTCCCCGTCCCCTTCTCCCCCCGTCCCCGTCCCCTTCTCCCCCCGTCCCCGTCCCCTTCTCCCCCCGTCCCCGTCCCCTTCTCCCCCCCGTCCCCGTCCCCTTCTCCCCCCGTCCCCGTCCCCTTCTCCCCCCGTCCCCGTCCCCTTCTCCCCCCGTCCCCGTCCCCTTCTCCCCCCGTCCCCGTCCCCTTCTCCCCCCGTCCCCGTCCCCTTCTCCCCCCGTCCCCGTCCCCTTCTCCCCCCGTCCCCGTCCCCTTCTCCCCCCGTCCCCGTCCCCTTCTCCCCCCGTCCCCGTCCCCTTCTCCCCCCGTCCCCGTCCCCTTCTCCCCCCGTCCCCGTCCCCTTCTCCCCCCGTCCCCGTCCCCTTCTCCCCCCGTCCCCGTCCCCTTCTCCCCCCGTCCCCGTCCCCTTCTCCCCCCGTCCCCGTCCCCTTCTCCCCCCGTCCCCGTCCCCTTCTCCCCCCGTCCCCGTCCCCTTCTCCCCCCGTCCCCGTCCCCTTCTCCCCCCGTCCCCGTCCCCTTCTCCCCCCGTCCCCGTCCCCTTCTCCCCCCGTCCCCGTCCCCTTCTCCCCCCGTCCCCGTCCCCTTCTCCCCCCGTCCCCGTCCCCTTCTCCCCCCGTCCCCGTCCCCTTCTCCCCCCGTCCCCGTCCCCTTCTCCCCCCGTCCCCGTCCCCTTCTCCCCCCGTCCCCGTCCCCTTCTCCCCCCCCGTCCCCTTCTCCCCCCGTCCCCGTCCCCTTCTCCCCCCGTCCCCGTCCCCTTCTCCCCCCGTCCCCGTCCCCTTCTCCCCCCGTCCCCGTCCCCTTCTCCCCCCGTCCCCGTCCCCTTCTCCCCCCGTCCCCGTCCCCTTCTCCCCCCGTCCCCGTCCCCTTCTCCCCCCGTCCCCGTCCCCTTCTCCCCCGTCCCCGTCCCCTTCTCCCCTTCTCCCCCTCTCCCTCTCCCCCTCTCCCTCTCCCCCTCTCCCTCTCCCCCTCTCCCTCTCCCCCTCTCCCCTTCCTCCCATTTCTCTCACAGCAAAACCTCCCACTTTCTATTCCTCATCTCCCAACCCCCAACTTGCCCCATCCCAGCTCTCCCTCCCCCAGCCCAAATTTCTGATCTGTCACCCATATTATCCCAAAACTGGATTTGGTTTAATGGTGGCTCAAGTATTAGCAATGTTTATTTCTTACAATAATGAAGTATTTATCCGAATGCATTCATTCCTCTATGTTACTGCTGTCCACTGCTACTGCCTATTAATAATGATCAAGTAATAAAGACTGAGATATTTTCTTGGCTCGTCAAGTCCTGAAGCAACTGAACAGTTTGTACATAATCCGAGGTTTAATCCTATGTTTCAGGCCCTTAACTGTATCCCTGTGACCCAAAGTTTCTTGAAACACCAAAACCATAACTGTCAAGTTGTGCCAATAGCAATGTCGATCTTGTTTAAATTTCCCATGAAACTTGTTAACAGACGCCTGAGTGTCAAAGCAGGCACCAACAAGCGGAAATTCACATTAACAATTGTAGCCTGTGGGACACATCAATTCGGGGTTCCAATGGACTCGAAACATTAACTCTCTTCAACAGATGCTGCCAGACCTGCTGAGTTTTTCCAGCAATTTTTTCACTTCTGCTTTTAAATTTATGCAATATTCCTTCTCTAAGCTCTTTATGCATAAAAATTAAAGTTTGAAGCCATCAAACCATTAGTTATGCATGTTGGGCACAGCATGTTTCATGGAAATGCAATTATGGAAGCTCTGAAGTTTATAATGCAATTCGTTCTGATGCCATAAAGATGCAGTCAAAGACACAAATTATATGGTGGGCCTCAGCGAATGTAACAGTCCCGTTGAGCCTCAGGTTCACATAAGCTGCGCTTTGCATTTGGTGGTGAAATTATGTTGATTGAGCAGCAGCGGTTTTGTCAAATCAACAGAGAGAGTCTGAGAAATTCAGGCGTAACATTAAAAATGGGCTGACTCATTTTAGCCTGAATGCCCTCGATCTTTTAAAGTAAATGTTAAAAGCTTTCGGAGAATATTCAAGTGTATTGACTTGTTTCTTTTTTTAAACTTAATTTGTTGCAACATATTAAAATGTATCAGTGTTGTGCTTGAACAATGAAAGCCCTTTATAGGCAGCGTAATTTACATAAGGGATGCGCCTCCTGATGTTGGATTTATTCTGTTCTTCTTTTAAAATAAAAACTTTAACAGCTGAGCGATGATGCGTCGTGATTCATGTCCGCTTGACTGCAAGGTCTACGTGGGTGACCTCGGAACCAATGGAAACAAGACCGAGCTGGAGCGCTCATTCAGCTACTATGGGCCTCTGCGCAATGTGTGGGTTGCACGGAACCCACCTGGCTTTGCATTTGTCGAATTCGAGGACCCCCGTGATGCAGCAGATGCCGTACGAGAGTTGGATGGCAGGTATTGTGAGCACGTGTGTGGAAGGGAAGGGGCTCTGAGGCGAGCACTGTGTATATCTATGTACTCAAAGGTTTAAATACTAAATTCCTGAAGCTCTGCCACTCCCAGTTATCAAATGTTTAGGCACAATCTAGTTTCTTCATTATTGGAGACAGTAATGTAAAATAGTAGCAGTTTGTGTGAATTATGCCAATAAGAAACTTAACTGCAAGGACCCAAAATCCTGAAGGAATTTGTCTGTGTATGCGTGCTTGTGCTTTTTAAATATCTCTTCCTCCTACAAGTCGTGCTTTGAAATTGCTGGTCACAGGCAGGATGGGAGCAGACATTCTGCAGCTTTCCTAGGATATGGTACAAATCCTCTGGTGGGGCAAACAGGGACTGAGGGCTGTGGGAATGCTTGAGATTCAAAGGTAATTTAGATTCATAAAGGTCTCATATAAATGTTTAGTTTGGTTGAGATTGATGAGGCCTTGAACACTTCTGTCGATCATTGTTGACAAGCAGTTGATAGAAATTCAGTGCTAATATTTTTTTTTGAGCTCAGGATTTGGATTTTCTCTGCTTTCTCTTGTCCCTTCTAGAGCACTGATTCTTTTCAAGTCATGGTTCCATTAGTGCTGAGTACCCTTCTGTACCTCACCTAAGTGGCTATCTTTATGTATGAACCTGAACAGAAAGCGTTAGGCTACTCCACCCTGGTTCCTGTTCTCATCTCGCATCCACGTAGATCCACTTTGCAGTTGATGTCACTAGTAGTGATCTTGGAGTAATGTCTTCCCTCTATAGCCTATGGACATTAAAACTAATTGTTGTTCAGTTGTTGCTCTGACTGAGGTGAGCTATGAGAGCACAGACTAAAACTCAAACCAGGGAACTTATATTTTATGTGACTTGGTGTTAGACAAGGCAGCGCCTTCACCTAAGATAACCGTACGTACTTAAATGTTCTAAATTTTTATCAGTAGTGGAATTTGGAACCAATCTCATCAAAGAGCAGTTACACTGTCGTACTCTTGAGGATTGACGAGTGCTCTGTCATGCTGAGGTTCAGTTGCATTGGAGAAACCAGAACGTTTTTTTTTTCATTCTTTTGCGGCTCCAGCGCAGTTAATGCTGATCTCTCAATTGCAGAACATTGTGTGGAGTTCGTGTCCGAGTGGAGCTGTCCTCTGGTGAAAGGAGGAAGCGCTACCGTGGGCCACCACCACCCTGGACTAGACGACCGCGTTATGATGAATATCGCCATCGCAGCCCACAACGTAGACGTTACTCAAGGTGAGAGTGGACCCATTGATAGTAACAAATTATTTTTTTCCCCTTCTGACAGACATGTATGGAAGCTGGAATGGGTACAAGGTTGGGCAGGAGTCTATATCAGGTCTGAGAACTACAGGAGGTGGGATTGTGGACACTGAAATGATGGAATCACGTGGGGCAGAACCACATAACTGCAGTATTTGAGAAACCAAAGAGACCATTGCACAATAATATCTTCGGATCTGAATATTTTGACACTACCGTCCTGATCGGTATATCCACATAACACTTGTCAGCGACACACAGGCCTTTGGTTTGCAGTCTACGTATGTTTGGGATCTTTGATTTTATTTTGTTAGGTGAAGAGTAGTCAGTGACTTCACTTTAATCCTCAGAGTCTCTGAAGTTAATTTAACTGCAGTGCTTTTTCTCAAAAAAAGTAGTCCCGGAAGCTGCTACTGTGGTTTGTATATACAGTAACCCTCTTTCCCTATTACATGCACTGATATACTACTACAATGCTCTCATGTCCGACAATCCCTGTTACAGCTGTTTCATCACCTGGCTGAATCTACCTCAACCTTGAGATGTTGTACCTATTAGTGACATTCTGCAATTGAGCCTATTGAGTTTCTGGTTGAATACCACTGGAAGAATCCAAAGTAGCCAATATGAAAGAGACAATTAATTTAATAACATGGAATAATTTGTACCGAAATCTGTCAGTAAATTTCATTGTCACACATCATCAATCACAAATTAGATAAAAACAAAAAAACTGCGGATGCTGGAAATCCAAAACAAAAACAGAATTACCTGGAAAAACTCAGCAGGTCTGGCAGCATCGGCGGAGAAGAAAAGAGTTGACGTTTCGAGTCCTCATGACCCTTTGACAGAACTTGAGTTCGAGTCCAAGAAAGATTTGAAATATAAGCTGGTTTAAGGTGTGTGTGTGGGGGGCGGAGAGATAGAGAGAGACAGAGAGGTGGAGGGGGGGGTGGTGTGGTTGTAAGGACAAACAAGCAGTGATAGAAGCAGATCATCAAAAGATGTCAACGACAATAGTACAATAGAACACATAGGTGTTAGAGTTAAAGTTGGTGATATTATCTAAACGAATGTGCTAATTAAGAATGGATGGTAGGGCACTCAAGGTATAGCTCTAGTGGGTTTTTTTTTATTATTATATAATGGAAATAGGTGGGAAAAGGAAACTCTTTATAATTTATTGGAAAAAAAAAAGGGAAGGGGGAAACAGAAAGGGGGTGGGGATGGGGGAGGGAGCTCACGACCTAAAGTTGTTGAATTCAATATTCAGTCCGGAAGGCTGTAAAGTCCCTAGTCGGAAGATGAGGTGTTGTTCCTCCAGTTTGCGTTCCAGTGAAGCCCAACGCAAACTGGAGGAACAACACCTCATCTTCCGACTAGGGACCTTACAGCCTTCCGGACTGAATATTGAATTCAACAACTTTAGGTCGTGAGCTCCCTCCCCCATCCCCACCCCCTTTCTGTTTCCCCCTTCCCTTTTTTTCCAATAAATTATAAAGATTTTCCTTTTCCCACCTATTTCCATTATATAATAATAATAAAAAAAACCCCACTAGAGCTATACCTTGAGTGCCCTACCATCCATTCTTAATTAGCACATTCGTTTAGATAATATCACCAACTTTAACTCTAACACCTATGTGTTCTATTGTACTATTGTTGTTGACATCTTTTGATGATCTGCTTCTATCACTGCTTGTTTGTCCTTACAACCACACCACCCCCCCCCCCCCCCCCCCCACCTCTCTGTCTCTCTATCTCTCCGCCCCCCACACACACACCTTAAACCAGCTTATATTTCAAATCTTTCTTGGACTCGAACTCAAGTTCTGTGGAAGGGTCATGAGGACTCGAAACGTCAACTCTTTTCTTCTCCGCCGATGCTGCCAGACCTGCTGAGTTTTTCCAGGTAATTCTGTTTTTGTTATCAATCACAAATTGCCTCATGTACATAGTGAAGAACTAGATTTTAACTCCAGTGTTGGGACCTTGTGAATTGGCCTTGAAATTCTTGAAGGGATCCTGGGTATAAATCTGCCACTCCTTCAGAACTGACCTCCTGGTAGAAAGGAGGGTATTGGCCCTGTACCATAGGAAGGCTCATCCTAAGTTGAGCAAAATGCATCACCCACATTTTTCAGATTCCTATTCTAACCACCCCACCTTTTTAAAAAAAAACAACTGACAATGTCTCAACACATCGACAGCATTCAGGTTGATGGAGATGCTGTTGAAAGCTTTGCATAGTACATTGTACAAAGTACAGTAAAGGATTGCAGTACCAGTGAAGCATTCCAAGGACTACAGCAAATTACTTTTGCAAGTGGAGGGCTTTTGAAGCTTTAGGTAGGATCTAAAGCACCATGGCAGTGGCCACTATGCCCTATTATTTTAATAAAGTTTGTTTAAATGGAGTTATTAGGACAACGTACGGCATTAACTGGTGGGCTGAATTTTTATTTCTGGACACTCTTGCTGAGTAACGTTCAGAGTAATTTCAAGGCAAAAAGTGTTCAGATTCATAAATTACAGTGAAAGCCAGTTACCTATTTGACATCAGAGCCTTGAGATGAGATTATTGGCTGGAAGTTGCTCTCATATTTTATAGTGCAGGCTGTATAGTGGTGATATTCTCTTATGGCAGCATTTACCATTGTCGCACTTAGCGTTATTGACATAATGATGTTTGCACAAGATGATGAGTCATTGATGCCCCGCTTCTGGTCCAGAACAAATGGTTTGGTTATCAGGCGACACTGTGTCTGCAGTGAATATACCTCGAGTAATTTCTGCTCTTTCAGGATGTTGTACATTTGGAAAGCCATTTCAATTTGAGCAAAAGGCTTGTGCCCATGAGATTTAAAGTGAAAGGGAGAATCAGCTAGGGTTCTCCTTCCTTCTTGATTGCTATTTAGTAATCTCTCTGCTGGAAATTATGTGCAGGTATCAGGTGAGGTCAAGATCATAAGGCGTAGGAACAGAAGCAGGCCATTTGGCCCATCGAGTCTGCTCCGCAGTTCAGTGACATCATGGCTGATCTGATAATCCTCAACTCCACTTTCCTGACCTTTCCCCATAACCCTTGATTCCCTTACTGATTAAAAATCTGCTTATCTCAGCGCTGAATAGACAACCCTCTGCAGAAAAGAATTCCACACACTCACTGCCCTCTGAGAGAAGACATTCTTCCTCATCTCTGTCTTAAATGGGCAACCCCTTACTCTGAGATTATGCCCTCTGGTCCTAGATTCTCCCACAACCTCTCAGCATCTACCCTGTCAAGACCCCTAAGAATCATATGTTTCAAGAAGGTCGCCTCTCATTCTTCTAAACTCCAACCTACTCAACCTCTCCTCATAAGAAAATCCCTCTATACCCAGGCTCAACCTAGTGAACCTTCTCCAGACTGCCTCCAGTGCCAGTATATCTTACCTTAGATAAGGGGACCAAAACTGTTCACGGTATTCTGGGTTTGGTCTAACTAGTGCCTTGTATAGTTTTAGCAAGACTTCCCTGATATCATACTCCATTCCTTTTGAAATAAAGGCCAACATTCCATTTGCCTTACCTATTACCAACTAAACTGCAGACATACTCCACAGTCAAACTTTCTAAAACACTCAACAATCCCGGTTCACACATGAAGGTGTAGAAGAGGACTGCTGCCAGCCGTGGAACTGTGTGCCAGCAAGACTCAGAATGCCTTTTAGGGAGAAAATTGACTCAAAAAAGAGGTTGTGCAGTGGTGAGAATTGGTTTAGCCTTCCCCAAGTTGTCAGTTTTATTCTGCAGAATTAAATCTGCAAGGAGTTGATTTAGAGCAACACTGGCACAGACTTGAGAGTAAATTATCCACCTTGCTATGTATGCCCCAGGTAAATGAGAGATACGCAACTTCCACTTGAGATAGTTGCACTTAAAACCTGGATTTTTACCTTATTTCAATTTCTGTTCATGGTGACTTTTTCCCTTGGGCTTGTTTGCTCTTGTAGCCAATGTTATCCTGAGACACCCTGCCAGGTTTCTGAGTGTTGTGCAGTAGGTTATATCGAGGTTGTGGAATTGTGCTCTATTTTGGAAAGAATTCCTGTGGAAATAACTTCTTGGCTCCCTTAATTACAGAGGGTGTACGTAAGACTGGAGCATCTATCATGGAAATCTCGTCCTTTAATACTACCTAGTAAGGTGCATTTCAGATTCACCCTGTTACTGCCTTTATTCTACCCTTGGGGCTTTCTTTTTAGTAATAAGTAGCAAAAGAACTATGTGAGAAATGGGGAATTTTAAGAGGACACCTGATCCCAATCAAACTACAGCTTTAAAATATATTCAGGAAGCTAGAATCATTCATTTGAACCTTGATCAACCCACTCCTTAAGCCAAACCTTAAAAAAAAGATACAGCTGTACAATACTGCCTGTTACCTCTGCCAAGTTACACCAGTTTTCTCTTTAGTTTTTCTCATTGTCTCTGCTTGCAACAGGACAGCGAATGAAGCGAAGGTCAAGCAGCTGCATTCTTCAATATGTTACTAAGATAACAATTGTATTTTCTTTACAATATCTTAGATCTAATGGTTTGGTCTTTTATTTAAGGATGATGCTGGAGTTTTAGTAATGTGGTTTACTGTTAAGACATTACAGGCCGAAATGTTACACAAATGTGAAGCTGATGCATTCTCTGTGCAACCTTTCAGCTGAGTTTACATTTCTGTACATTTGGCTAAAAGGATCCTACATTATCTAAAGCAGAAAGCTGTGCAAGTTTATCTACAATTGTGTAATTTATTGTACTGTTTCGCATACTTTCAAGGGGTTTTTGATGTTTTCTATGAACAAATCCTTTGTGAAGTTTGGATTCATTTAAGACAATGTTGCTAATTTTTTTATCAGAGGCTACATCCCACACAATGTATTTCTCAGTGGCCACTCTCGGAATGCTGACTATATGGCAGTGCTTGCTTGCTCAACACTCTTGTCAACTTAACCGTGACGTGTACCACAATTGCAACTGATCAGGCCACAATTGGCAAAGGCTGCTGGATAACGATTAAGGGCAGAAAACCTGGCCAATTTGTTTTCACTCCTCCCTTACCCAGAGTTACTAAGGCCAGTGGAGGACTTAGTTTCCGCAGCTGAGACCAGTTAAGTCACCACAGACCAAGGATCAAACTTGGGACAATCTGGCTCACTCGGGTTTTAATATGGAACATGTTAGCTTTCAAAGATTTTTTTTTTTTGTTCCACCCTGGGTTGAAAGCTGGCCTCATGGTTTCTAGTTGGTTCTAAAATGGTCTTTGAGAATCACAAGGGCGTTGGCCCTGATATTTATTGTGCTTGTATATCGGTTTTAAATCAGTGCTGAGTCGAACCAGTCTCTGGCAGACTTCATGTTGTTGCTTCCAAACTTGTTTTGTGGTGACTTGAAAATAAATGTTAGAATGATCAACTTGCCAATACGTGCATGTCATCCTAGTAGAGCTTTGTGATTGCCTCAAATAACAGAAGAGTGAATGCAGTGTCTTGTAAATGTAGGAAATTCTTAAAGGTTGTGGAGGTGTGGGGAGGGGAAAAGTTTGAAGCATCTTTGAAAGAGTCAGAATAGACCAAATGTTTCGACTCAACACTTGATACTGTGACAAAACCTATCTACTAGAATTTCTTTTTCTGGTTTTAAATCAGTGTTGGATGATTATATCTAATACTGATGTATGTATTTAAAAGTTAAATTAAATGAAGTTCGGCCGTACTTGGTTAGATAGTAACTGGTGTTTCTATGCATTTTTTTTTCTTTTGATGAAATGTGCAGTTGAAACCCACGCACTCACCCCCTACCCCCTTTTCTGAGAGCGTCCACTTCTCCGAGTCTGCATTAGCCAATCAACTGGTTGCGTCTACATCAGGGGGATCAGCGCGCCCCAATCTAAACAACGGCTCACACTTCAAATATCCAGCATTCACGTGTGTCTGTGAGTGTGTGCAACCGAATGACCAACCGCTCGACCGGCAAGTTTGGGTCCTTTCCTGCGTACCCCAGCACGCTGTTTAAAACAACCATCCCTTCTCTACTGTTTCTGCTGGCAGCCATAACGACCAAACAGCCAACGGGGGAAAAAAAATAACCATCCGAAATCCTCTCGATCCACCAGTGGGGTGTGGTTGTCCGTCAGCCTTTGCAAACCCAAGGCCTGCATCGGCAGTAATCTGGTATCAACGCACTCTAAAAGAGGCTGCTTCGATTGGTCTCCGTGCCAATACACAGCAGATAAATTAATACCTTTTTTTTTATAATTCTACACTATACATCGTGCATGAATCCAGCTTGTCAGGGCCCTTTTTTTTTTTCCTCCCCACACCACCATCGCCAAATGCCAAGCCCCGCAGACGGCTGTTGATTTGCTATAATGTTGACTGCTCTAGTAAGTTTTATCTGCTTTTTATGTCTTCATTAGAGAATTCAATCTGTATTCTTCCCGTCACCACTTTTCCATTCTTAGCAATTTTTCAAACCCTTTCCCCTCCGAGATCTTTCACACCTCCATCCAAGTGTGGTGGCCATGGACTCATGCCTGCAATTTCTGGAATGCGAAATAACTTCTTCAATGCTGTTCCCTGACTATTCCCTTAAAAAAATATATAAAATGCTGGAGAAACGCAGTTTCCATGTCGGCTGAGCACCTAAAGATTTAACGTCTCTTCTTGGGTGCCGATGGATAGACTTGCTGTGTGTTTCCATATTGTTTTTACTCGACTTTCAACTTCTCCAGTTAGTCTGATTTGTGTTCTAACACCAATTTAGAAACACCTAAAATGCTGCAAAACCCAACCTAGAGAGTAGCCCTGCGAGGCGACCTAACAGCTCCGTGTTATCTGGAGACCATTTGCTGCCTATCTTCCCATCGCCTGTGGCCCCAGGCAGCAGGCCTATTGTAGATCTAACTCTGAACCTATTACCCGTCCAGCTGTGAAATATTCTTCAGCTGGGATTCTGTGCCTTCTTCCTCTTCCTTCCAACAAAAAGAAAATAGCCTGATGATTAGATTATCACAATTTCCATATACCAGTTGGGAGACTCCTGTTACTTAACATCCTGTAATTTTTGCTTTCCTCTCCCTTTTGGAGAAGGTACCTGGCCTTCATACACCAGCTGCCTGAAGTGGCATGAAGTGAGGAATTACGTATTTGAGGGGCTGCCCATGTATCCCATCATTTGTTTGAGCTGTGTGTTGCAGCATTCTGGTGAATTCCTTGGGAATTGTATCTGGTCTAGAGTTGATTAACACTCTTCTGGATGAGCAGAGAGTGTAAATGCCACTGAGGCTGGCACTTGAACCCATAGTCCTAGCTGGTATCAAAAGTTGACTCCTATCGGCAATGTCTGCTTTTCCCCCCACCTTTCTAATCTGCATGATTACATCCCAGCCTCCATGAAACTATCCCAATAACCTGCAAAATCCTGAGATGTGTTTGGCAGTTGTTAAGCTGGGATGTCAATAGTCTCAGGATGCACTTGTGACAGACAAGCTGCTTTTCAATGGATCTTTTTAGTAATGGGACACTCCATTCTAAACCAAATTAGTCAACACAGCCCTGCTTCACATTCCAGAGCTTGCAGGCCAAGATGGGCTTTATTTTAAAATGAGTCCTTTAGCTAGGAGGGCAGTGTAGCCCAAGTCATGGATGTTTTTGTGACTTCTACCAGTGTTGATTATTACTGAGCTTACAGCACACTGGTAGCACAGTGGTCACTGGACTGACTTAATTCAAACAAGTTGATTTATTTGAAGTTGCTTAATATTTTGTCATGGTGAAGAAGACTTAAGGTCCCAGTAATTGATTAAATAGATGGGCATGAATCTACGTTTGGAGATGCCCAACTCTCCATAAAGACCATTTAAACACTGGTCCTGGAGATGATCCTTGTGGGAAGGGGTCCCGACTGCCAAACCAATTGTGTTGAGTGTGTGTGGTATGAACACTGCTCCCAGATGCTTGTAGTCATGGTGAAAGCAATCACTGATTAGAAATGGCCAGTTGACCACTCAGATCCTAATACCTTCTTTTAAAACTAATGAGGGGCAGAGGAAGGAATGTTGAACCTTTCATTGGTTCAGGGTCAAAGATTTACCATTTCATGGGCAAAGTCAGGCAGAATTTTTAATACATTAAATGGAGCTGTTGTAATAGCATTCGTGATGGTAAATCATCCAGTGTTCTGTGCTCAAATAAGGCAGAACGTTGAAATATGAGTAATGATCATTCCTTTTATCTAATTTTCACTATAAATTCCCAGATAAGTGATGCTCAACTTGGCTTTTTAAACCCAGGAGATTGCGTGAGAAAGGAAAGGTTTCAGGAGCTCCCCCATTGAGTTCCTGGCAATGAATGAGTTAGAGTAGGCAGTAGTGTTGAGGATTTAGCAAAGAGGAACAGTGTGCACAATAAAATTAGTTACAGTTTAGGAGGGAAGTTCAATGGGTAAGAACATTCTGTTAGCAATAAGATAGCAACAAGGAGGAGAACAGGTTGCAGGAATCTTTGTTGCTGGCCCTTACATACCTGGCTATCTTGATTGGCAGTGAGGGGCCCATGGTTTGCTGTTCTAAGGAAGAAGCACAGCAGAAATGAGTAGATTTAGGGGTATTTTTTTTTTTGAAATAACGTATTGGCTCCTCAAGTGGTTACTGGCCTATTCAGGGCTCCCATTGACTACACTGGGCACTGGGCTTTGTTGTAGAGATAACGGGAGGGCAATTGGGATAAATTTACCTCATCCAAGAGAACAGTTACCCCAGAATTTTTTTAATATAAGTGGAATCTTGTACAATGTTAATGAAATACCACTAAATGGTGGTAGTGCTCTTATCTGGAATAAAAACTAAATTTTTTTTTTCAACTCAGTTTTCAGAATGGTTGCCTGATCATGGTTAGCTAAAGGGGTAATTTTGACTTGGAGGTGAAATGCTACCACCAATATTGCTAGTGAATTTGTTTCTAAATGCGCCCCCCCCCCCCCCCCCCAAAGTCTATTTGACACTGTTTTTAAAAGCTATATTGTGCCCCTGTATATGGATGAGTCCAACCAAACATATGTTTTCAAATTGCTCATCTCTGCATGTGTTTGCAGATTTATTCAGAGAGTGCACTGACAACATTTAGTGGTAGTAAAATGGGGTGCTGTGTAACTCTGGTATGGGTTGTACCTTAAACTCTCATGATAGTTTTCACTCTTGATGGGTTTTGCTCCATGTTTTATAAGCTCCCTTCGTGTTATCGTCCCCGAGTAACAGGATTTCTGGCACTTGGCAATGGTTGGCCTTGTGCTTTTGTTTAATCCTATACTGTATGCTCCACAACAGGTCTCGATCGAGAGAGAACCGGCGTCGCGAGCGGTCTATTTCTCGGGACAGAGAAAGGCGAGAGCCATCAAGATCTTTTTCTAGGTCTCACAGGTTAGTAGCGTTGCTAAATATCTTGTTGCAGGTTCCTTCCCCAGGGAGAAATACTGTTCAACAAGGTTCCTTTGGTTTGATTCCTGGTTTGTTGTGTGTTGGAAAAGGAATTAGTCTAGGAAACACAGCCAGATACATAAGGGCTAGCAACAAAGGAAAGCCTGCAACCTGCTTTCTTGTTGCTGTTTTATTGCCAACACAATGATCACATATCCCCCTGACCTTTCCTCCTAAACTGTAATTAATACCATCCTACAATTGACCTCGGCATCTTTTTGGATTGATGGAGAATAAAAAATATCAGTCAGGCCTTCTGCTTTATCACTATCCAGTAGCTGGAACATGCACACACGTTTAAGCATCAGCTGTCACTAAACCCCTCACCGCCTAGGCAGCTTGGCTGCAATGCCAGAATACGCAGAAGTGGACCCTATCGTCAGGCCCTTCAGGAGAGGAGAGGCAAAGACAGACAAAAAAACACTTGTGTCTCCTGCTAGCTCAAGGTGGCTGTACAACATGGCCACCGTTACCTTTCTGTGCATGCGCAGAAGCCAGTGATGCCATTTGTAGGAGATACAGTGCCAGTTGGATCTTATTTGGATCCTTCACCCAGTTTCTAAGCTCTGCAGTGAGCATGCAGTCACGGTGTGGTCTCCCTGCAGTTTCCAGGGATCAGGAGAGAGGGGAGGCGTCTGATCTACCTGGTGATGGCTGCAACTCTGCTGCTTGTTCTCAATGGCAGACCCAGGTTAATAGGAAGAGGCTGTGGAGTGAGAGATTCAGAAACTGGGGAGGTAACAATTGCAAACTTTATAAAGAGATTGCTTCCTGTTAGTAAAAGATATTAACTTGATGCTGCCGGCATTGTAATATTTGTAATTCCAGTTTGTGATTAGTACGCGCACACCCTGCTGCATGTTGCCCCTGTAAAGATAGCAGCCACGCTTACAACTGCATATACACGGCGTTGGCAGCAGACGCAGCTGACAACAAACCCAGTGGAGGGAGTTAAAATACTTTGCCAATTCAAGCTCACGTGTGCATAGAATTCAATCCAGTCAATCCCTTTGGAATTTAAATTTTTTTGAAAGACCTAAACAACTTGGAATGAAATATTTTAAAATGCTCTCTTTGCTGTGTTTCTGATATTTAAAGAAAATCCTTTTTCTGCTCCTACCACTTCTATTGTCTCATCACCACCCTATTGTCAGGGAAAAGTCAGGTAATTTGTTCTCGAGCCTCTACTAGGTCCCTGTCAGACTGACAACTATTGAATATTCAGGGGTGACCTTACTACTCTCATCTCCGTTTCAAACCTGCACCCCAACTTGCACCAAATGGGAAAATGGCTGTTATAGTGCACAGGCTTATAACAACACCCTGTTTAAGTCCATGTCAGAATATCCGTGTGAATGTATTCTAGGTGGTGGTTGTCAACTTAGGTGACCTTGTCAGTCTTGAAAGATTTTGCTGCCGTGTGAAATATAATCCTATGCCACCCGGACGCTTTTCACACCCAGTAATTTTAAAAAAAGAGTGAGTAACATTGTATTTCTCAAAACTCACATGGAAAGGCGAGACAGAGGACTAAATTATGCGAGATTCTGTGGATGTTTGTGCAGCGTTTGATCCAGTGGAAGACTGAGCTCATCTTAAGATTGCCCCTGACCACTTGTTTGCTGTAATTGTTGAGCAATTTGCTGCTGATGAGCTTGCAGAGGGGCTGTCACAACAAGCAGCTAAGTGCATACCGATGAACAAATGATAACAGAAGCCTGTAATTAAAAACAATTGATGAATGGTGGGGAAGGCAAGGGAAATTAAGAGTTTGGTTCTGCTGCACAGTGTGAAAATTATACGGTTATGTTTACAAAGAACAGTTTCTGCCAACCAGTCTCATGTGGCAGCAACCCTGGGCACCTTCCAACTGTAGAGGTGGAATGTAGCAGAAGCAGGAGGGTACCAATCTTGGTTTTTAAGCACAAATCAGTGGCACTGTTGCCTGAAAATTGGTTTGACTGTTTACTCATTATATTCTGAGGAGCTGTTAGTTAGGTAGCCATCATGTTAAGTAGGACCCCAGGAGGAAGAGTGACTGTTCCTTTGGTCTTTTGTCCAACCCTGGCTTTCTTTGCTGTACCATTGGCAGCCTTGTCTGTAGCTGTCTGGTCCCTAAGCTCTAAAATTCTTCCATATGCCCCTCAGTTATCTCCTGCCTTAAGACATTCCTCAAAACCTACCCGACTGGCCAAGCTTTTGGTCACTTAATACCTTCTGTGGCACAATGTCAAATTTTGTCTGATATGCCTGTGAAGTTGGAAATTTTAACTGTATTCTATAAATGCGAGTTGTTGTCCCTGAGTTCTTGCAGCATGGCCTTAAAAGTTGAGCTCCTGAACACTATCGTGAACTTGACAAGTGCTGAGAGGTCAGCGTGGTTGCCACCAGTGAGAATTATCACTAACATTCTAAAGTATATACAACACTCGACCCATTGCACAATCCCATTAGTGTACTGGTCAATAATTTATAAGCCAGGAGGCCAACTTACAACGTGCACGGTCTTCCAGTGTATTAGAGTCTTCATATACACTCATCTACAAACCAACTTTGAGTCCTCTAGCACCCCAAAACTAGACAATGATAATACTTAGAACTCCAGTAATGCTTTCTAAGTTCGAGAAACCCTGTTTTTGAGTCAGGATGGTAGTGTTTAAAGAAACTCTTGAACCCCATTTTGTCTATGTTTTCAACCTTGTGATTGATTTCTTTTTCCCCTCTCTGCAGTCGCTCCCGCTCCATTGAGAGGAAGTAGTATCAGCGGTGGAGACAGCCTCCTCTCCTCTCCACACCTCTTGGCAACAAAAAATGCCTGTGGTTCTCCTGCAATTCTACCACTGGTGAAGATTGAAAAGCAGCAGAGAGAGGAGAATGGATTTCTTTGTGGGGGGACGGGGCTGTAGTTTGTTTTATTCTGGTTGGAAATATGAGCTTTAGTTAGCAGCTCCACAATTTTTGAGACTTTTTTTTTAAAAAACAAAGACAAAAAAAAAACTTGACACAAAAGCTATGAAAAATGATACTACTCCCCAGAGAAGGGTTCTTGACCAGTGTTTAAACAGTAACAAAACTTTATTTGTTGTTAGTCAGTTATTAATAACTTGTTTCTTTTCCATACCCAATGATATCTCTAGGTTTTCAAAGACTCCCTTTCAGTGCTTTTGATATTTTACATATTAGAGTGCAACAAAAGGCCATTGTAACTGGAAATGAGGTGTTTTCAGTAAGATGTAGTAGCCACTTAATGTACTAAATTCATACTTTTGAACTACCTTATTTCTTAACCTATAACCCTTTAGGCCTGAGTTTGGATGAGGGGGAGGCAGCTTTCAACTGAGAGGAAATAAAGAGTATGCCATTATCAGATCTGTCTGCGTTGAGCCCAGTAAGGAGAGAACGCTGTGTTTGGGGTAGAGAGACAGATAAGATTGGGGTTGAGAGAAGGGGAGATTAGAGAACATTCATTATCTACTAGTTGATTTTGATGCAAAAATTTAGGAATTCTTGGAGGAAGGAGGCAGAGATCTTTACTGGCCGATGTAGAACTGGTCAGCGTTTGTTACAGTGCTCATGGGCAAAACCTAATGTGCCATATTATTGTTGTTTTTATGTATGGTACCGGGGGCGTGCAGCATGCTGCTAGTTGCTGTTAGTCACACCGCCTCTGGCAAAATCCACATTCAGGGCTTTTACAAGATGGAGATTTCCTCTTTTTCCATTAGGCACTGGTAGCAGCAGGAGAACCAGAGTACATGCCGCTGATTCCAAACCCGTGAGGTAATATTCCCGTCCTGTAAAGTAACCAACTACAGTGAAATTAATGATAGCCCACTGAGGCACTCTAAGGGCCCTCCTGCCCGATGCCTATCAGTAGGTTCTGTCTGCTTCAGCTTCTCTTCATTTGAAGCCTTCCCCTGGCATTCCAGCAAAGGATTTCTTTTCAAAGATAATTCATGATTTGGGTGTGGAACAGATTGGGTGCTGAAGGCAGCCCTCTGGCAGAGATACTTCACGTTGACCGCCACAGCCTGTCATACAGCTGAAACAGATGTTGCTGACACACCAGTGTTCATTTTTCTAGTGGTTTCCAAATCTACAGAAGCTCTGCTCAAAACCTTCATCTTCCTTTCAAACTGTTGCTGATACTGTAGTGCAAAAGTCTTCACTGAACAACTGTACCATTGCCTGTAGTAGAATTTTATTTCAATAACAGTTGCTTGTAGTGACCATTTGGCTGCAAACCTTCAGTATACGTTTGATGTTTTGCCCATGTTACACCTCACTGCTGGCTACTTAATGTTATCTTTCTGTTTGAGTTGATGCTTGGACAGAAGAGACGATTAAAAATTGACACAAAGAAAAATCCAGTGGTGCCGAAATCACAGCACAACCATTGTTTTGCTTTGATCAAGTTAGCGTACTCTATTGTTTTCAGCAGGCCAGCTCGTTCTTTCCAAGGCCAAATCTCTAAGTGGAGGTACATTACTCCTAATCAAAGTACAAGCTAATATCTCCTCACTGTCTGAGTCCTCATGCCTTTATGCTGCTGTCTGATGAGAACCTGTTAATGGATATACAGCAGCCAGTTGGTGTTGCATTGAATGACGCAACATACTCGCTATCAAATGTTCTTCTGTTTAACAGTAGAGTTCTAAATGGAATTTAGCACTTGTTACTATTATTCAGCAATATGCCTGCATAAAGGGGTGGTAAGGATGAAGACACATGGACTTAAAATTTTGCTGCAGCAACTAATTTATTGGTGATTGTTCTGCTGGCTTGGATATCGCATTTAAATTATCAGTAAATTCTCCAGAAGAATGAAAATTTCAACAAATCCCTATTCGCTACAGCAAATGTATGCAAATACTACTTCTTGTGAAAATGCTCATGCAAAACCTGTTGATGTAGGAAGACGAGAATGTACCGTCACCTCTCCCCAATAATGCATGTTCTTTCATGTTGGGGATCCCCAAAGCAGTTAGTTAAAAGGCATTGGACATAGGAATGGCAGCTGTACCAGTATTCTTTGCACGATTCCCAGCCCTGTACGAACATTGCAAATCCACAGTAAGCTGCTATCCCTCCATAGTCTTAACTCAAGTTGATAGAATTACAGAATTACAGCAAGTACCAAAGTATTGGGTCCATTCGTGTCAGCAGTGACTTGCATGTGGACGTAGGATCAGTAAACTCACTTGACTTCTCCATCTGCTAAACAAGAACAGTTGATGAAGGAAAAGCTGGCCCAGGGATTACTAGGCAAACCCAATTAAGTACAGCTTGACTGGCAGATCAGTCTAGCCTTGACTTAAAGCAGCTCTTTTCTCAGCAATCAAACCAGGCCACTCCAACAGTTCTGTTAAGAGTTTTAATTCTGTTTTCCAAACGCCTTCTCTCCCCAACTCTGAAGTCATGCAAAAACGTGGATTGCATCTATTGATGTCATCAAATGAATCCATTGTTTTTGAGATACATATTTCCATGTTTCACTATGTTAGGAGTAAGATGAATAGCCTATTTTTAAGTGGCAATTCTAAAGATGTACACCAAGCCTGTCACTTTGTTAGGGAACCTGTATAGAATGTTTTAGCTGTAACATACTCTAACATTCCTCAGCCCACAGCCTGTATAGTTTATTGCTAGAGGAAAAGCCACAAAAGCTAGTCATTGAGTGCCATTCCAAAAATTGGAGTTCTGGCCTGCCATTAAATAGGCAATATCTTGATAATGGAGTGCAAAAGAATTGTCTCTAAACCATCAGTGCTATTTTATTATTGGACTAAGGATGGCATGTTTGGAAGGATAGAATTTCTGCAGCTAGGCACTGTGGAAAAGACTGTTGCAATGTGCTTACTACTGTGGGCCAATTTTAGATTAAAAACATAATTAAATGGGAGCAGTTATGCTCACAGCTTTGCTCCCCTTTGTTTCCAGAGTTTGCTTATTAAGCACCATGTTTACCTCATTATGTTTATCGCAGTAATGGATTTTTTTTTTTAAATAACTTCTGCATTGGTACTTGGGAGTTTAGCTATGTTATGGTATACTTGCTGTGACAACCCTGGATAAAGAGAAGTACCTAGAACTGTTTTATGTATTTACAAACCCTACCCCAAGACAACTTAACCTCATTTTGTGTAAAGCTTTATGGGAGTCAAAATGTCCAGGTGCACATTTGCAAGTTTTTCTTTTCTTGCTGTTGTACAAGCTGTTCAGTTAATCAGATTCTTGCTTTTTTTATGGACCCAGTGCTAGGTTAAGTTGCATAAGTATTAGAATACAAAGTTGATGGACCCATATATGTGACATGCTAAGAAAATAGTTTTTGATTGTACGGTTGAGATTATCTTGTGGCATCAGCAAAGCACAGCAGAGCTCTCCGGATGTCACTGGACATCTACAGCCAAACTTTTTTTTTTGAAAGGACTATTGATGTGAGCTGGATTGATGTTTTGATATTTTTTTTTGTTCTGTTTGTCAGATTTCACCATAAAAAGTTATTAAAATCCCGGCTGTCTTTTAGTGCATTGTTTGCAGTTGTTTATGAACAGGCCTGTTAAAATGTTTTTATTCAAAAGTTGCACCTAGAGCCAAGAGAAGATACAGTAGCTGCTCATGGCCTCCAATCCTCTGAATTTCTTCTGTGAAGGATGTATGCGTCCAGGATTTCACCAATCTATGGTACCCTTCACTGTTAAGTAACCCAGTAGCATTCAGTGCTGGGATTGCACAGGTAGAATAATCAACTGAGATTATACCTACATGGAAAGGATGAACAGGCTCAGTCTCTTTTCTCTTGAAAAGAGAAGGCTGAGGAGTGGCCAAATCAGAAATCTTCAAAATTCTGAAAGATTTTGTTAGAGTAGACCGAAAGTGTTTCAAAGTGGGGAAGATCAAAACCAGAAACATCAATATAAGGCAGGCACCAAGAAATTTAATAGGGAATTCAGAAGAAGCTTCAGAATTCAGAATCTAGAGATTGTTGAGAACCTGGAGCTCGCTACAACAGAGAAGTTGAGGCAGATTGGATAATGCATTTAAGTGGAGGCTAGGTAAGTATATGAGGGGAAAGCACAAGTTGGGGAAGATGACTATATGCCTTGGAGCTCAGAGGATCTAGCAGATAAACAAGTGTCTCCCAGCAAGCAGCACAAATCTAATCACCTTTTGTTTTCCAGCAATACTGACATCAACCAATAGATCATGGTTTTAATTAGTAGAATCAAAATAGTTTTGTTCCTTTTTAAAATTGACTTCTAGAGGTAAAGCTTCAAAGGTATTTGAAACAGCACTAAGAAAAATCATTTAATACAAATTTTGAAAGAAAAGATGCACTAGCTTTATTCTATCGTGTAGAGGAGCTGCGAAAGTGAAAACTTGAGGACTAAAGCCACACCGGAAAGCAATCATGTTTAGAAATGTATTTAATCCTGTAGATTTGGTGCTCTGTCGGGGGTGCTAGTGAAGAGATGATCCGTGCTTCAACTATATTTGTCTGCCTTAGCACAATAACCTTACCCAGACAAACATACATTAATGTTCATCTTGAGGCCACAGCCTCATGATTTCTAACCTAGATTTCTAACTGCTCTGTGACTTCCTGATTTCACTCCTGAATAGCCTGGCTCTAATTTTATGGCTATGCTCCCTTGTTCTTGATTCCCCCACCAGGGGAAACGCAGGAAACCAGAGGTTTCTTCCTAGCTATGCTACATTTTGAACACTTCAATGAGATCATCCTCAAGGTTCTAATCTCAAAGGAATGCAAGTCATTTTTATGCAACCTGTCCTCCCAATTTAACTGTGAACTGGAAACGGATGAATCTGCACTGCAGCTCCTCCAAGGCTAATATATTCTTCCTGAACTCTCTGCCCAAAACTGATCAAAATCTCTGACTAAAGCATGACTTCTCTTTGTATTTCAGTCTCCTCCTTGACTGCCCTTTGTACCTGTCTAATAGAAGGATGGGGTAATTTTGCAACTCCACTGCCCTTTTCATGCTTCTGGATATTTGCCAGATTAATTTGTAACCTCAAGAACAGTGCAAATTGAAACAGGATGATTTAACACCTGCAAATTCTGGCAGCCTTATATGTGAGCTAGTATATATAAGTTGCCTAACCCTGCTAGTTCACTACTATCTTTGTTTTCTGCAACCTTACAAACATCTCATTGTCAGTGTTACTCAATTACTTCCAACTCTTCTATCCTTCCTAGGGCAAGTTTTTAAGGGCCGCTGATGCTGACTTTACATTATCCCTGACTTTCTGAATGTTTTTTTGCTTTGTTAGGGAAGTGGAGCAGTTTATCCCCGTTCAAAGTTTTACTCTCGTGCCTCCCATTACAGCAGTGATGTTCCCTACGGCCTAATCACTAAAATATAATCTTTGCTGTATAAAATATACAGTACAGACTCCACATGGGCTTCATCCCATTCCTCTTGTAACTCCATCCTCATGTATTCACCCAAACTTCCTCTTTTAAATGCATCTGCTATTCGCCTCAGCTGTTCCTTGTAGCCAATTCCACTTCTGTACTTGGGTGTTGAACTTGCTTACTAGTTATTTTGCGCTCACAACTGCATTAACAACCCGTGGCATTTTTATTCTGATTTAAGTGGCTAGCAGCTTGACCTGGATTAAAGGTTGTTGCTGGTGGGTTTGCTGGTATGGTGGGATTTCACGTTCCAGCGGACAAAATCATAATGTAAGGAAGGATATCTAGGCTGTGCCTTTGCACAATTTTGATAAACTTTGAAATAAACCATATGATTTGGATTTAATTAACATCCTATTGCATCTAATAAATAGCTTTTGTAGTACAAGCACCTAAGTGGATAAAAATGGCAACCAGTTTGCACACATGGTGCATTAAGCAGTAAATGAGATGAATGATCAATAGTTGGTGTCTGTTGGCTAAGACACTCTTCAGTGCAATGGGATCTTTAATGTCCACCACTGCAATTGTCAGATGGGCTAACTTGTCATTAAGGTGTCAGCCCCTTTGCAAATACACTGCACATCCATCTGGCCCAGAGGCAACAGCACCATTAACCAAGCCAAATGAGCACAGACATACATTTGCAACTCTGCAAAAAATCATGCAGACTTGGAGAACTGTCCCCCTGCGCCAGCTTATACTGGCTGAAAGAAAATGGATGTGGATACCACAAACAACAACTTTGAGTGCTGGGTACAGCTGAAGGATGAGTGGTTGAGAGGCTTCAATCTTCATTCTCTTCAGAGTTACAGACTAGGTGATGTCTGACACCACACTATGTTGGGGTTATTTGAATGCTGGATAGTTTTTCAGAACTCTTGGTAACCAGGCGACAATGAAACAATGCGTTTGATTTTCTATGCATAGGTGAAACAAAAGGCCTATGCTTAGATCTGAGCAAATAGCAGTGTTGCCATTAGCAGCTGGCAGACGGAGTGAGGTTTAACTCTTTTGGTGTCCATGTGGGTTTTGTGGCACGTTATGTGTTGCATTATCTCTGCATAATTTACATCCTAACCAAAATCGTACGATGAAGTTTAGGCAAGTCACTTCAGTGTAAGCGGATTAAAATCCCACTCCAGAAACTTTGGCAGAAAATTTTAAATCTGAAAGCAGTACGCTGCAGATCTTGGAAATCTGAAATAAGAACACACAATTCTGGAAATATTCAGCAGGTTATGACTGCATCTGAGAAGAGAAATAGAGTTAACATTTCAGGACTGTGGCCTTTCATCACAACTAATGATCAGTCCAGTCCCCATAAGGAAGAGCAGGGAATTTCTTCCTTGTGTCCCACCCAATATTTACCCCTCAACTGTAATTTAAAACAAGATTATCTGATTACCTACTTTGATATATTTTGCCTATTTGTTCCTTGCTCCCACTAGGACCATCTGTCACTGGCTTATCCTGGGTTCTACTCTTAATGTCACCATTAGCACCTTTAGCCAGTATCACCACTATCAACACCTTTTGTTTATGACAGCTTTTGCAAGCTCTCCTTTGCCTCCACCTATCATTGGCCTTCTATCCAGCTTCACCTGATCCACCCCGCTTCAAAAGTATATATTTCACCACATTTTTATTTCTCTTTAACTCTGAAGAAGAATCACCTGGACTCGAAACATTAAACTCTTTCTCTCCACGGATGCTGTCAGACCTGCTGAGTTTTTCCAGCAAATTTCTTGTTTTTTGTTATCTGATTACCTCATGGCTGTTTGTGGGAGTTGTTGTGTGCAAATTGGCTGTGGTGTTTCCTACAACAGCGACTACACATCAAAAGTATATAAATTGGCTACAAAACATTCTGTGACACCCTTGGGTTGTGATAAGTGCTGTATACAGGAAATGTAACTTCTTTCCCTAGCCAAGTGCACTCCAGCCAATTGCTGTCCCCAGGAAAGACTGGGAATGAAAGAGAGCCTGGTTTGTCTGAGTAACATTTTTGTATATATTGTTTCTAACCTAATCTAAATTCTCATACATCCTGCTGCCTGTTACTAAAATACTACTTACTGTAGACTTTAAGGCAGCTTCAACTTCTTAAAAGTTACAGGTTGATCAAAATGGTGCTATTTTAAATGACCCTAGTAGTAAAATGAGGTGCAGGGAAAAGAAGTGCTGGAAGCAGGGCCGATTGAATAGGTCTTTCAAAGAGCAGGCGAATGGCCTGTTTCTGAGGTGTACCATTCTGTGATTGCATCAGTGTGTTACTAATTAAACTAGACCAGGAAAGCTTAATCCCTGGCATGTGTTGAGTTAGCTGAGCTCACCTGTCGTGCTGCAATTTTAAAAAAAAATTCTTTCATAGAATGGGGGAGTCCCTGGCTAGGCCAGCCAGCATTTATTACCCACCACTATTTGCCCTTGAGTAGGTGTTGGAGAGCTGCTGCCTTGAACCGCTGCAGTCCCTGTGGTGTAGGTACACCCACCGTGCTGTTAGGGAGGGAGTTCCAGAATTTTGACCCAGCGACAGTGAAGGAACGGCGATATTGTTTCAAATCGGGTTGGCGTGTGGCTTAGGGGGGATCTTGCAGGTGGCAGTGTTCCCATGCAACTGCTGCCCTTGTCCTTCTAAGTGGTGGAGGTTTGGAAGGTGCTGTCGGAGGAGGCTCAGTGAGTTGATATACTGGGCTAGAATGAGACAAAAACATAACCAGATAGGCTTCCCACTCCTGACTGTCATCTAATGACTGTGTGTGTGTGTGTGTGGATAAGGGTCAGGGAAGCGATCAACTGAAATAACCTGTGATTGAACAGTCTCCAAACTGTTAGTCCACATAGGTGAGGTACTGCAATACTGCCAGCAATTATAGAATGGTAAGGCATAAAACATTGTTTTTGAGAAGAAAGTTAAAGGGAGAATATAAGCCTTTAGATGGCTTTAGATGTTGTTCGTAAGTCTTCAAGGACCTTGGAGAAACTGGTAAGTAAATGGTAGTAAATCTTTACTCTGATCACATTTCCAGGAACCTGGAGGGAGAGGAATTGTTGGAGACTAGAAACTGTTTCTACAGCAGCTGCCATGAGCGTTGAATCTCACTGCCAAACATTTTCTGTTCAAAAGAATGCAGACTTATTTGCTTGAGGTATCTGCCTGGATTCTTGGGCTTAACCCTGTTGTGCTTGTCCATAGCACACATTGTGTTGAATCTGACACAAGCAGTATTTCCATGCTTATATAACCTATCTAGGAGGTCTTGTGGTGCAGTGGGTAGTGTCCCTGCCTCTGAGCTGGGTGCTCTGGATTCAAGTCCCACTCCAGGACTTGATGGTTGAGGAAGGTGCGTTCACATCATGGCCAAACAGGTTGAATATCAATTGTAAATGTTTCCAACATACTCCAATGGCAGGTGGTAAGAGCAGGAGAGATTCCTGGTCAGCCATGTGATGGAAAGAAAGTTGGAGCCTCTACCATCATTATCCATAGCTCCAGACTACAATATGCAGGTAAAAGTGCATGTTGCCACAGCAACTCGGACTCCCCAAGTAAACTGTAACACACAGTCACCACAAAGGACCTCAAAGTCATGGTGAATGTATAGGAAAAAGTTGTTAAGAAATATAATAGAAACCTTAGTTATGAGACTAGTGAAAGTGGACCTCAGCTCTCTAAAACAGAGAAGATTAAGATGAGCTGTAAAAGGAAATTATGAGGGGCTTTGATGTGGTAAATACTTTCACTGATCATTGAGTTAGTAATTTAAACTTATTCAACAAGGGAGGAAGGGATAAACCAGGGAACTACAGGCCAGTCACTCTAACCTCAGTGGTGGGGAACTATTGGAAGCAATTCAAAGGGACAGAATTAACCTATACTTGGAGAGGCAGGGATTAATCAAGGACAGTCAGCATGGTTTTGTTAAGGGGAGGTCATGTCTGACCAATTTGATTGAATTTTTCGAAGAGGTGACCATGTGTATAGATGAGAGCAATGTATTTGACGTAGCCTACTTGGACTTCAGCAAGGCTTTTAAGACTGATAACAAAGGTAAGAGCCCATGGGATCCAAGGCAATTTGGCAAATTGGATCCAGAATTGGCTGAGTGGCAGGAAGCAGAGGGTGATGGTCGAGGGGTGTTTTTGTGTCCAGTGGGGTTCCACAGGGATCGGTGTTGGGTTCCTTGCTGTTTGTGGTATATATAAATGATTTAGATTTGATGTAGGGAGGCTGATCAGTAAGTTCATGGATGACACGAAAATTGGTGGGGTGGTAAATAATGAGGAGGATATAGACGGGCTGGTCAGATGGGCTGATCAGTGGCAAATGGAATTTAATCCGGATAAGTGTGAGGTGATGCACTGGGACAGGACAAACAAGGTACGGAAACATGATGAATGGTAGGACCCTGGGAAGTACCAAGGATCAGAGGGACCTTGGTGTGCATGTCCACCAGTCCCTTAGGGTAGTGGGACAGGTAGATAAGGTAGTTAAGAAGGCATATGGGATACTTGCCTTTATTAGCTGAGGCATAGAATATAAGAGCATGGAGGTTGTGCTGGAACTGTATAAAACATTGGTTAGGCCACAGTTAGAGTAGTGTGTGCAGCTCTGGAATCCGCATTATAGGAAGGATGTGATGGCACTAGAGAAAGTGCAGAGGAGATTTACCAGGATGTTGCCTGGGCTGGAGAGTTTTAGTTATGAGGAAAGATTGGATAGACTGGGGTTATTTTCCTTGGAGCAGAGGAGATTGAGGGGGGACATGATTGAGGTGTATAAAATTATGAGGGGCATAGATAGGGTAGACAGGAGGGAACTTATCCCCTTGGTGGAGGGATTAATAACCAGGGGCCATAGATTTAAGGTAAGGGGCAGGAGGTTTAGAGGGGATGTGAGGAAGAATTTTTTCACCCAGAGGGAACTCACTGCCTGAAAGGGTGCTAGAGGCAAATACCCTCAAAACATTTAAGAAGTATTTGGATGTGTACTTGTGATGCCATGGCATAGAAGACTATGGGCCTAGTGCTGGAAAACGGGATTAGAATAGTTAGGTGCTTGTTTGACTGGCACAGACTCGATAGGCCGAAGGGCCTTTTTCTCTGCTTTAGACCCCTATGACTCTGACTCTAACTGGAGGACATCAGTTTCAGTTTATCAAAAGAATGAAGGGAACAGTTAGATTGTAATTTACACAGAGGGTTGTTAGGGTTTCAGGATGGCCTACCTGAAAAAACAGGGAAGAATGATCTACAATAGATTTGAAAAGCAAAGTGGCAAGAACAATTAAAGGACATTGAGAAAGGGACTAAATGGATAGCTCTTTGTGGTGGGATGAATGCTGTAAAACTCTAATAATTTGGTTGTCTGAGTTACCATGGTTAACAGAAAGATGCTGTTTGAGGCACTTATGTAAAAATTGAACTTTTCCCATTTTCTTTGAACATTTATTAGTTATAAAAGTATTGGAGATGGAATAAGAACGCTGCTTGACAGTCAAATATCATCCGATTGTAATTAAGAATCTATTCACTTTCCAATTAGTGTGAGAAGGTAGCGGGTTATAAGAATGGATGAGCCTGCTGATTAATGGTGGGAGCTCGGCTATTGGATGTTGGAAACCAAGCAATGAAACCTCAGGAATACGTCCAATCAGACTTGGCAACTCTAATATCCAGGAGTGGGAGCGGTGGTGGGAGTGACCCCTCCAAAGCAACTGCTGTAACATGAAGAAAAACCCCATTGATATGATTTATTTAGGGTGTCCGCCAATCTTCTCTAAAGGTACACTGAATAACCAGGAGGACACTACACCATCACCCCTCCCACACCCACCACCTCCCCCCACCACTGCTAAGAAAATTTACGGCATATTCAGTGGTTAGGCACTTGCAGCATTCAAAATTGCATTTATCCAATCAAGTGCAGGGACTAAAGAAATGTGTTCAGCGAGCAACCCCATTGGATGTTTGTATTTAAATGGAGTGGCTTGAACTGTTCCCAGTGGTTTGGAAGGCTTGTTAGATGGCACTGCATCCCAGGGCAATGACAGCAGTTGTAGCAGTGGGGCTGGTACACACAAGGTTAATGTGGGACTGAGTACAGTGCCAACCACACAGTGATGTAAGAAGGCACATGGTCCAGAGCCAGGGCCAGACTGGAGATGGACAGAGATGTGTAAAGACTTAGGATGGAGTCAGGTCCATACCTGTATCCTTTACTGTATATATGTACATGGTTATGAGTTGTTAATAAAGACTTACTGTTAATAAACTCAAGACTACGAAGCCTACTTCATGGTGTCTGAAGCAGGGTTTTTCAGCAGTTGCCTTATATATGTATATATATATATATATAATACAGGGCTTTGCTTTGTCCTGAGGTGTGTGCATCAGTCATCCTGAGTTATGTATTCTTTGCAACCTGCAGAAACAGTCAAGGAAAAACCAATCATAAATGTGTTATGACAGAATCCAATGATTAACTCAACAGAGCCCAAAATAATAATTTTCTTGTCATAATCCATATGTAAAAGAATTGGCGTGAGGGATCACCTCTAGGTTGGAAAGTCAAACACACACTCAGACTGTACATGCTTTACGAGACAGGAGCTAAAAACCACAGCAGTTTGGAGAATGTTCGTGGGTGACAGTAAGTAGGGAGACTACCAGCGAAATGAAAGGGCTTTGTTTATCAACTCTCTGAAGACACATAAATAACTCTACAGCCCAATAAAATGGCACGTGGAATTGGCGAATTCTTGTACTTGAAATAAATGTCTACAACTGATGTGGTTAATGT
This sequence comes from Carcharodon carcharias, assembly GCF_017639515.1. Classification (NCBI taxonomy): domain Eukaryota; kingdom Metazoa; phylum Chordata; class Chondrichthyes; order Lamniformes; family Lamnidae; genus Carcharodon; species Carcharodon carcharias. The sequence continues at coordinate 8,236,218 of NC_054497.1, read as the reverse complement.
CTGGGGAGGCAACATGGAGCCACACACAGCAACCGTTTGTTACCTTGGAAGTTTCCATGGAATGTCAAGCATTACAATGCTGGAGATCTGAAGATTTTTTATTGTTAATGTTCAGTAGGAATGTACACTGTGGCATGGGGCTGATTTAATGCAGCTCCTTGACTATAAGTTCACATCACAACATTCTACGGTCCCTCTAGTACTTCTATCGTCCACAAGAGTGTTCAGACAAGCAACTGGCTCCACTCAGGCAATGCGAGACTAGAGAATTGTGCTGCTTTTCACTACCAGTGGGTAAGACTTTCTATCACTTCCTTCCCCAGAACCCTGTGCCCAAATATTCTTGCCTTTTTTTACTCTCGGCAGAGGCTGCCAAACCTCAATGCCTCTAGCTTTAGCTCTATAGCCTGGTCAATGGGTGGCCTCATACTCGCTGGCAATTCCACTTTGTAATAGGACTTGTTTGTAGTGAGAGACTTAGGATGGAGTAAGCAATTCATTCATCCAATGTGGGAGAATGCTCCATTACTATGTCAGCCAGCTGTCTCGATGCACAGCAAAAGTTAACATTTCTAAAATGTTACATTCGTTTTTAGGATAGGAGCATTGCTAGCATTTATTGCCCCACAGTGAGCCTTTCTTACCTCCCCTCACTCCTTCCCTTGCCTCTGGACTTGCTTAGAGCTTGTTACATCTCTAACTTTTTCCAGTTTTGACAGAAGGTCATCGACCTGAACATTAACTCGATTTCTCTGTCCACGGACTCGGGTCTGACCTACTGAGTATTTCCAGCATTTTATGCTTTTATTGTGAAAGTCTTTGCATTTCTTTATTCTGGAGTGCACGTGGTCTCTCTGAGTGAGGCCCAGATGAGCTTAGGTGCAGATATGCAGAGCCAAGACCCTCACTTGTACACAGGGGCACTCCTGGTGTTAAATCAATTAGTGCCATGCTTCTTACTAGTACAGAGTGCTACTCAGCCTGTTGCTGCTTGCCCAGTCAGGGCTATGACACCTGATATGGCATTGGTTTTTAAGGTTCTCGAGTGAGGAGAACCTTGTCCCTCCCTCACCCACCCACCAGCAGGTCCACCCCCACTAGATTGCATGTTTGAGCCAGGCTAACAGCTCGACTATTAACCAGTGTCTGGGAATTCTGCAGATCTGCCTGTTTCAGGTCAACCTTATGCTACACTGGGCATCAGTGCAGGGCCAGTAAAATTATAGGGCTCAATGAACATGTCAAGGTTTGGATAGACCAAAAGATGTAAGTTTTGCGTTTCTCTGAAAGCGATTGGAGTGTGCATGATGAGACTTGACTCCCCCACAGTGAGGAAGCAGCGAGCAGAAGATATATGTGGGGAAGTGGACTTGTCACTTAAATAGAAGCTGAAAGACCAAAGAAATTAATGAAAGGTCACAGGCCTGAAATGTTACTCTGCTTTGCTCACACAGTTGCTGCCAAAACCCACTCAGTACAGGTATCAGACCCCTGTATCCAGGAAGCTTGGGACTGGACGTGTACTGAGTACAGGGATTTTCTGGATTTTTGGTCCTGGGGTTGGGGCGGGGTGGGGGGGATGGTGGGGTTGGGGGGGTGGGAAATAGGATAACTGAAGCTGGGCTGATTTCTCCGCCGAACTGGACCCATCTGGGATGAGAAAAGGAAGGGATGAAGGGCAGACTAGACCAGCTTTCACTGTCAATCCTGGGCCCAAAGAGCAAGGGGCATTGTGTGCCGTGACCTGGATGTGACAGGCAGCAATACCGTTGGGGATTGTAGATTTCAGGGCAACACCCGATTTTCGGGTCCTTCCAGATTTTGAGATGCCGGATAAAGGGCCTGGTCCTATATTTGTGGCCTTTTCTATTTTTATTTCAGACTTCCAGCATCTGCAGTACGTTGCTGTTTTCACTAAGTTCAAAGGAAAACTGACTATGAAAAAAATAAAGGAAAATAACTTGCTTTTGTGCCACTCCTGTCATGAGGTCAAGCAGTGACAAAGTGCTTCACATCCAGTGAATTCCTTTGAAGAATGTTTGCTGCCTTATAAGTAAATGCAGGTACCAATTTGCTAACAGCAAGATCCAACAAGACAGCTTTAAGCCAAATGAGCATTGAGGGAAGTGGTGGTCATGACACTGGGCAACTTCTAAAGCTCACCTTTAAATAATACCATGGGATCTTCTACAACCAGCGAAATTGTTGGGAAGATGCACACACACAAACTTTTGCCTTTAAAGGCAAGAGTGCTGCCACATTATCAATACGAGGTTAGGTCAGAGAAGCTGGGGTTGTTCTCCTTCAAGCAAAGGAGATTGAGGGGAGATTTGATCGAGGTATACAAGATTATGAAAGATTTAGATAAGATAGACAAAAAAAAGCTGTTCTCATTAGCTGGCGGCACAAGGATGAGGGGGGACACAGATTTAGGGTTTTTGGGCAAGAGAGGCAGGGGGCAATCTGCAGAACTTTTCTACAGGGTGAGTGGTAATGAGCTGGAACTCGCTGTCTACGAGGGTGGTGGAAGTGGAAGCGATCAATGATTTCAAAAGGAAATCGGATACTTGCAGGGCTATGGGGATAGAGCAGGGGAATGGGACTGGATGGGATTGCTCTATAGAGAGGCGGCACAGGCTCAATGGGCTGAATGGCCTCCTTCTCTGCTGTCATGACTCCATGACACTCCACCACAGCAGACAAAGCATTAGAGATATGTTTGCAACAAAATTGAGTCTATCTTTAACCTGAGCTGACCCTTTCAAGCCATTACTTCAGTACTCCCTGCAGGGAAGTTGTCTGAATGGGCACATCTTGGGATCAGTTAACAGCTATGACTGAGAGAATTTTAGTAGTTAGACAGATGCTGGTAGATCATGGGGTCCAGCCCTAGGAGGACTCATTGTTAGCCAGGTCAGAGACACCAACCAGAAACATCTGGCTTCATTTATTTTTAATAAAATTTGCCCAAGTTGAAATGTGACATCTGGATTCTGGTGAGTATATTGAGTAGAATGGGCCAATGTTCTGTGGAGTTCAGAATACTAAAGAGGTGATCCCATTGAAATGTATAAAGTTCTTAGAGGCTTTGACCAGGTAAATTATGGGATAATGCTTTCCCCCGGGCTGGGGAGTCTGGAACCAGAGAACACAGCCTCAGGATAAGGGGTCGGCCATTTTGGACAGAGATGAGGAGAATTCTTTCTCACTCAGAGGGCTGTGAATCTTTGGAATTCTCTACCCACGAGAGCTGTGGATGCTCAGTCATTGAGCATGTTCAAAACTGAGATCGATAGGTTTTGGGACACAAAGGGTTATGAGGATAGGGCAGGAAAGTGGAGTTAAAGTAGAAAATGAACCACCATCTTATTGAATGCTGGAGAAAACTCAAGGGAAACTGTTACTCCTGGACTTCTTTATGGAAGATGTAAAGCTGATAATTAGAGATATATGACCTGCTGTTTTAGAAGGATGGGAGTGTTATACAATATATTCCATGCAGTACTGAGGGAGTGCTACACTGTTGAAGGTGCCATCTTTTGGACAGGGCATTAAACTGAGGCTCCGTCTGCCCTCTAAAGATCTCATGGCCATTATTTCAAGGAAGAGCAGGGGAGTTCGCCCCCGCAATGTCCTAGTCAATGTTCATCCATCAACCGACATCACTGAAATAGATTATCTGGTCATTATGCCATAATTGCTTTTGGGAGTTTGCTGTGTGGAAATCGGCAGCCACGCTCCCTGCATTACAACAGTGACTACTCTTCAGAAACGCTCCATTGGCTGCAAAGCACTTTGGGACATCCTGAGGTTGTGAAAGGTGATATATCAATGCAATTCTTGCTTTTTAATGAACACTGTTAATCTGCTGCTGAGGTGACCCCTGTTCCTTTAAAGCCACCAAGTCTAACAGCCATAAGTAAGGAGCTGGATGAGGCCAGTTAGAGATTAAGTGATCTCCACTGCAGGTCAGAAACAGGATGAAAGTATATTTTTTAAAACATTTTTGCCAGCAAGTATAATTGCTAAGGTCAGTGAAAGATTCCAGGTATTCTGACTCCTATATCAACAAGGTATCTTAATTGATAATGACATTTCACTGTTCATTCTGAATGAAGCATAAGGCTAGAGATTGCTTGCAATATTAATGCACAAACATTTATATTGTAATAGCGAGATATTCTCTTATATTGCAGAAAGAGAGACATGTCATTGAAGTTTTTTATCTTGCACTCATCTGGACAAACACAAGAATGCCAAATTTCAGACGATCACAACTATTTATACTGCAGGAGGAAAGGGTGCTGATTGGTTGGCAAGCCGACTCTGATTACTTGTCAACCAATCAGAACCCTGTTCTCCTTTAATATAAATTGTTGTGATCGTCTGAAATTTGGCATTCTTGCATTTGTCTGGATGAGTCCAAGACAAAAAGTTTTGGCAACATGCCTCTTTTCTCATCGGTATTCTTTTACCTGCTAAATATTAACCCAATTTAAAATAAACAGGTTAGTATCGCCATTAAAATAACGGACAGAGTAGCGACGCAGGTTAATATGGCCATTTGAAAAAAACAAAGCACTGGCCTTCATTTCTAGAGCGGCAGGAATTAAGAGCAGAGAAGTTAGATTAAATTTGTATTGAACTTTGCTTAGACCACACGTGGAGTACTGTGAACAGTTCTTGGCTTTTAAGAATTCTTTCATGGGATGTGGGCATCACTGGCAAGGTCAGCATTTGTTGCCCATCCCTAATTGCCCTTGAACTGAGTGATTTGCTCGGCCATTTCAGAGGGCAGTTCAGAGTCAACCACATTGCTGTGGGTCTGGAGTCACATGTAGGCCAGACCAGGTGAGGATGACAGATCTCCTTCCCTAAAGGGCATTAGTGAACCACTGTCTTCACATTATAAAAAAAGATTTAGAGACAATAGAGAACATGCAAAAGGCATTTACTAGAATGATACCAGAAGTGAGAGGTTATATCTAACAAGAAAGATTGAACAGGTTGCGGCTATTGTTTTCTATAAAAGGGAAGACTGAGGTGTTACCTGATAGAAGTCTTTCAGGTTATTAAAGGGTTTGATAGAGCAGATGTACAGAGGATGTTTCCACTTCCAGGACATACCAAAATTCCCAACCCACAAGGAGTAGCTGAGGCAAATAGTGGAGATGCATTTAAGGGGAAGTACAGAAGGGAGAGGGGAATAGGAGGATATGTTGATGGGATGAGACGAAGAAGGGTAGGTGGAGGCTTGTTTGGAATGTAAACACCGGCATGGATTGTGGGGCCAAATGGTCTCTTTCTGTGCTGTTAATATTTTGCAACAAGGCCTCAGTTGGACGGGCACAATGAGGCACAATGAGGCACAATGAGGCACAATGAGGCACAATGAGGCACAATACACTAAAGACACAAACAAGAATTTCTAGACCAAAATTTGCAGATTATTATGTTTAATGCCTCCTTTTGTTTTCCTTTCCCTCCCCTCTCTTTAGATTCAGGCAATGCCCGCAACACAGAATGGGCTGCCATTGGCTGTTGTAACCCTGATGGCCGTCACTCTGCTACCAACCCCAAACCAGACAAGATCTCTGGTGTAAGTATCAGTCTTTTCTTGTACTGGGATAGTCAGGTTTCACTAGAAAAGCCCTATTGATCCAGGTAAACATACAAACATACGAACACACAAACATATGAACATACGAATTAGGAGCAGGAGTAGGCCACTTGGCCCCTCGAACCTGCTCCGCCATTCAATGAGATCATGGCTGATCTGATTGTAACCTCAACCCCACATTCCTGCCTACCCCCGATAACCTCCCCCTTGTTAATCAAGAATCTATCTAGCTCTGCCTTAAAAATATTCAAACACTTTTTTTCCACTGCCTTTGGAGGAAGAGAGTTCCAAAGACACTCAGCCCTCAGAGAGAAAATTTCTCCTCCAACTCTGTCTTAAATGAGCGACCCCTTATTTTTATACAGTGACCCCTAGTTCTAGATTCTCCCACAAGAGGAAACATCCTCTCCATATCCACCCTTTCAAGCCCCCTCAGGATTTTATAGACTTCAATCAAGTCACCTCTTTTCTTACTCTTCTAAGCTCAAGTGGATACAAGCCTAACCTGTCCAACCTTTCCTCATAAGACAATTCACCCATTCCTGGTATTAGTCTAGTAAACCTTCTCTGAACTGCTTCTAATGCATTTACATTTTTCTTTAAATAAGGAGACTAATACAATATTCCAGATGTGGTCTCACCAGTGCCCTGTATAATTGAAACATAATCTCCATACTTTTGTAATCAATTCCGCTCACAATAAATGATAACATTCTATTAGCTTCCCTAATTATTACCTGTACCTGCATACCAACCTTTTGTGATTCGTGCATGAGGACACCCAGATCCCTCTGAATCTCAGAGCTCTACAACCTCTCACCATTTAGATAATAAGCTTCTTTTTTATTCTTCCTGCCAAAATGGACAATTTCACATTTGCCCCCATTATACTAAAGGGCAATATCACAGTGGAGGTGAAACTGTGTAACACTTGCTGATGATGCTCTGTACCGTTTGATCAAAAGCTTGCTCAAGGATTGTTCAATAGTTCAATAGATAGGAACATGGGAACAGGGGGAGGCCATTAAGCCCCTGGAGCCTCTTCCACCATTCATGGATGATCTGTATTCCAACTTGAATTACCCGCCATGATTCCATAATCTTTATTGTCCTTGCTTAACAAAAATCTATCAATCTCGGCTTCGAAATTTTCAATTGATCCCAGGCCTTAACAGTACACTGGGGGAAAGAGTTCCTGACTTTTACTTGCTTCCTGACACCACCCACCGAACCGCTAAGCTCTAATTTTAAGGATTGAGCCCTTATTCTGGACGCCCTGCCACTCGACCCCACAATCAGACTGCCGCCATTTTGTCCACTCGATCCTCCAAAGTCTCTTTGCACCCGGCTACACTGTGTACTGGGCCATCAACGTAGTGTCATCAACAGATCTGGATACGTAGTTCATTATTCCTCCAGCACAGCCATTTACATGTCATAGATATATTCGCTGTCAACTGTGGAGATAAAGCGTAGAGATCAGGATGCCAGTTGTAGCATCTCACCCATTGGTCAGGCTGAGATCAGCTATCTCAGAATAGGAAATGGACCTGGGACTCTCTGGATTGACATGGTTCAGCATTGTGCCAAGCTATGCTTTTGAGACACAATTGAGAAACATAAGCACTAACATCAGGGTCTTTGGTTCATGGACCAGGAAGTATTGAGATGGTTGATTGTTAACTTTTATTGATAAACAAGTGCAACTCATTAATTTCAGTGTCCATTAGATTGACATCAAAAACTCACAGGCTTAGAACTCATTGTGTTAGCTACAGTAATCCTAGGTCGGACTAAATGAGTATACAGGTTATACAGCCCATACTTTCAGCTACTACGTTACCTTCTGTAGATAACTTCACTTCAGTAGTGGTTAAGTCAAGCTGCTATCATTCAGGCCACTTCACTTACGGGCCAGGATTTTCCAGACCCCTCACAGGTGGGACCCGCCACAGGCGAGGTGGTGCCCCAGCCAGAACTCCATTGACTTGCGGTGGGACTGGAGGATCGCGGCAGTGGTTGGGTGCGGAAAATCCCACCCATTGTCTTTTAGATTGATTACACTCTGTATGTTCCTCATGTACCAGGGCCCATTAGAATTCTCTGTGTTCTTTAATCCCTTACATACTCATACTCATTGGAGTTTAGAAGAATGAGAGGTGATCTTATTGAAACAATAGATTCTGAGGGGGCTTGAAAGGGTGGATGCTGAGAGGAAGTTTCCCCATGTGGGGGAATCTAGAGCTATGGGGCACAGTTTCAAAATAAGGAATTTCCTATTTGAGACTGGGATGAAAGGGAATTTCTTCTCTCAAAGGGTCGTTAGAACTTGGGATCCTCTTCCCCAGAGGGCACTAGAGTCTGGGTCATTGAATACATTCAAGGCTGAGTTAGACAGGTTTTTAATTGACAAGAGAGTTAAGGGTTAAGGGGGACAGGCAGGAAAGTCTGTGAGGCCACATCAGATCAGCCATAATCTTATTGGCCGCTGGAGCAAGCTCAAGGGGCCAAATGGTCTACTCCTGTTCCTATTTATTATGTTCTTATCTCCTCTGACCCTTATTGCAAAAGGAACTTATTCCCAATCTACACTTGAGCCTAATCAATGATTGAACTTCCTTTCCAACAGTCTCTCCTGCTGCACAAGTGTGTCTGTCTGAAGTGAGTTTTAACTTAACAATCCTACTGATACAAATAAAAATAGCTGGAAAAACTCAGCACGTCTGGCAGCATCTGCAGAGAGGAACACAGTTAACATTTTGAGTCCATATGACTCTTCAACAGAACTAAGTAAAAATAGAAGAGAGGTGAAATATAAGCTGATTTAATGGGGGCAGGGTGAGGAGGAGGAGAAGGGTGGTGGGGGTTGGACAAGTAGAGCTGGATAGAGGGCCAGTGATAGGTGAAGATAGCCACAAGATGTCATAGACAAAAGGACAAAGAGGTGTTGAAGGTGGTGATATTATCTAAGAAATGTGCTAATTAAGGGTAGAAAGCAGGACAAGCAAGGTACAGATAGCCCTAGTGGGGGTGGGGTGATTGGGTCAAAGTGCCTCATTCTAGAAAATGCCAACTAGCTTATCCTATTTAATTATCTACCTTTACAGTCAATAGGATTGAGTTGTTGGATTCTGGCCAGCATTTGAGGGATGCCTGTAGTTCCCTAGGATGACAACAATACTTTGCATTTATATAGCATCCAAAAGCAATCAGCAAGAGTGTTAACAAACAAAACATACACTGAGCCACATAAGGAGATATTAGGACAGGTCAAAGGGTTAAGTTTTGAGGAGCATCCTAAAGGAAGAGAGAGGGGTGGAAAAACTTAGGGAAGGAATTCTAGAGCTTAAGGCCTTGACAGACTGAATGCATGGCTGCCAATGGTGGAGTGATTAAAATACAAAAGAGCATTGGTTCGAACAAGAGATAAAAGCAAAAAACTGCAGATGCTGAAAATCCAAAACAAAAACAGAAACAGAAATACCTGGAAAAACTCAGCAGGTCTGGCAGCATCGGCGGAGAAGAGCACAGTTGACGTTTCGAGTCCTGTATTTCATATAAATATATTTCACCCCTTTCCTATTTTCACTTGGTTCTGTTGAAGGGTCATGAGGACTCAAAACGTCAACTGTGCTCTTCTCCACCAATGCAGCCAGACCTGCTGAATTTTTCCAGGTATTTCTGTTTCTGTTTTTGTTTTAGTTCGAACAAGCCCTGCTCTAGAATATCTAGAGAGTGAAGTCTGGGAGTTTGGGTTATTCTGCAAGTTTTTAAAACTGTATTTGCACACAGAGCAAGGTCTGTCAGTGAACACCAGCTCTTGCATGACCAGTCTCGTTTAATGCATGACCGACAGCGGAGAGAATGGATCCAGGCACTGCTGGACAAACTACATCCAAAGACTGCACCCTTTGAAACCATAACAAAGATGAGGCCGCTCACAGATGCAGAAGAGAGAAGGCAAATCTCAAGCGGGGAAGGATTACAGTGGACCATTCAAAGGGCGGGAGGTGATCCTTCACATTCAGGAGATGGACCGTTGCCTTTGCCAATGCCCCCCGGGCTAGACTTCAGTTCAGCACCATGGACAGAGCACAATCACACCAGCAATGTTGGTAACACTTCTACACTAACAGCTCAGGGGAACAAAACCCAGAAACTGAGCTTAAATCCACGTGAATTGTAAGAGTTCGAGGAATGGTGTTGGCATTACCCTTTTATATAAGAGAAACAATGATTGGGAACAAGAACAGTGTAACTTTTTTAAACTTTCACCACAAGTTATTTTCAGGTATGGTGATTTTTCATGAAAAATTAACCAAATTTTTTTTCTGGCTTTCAGGATAGGGGTGTGTTTATTTTTCAGGTCTCTTTGAGATTGTGACGGTGGGCTGCCTTCTATTTTACACCCAAGTGGTTACTAGGCAGCTTCAGAGAGCATTAAGAGTTGACCGTGTAATGATGGGCTGGAGTCACGTGTAGGCCAGATCAGGTGGAGGCCCATTGGACAGTGAATTTGTGGGGCTTTTATCACAGAATGTTTGGCACAGAAGACCATCCAGCCCATCGTGACTGCCGGCTCTCCGAAGGAGCAATTTCCTGGGTATCACTCCCCGGCAGCCCTGCACATCCTTCCTCTTCAGAAACTATTCCAATTCCCTTTTGAAAGCCTCGCTTGAACCCACCTCCACCCCATGTGGTATATCGTGGATGTTTGTGATTTAGTCGTTCCCCAGATGGCCAGATTTTATTGAGTTCAATTTCCTTCCTTGCAGCTTCCACCATCTAGCTGGACAAGGGCAGGAGATGCCAGGGAGAATCCCCTCCAAATCACATACCACCCCGACTTGGTCACATTTCACTGTTCCTTCATCGCTGCTGGGTCAAAACCCTGGAGCTCCCTCCCTAACAACACTGTGGGGGCAACTTCACCACACAGACTGCAGTAGTTCAAGAAGAAGGCCCATCACCTTCTCAAGGGATAATTACAGGGATGGGCAATAAATACCTGCCTGGATAGCAGTGCCCACACCTGAAGGACTTGCTATGGCAGAATTTGAACTACCACAAAATACAAGAGCTTCCTTCACGGCATCACAGAAAAATGTGCTGCTTGGTCCACGACCAACCTGACAACCCAAGATGATTCAGTGTCCATCCTATAGTGAGTCGAAGCGGTTGAAGAACCAGCTGGGCTCCTCACATGCTGCGGGTTGAATATCCAATGTGTACACAATTTTAACGCACTGATTCATCCCGGAGATGTTGGCATTGCTGACAAGGCCAACATTTATCGTCTATCCCTAATTGCCCTGAAAATGTAATGACGAGCCAACTAAATGGATTTCTCAGCCCTTTTAGAGGGGAGTTGAGACCCAACTGTGGGATTGGAGTCACATATTAGGACCAGGTCCGATGAGAGTGGCAAATTTCCTTCCCAAAAGGACATTAGCGAACCAGTTGGGTTTTTATGACAATTTCTTTTTTATTCGTCCGGGTGAGACCAGCATTTATTGCCCAAACTTAATTGCCCTTGTTCAGAGGGCATTTTATTTTAAAGAATCACTCACATTGCTATGGGTCTGGAGTCACATGTAGGCCAGACCAGATAAGGATGGTAGATTTCCTTCCCTAAAGGACATTAGTGAACCAGATGGGTTTTTACAACAGTTGACAAAGGTTTCATGGTCATTATATTCCAGATTTTTATTGAATTCAAATTCCACCATCTGCCATGGTGGGATTTGAACCCAGGTACCCTGAGCATTACCCAGAGTCTCTGGATTACCAGTCCAGTGACAATATCACCACTTCCCCTAACCTCATGGTCATTTTTGAGGGGAATTCCTGAATGTAACAGTTAACTGGTTCGAAACAACAATAGAAACTGGAGGAGGCCATTCTGCCCCTCCAGCCAGTTCCACCATTCGGTTACAAGAACTGCATCTCAACTCCATTTATCCGTTTTTGATTCATATCCCTCTATACCATTACCCCATACAAATCTGTTCTGAAAGTTTCAGTTGGCACCACCAACCCATGCGCCCCCAATGCCCACACACCTTTTTGGGGTGAGAGTGTTCCAGGTTTCCATGGCAGAAATCAAACCTCTTGATTGCAGTCCGTTGATTTCCCTCCCATCCCCCGCTATCCCCGCCCCGGCTCATGAATAGTGAGCATGTATGAAAAGGGAAAATGAGGAGGGCATTAACCTCAGCTGTGATGCCCCCTCTCCCTGTGGTCAAAAAACCTGCTGCTCCTCACTGAGCTCCCTCACCATGCATCGTTAGCGCCAGTGTGACCAAACCCCCATTGACTATTGGGCCATGGACAGTTAGCTCAACATCACCATGAGCCAACTGAGCTGTGGCCAAAGAAAGACTTGCATTTATATAGTGCCTCTCACAACCTTTACAAGCACTTTACAACCAACGAAGTACTTTTTTTCTTTGAAGTGTAGTCACTGCCGTAATGTAGGAGAAGGTGGCAGCCAACTTGCGCATAGCAAGATCCCACAAACATCAACATGATAACGACCCAGGTTATCTGTTTCTTCAGCCATGTTGGTTGGGGGATAAGACAACGACCAAGGTACCAGCGAGCACTCCCCTCTTGCTCTTCTTCGAAATAGTGGCCACTGAGAGGGCAGAGGAGGCCTCGGCTTGATTTCCTATCTGCAAGACAGCACTAGAGGTACTGGTATACACATGGACTCCAGCGGGACTCAATACTTTCCAGAAAGTGAAGGGAGAATTTTGAGGGTGGGGGTGGGAAAAAGGAAGACAAGCCACGTGGAATATTAGAAGGATTCTGAAATGTTTTGGAAAAGAGTCGCCTAACTGCCCAGCGAGGTTGTGAGGAGTCCAGATTGTTTTACTAAACATTACCTCTGTTTCTACTTGAATATAGTTGATTGATTATATTGCACATAAGAATGAAATAAAAAGTAGAATTTGAAAGATATTTTTTAATCTAAAGTTTTTGACCAATTGCTCCTAAAACAGGAAGTGACATAACAAAACAATTTGACCACACGAGGGGAAAACGTGTCAGAGGAGCAGAGATATTGGAAAGCTGCAGAGAGAACTGTTCACGCACCCTCAGATCATACAGTCAACCCCAGGGGGAACTAATATAGAACTTTGTACCCGCAGAATGGGTGAACTTTGAACTTAAGTCACAAGGAAGCATTTGGGGAGTTTGGCCTTTAGCCTTTGTCAAAACCAAAATAAACTGCAAGGATGTATTTTATTCCCAGTTCACATGGGCACCTTAGATCCATTCTAATACATTTAGACGTCTATCATGCTCCTGTGTTGTGGGTTCCCATCTTCCATTAGTTAGCCCTTATCATCTTCCAGTCTTTTCTCTATCCTTGTTCTCAGCTCCTGAACTGTGCCATCCATATCTCATCCATCTACTTTGTCTTTGGACCTGGAAGCAGATGGTTTGGTTTGTTTCTTCTTATCTTTCTGTTTCTTGTCTTCACTGCCCCGTTGCCTGTTCTCTTTCTCCTTCCCCCTACTCTCGTCCGTTCCCTTCTGCTTCCTGTCCTCCCTCTCTCGTCGTTTCTTCTCCTCTTTTTCCCGCTGCTTAGCCTCCTTCTCCTGTTGCCGCTTCTCTTTCTCCTTCCCCCTACTGTCGTCCTTCCCTTTCTTCTTCTTGCCCTCCTTCTGCTGCTGCTTCTTCTCCGCCTTCTCCTTCCGCTGCCTCTCTTTCTCCCGTTGCCTCTCCACTTTCTCCTTCTCCTTCTCCTCCTTCTCCCTCTGCTTCTTTTTCTCCTTCTCCCCTTTGTCTTCCTTGCCCCTGGGTTTGTCCTTCTGGTTCGGCTTCGCATCGTCCTTTTGCTTCTTGCCGTCCTTTTCCTCTTTCTCAGTCCTCGGCTTTGAATCTTTCTCCTGGGTTTGGACTGGGGGAGGAGGACGAGGAGGTGCTGCCTTGGCTTTTGGAGGTTCCTGTTCCTTGTCTGCCAGTTTCTCTTTCGATCCCTTGTTAAAGAAGTTGAAACCTATTGACTTCCCTGCCAATAAAAGCAAAAATATCATTCAGCAACCCAACGAACTTAGAAGACCTTTAGCTCAGTCTTTGCACATTCTGTTCAGATGGATGACGTTAATGGGGGTTATTTAGTAATTATATTCTAATTAGTAATCACAGAATGGTTACAGCACAGAAGGAGGCTGTTCGGCCCATCATTTTTGCACTGGCTCTCTGAATGAGCAATGGACCTGGTGCCATTCCCCCGCCCTCTCCCTGTAACCCTGCACATTCTTCCTTTTCAGGGAATAATCCAATTCCCTCTTGAACGCCTCAATTGAACCTTCTTCCACCACACTCTCAGGCAGCGCATCCCAGATCCTAACCACTCACTGCGTGAAAAAAGTTTCTCCTCATGTTTCCATTGCTTCTCTTGCCAATTACCTTAAATCTGTGCCCTCTCGTTCTCGATCTTTCCACCAATGGGAACAGTTTCTTCCTATCTTACTCAGTCCAGACCCCTCATGATCTTGAATACCTCAGTCAAATCTAATATTAGTAATTATATTCTATGGGGACTGGGGGAGGGGAGTTGTGGGTGTGGATGCACAGTTAGTTAACAACCTCTTATTTCAGCTCTGAATCTTTGAAGCAAACTCAGTTTAGACTGACAAGGCGAAAGACTCTCCTTTGCATGATTATTTTTATAATTATGGAATCTAGGTTCAAGATCATAATCCAATTTGATGAAGCAGAAAATGGAAGGTAGGTGAGTGATGGAACAGTAGCCTCTAAATTGGAGGAGGATATTAGTACCGGGCAGGAAATTCTCACAGTCTTAAGGCTCCGCTAGACCCCTCTACTTGTCAGCCTGCTTATCCGACATCCAGTGCTTAATGAGCAGAAATTTCCTCCAGCTAAATATTGGAAAGTTCGGAATCACAAACTGTTACAAACTTAGTTCCTTCATCACCAACTCCACCTTTCTCCCTGGCAATTGCCTGAACTGAACCAGACTGTTCACAACCTTGATCTCATATTTGGCCCCATGTTGAGCTTCAAACTCCACTTATCTGTTCCATCAACAAGACCACCCATTTTCACCTCCGTGACATCGCCCACTCCACTCCTGCCTCAGCTGATCGGCTGCTAAAGGCCCCATTCACGCCTTAGTTACCTCTGGACTTGACTATTCCAACGCACTCCTGGCTGACCTCCCACATCATACCCTTCGTAAACAGGAGGTTGTACAAAACTCTGCTGCCTGTGTTTTAACGCACCAAGTCCCGTTCACTCATCACCCCTGTGCTCGCCGGCCTCCACTGGCTCCCAGCCCAGCAACACTTTGACTTTGAAATTCTCATCCCTGTTTTCAGGTCCCTCCTTGGCCTTGCCCCTCCCAATCTGTGTAATCTCCTCCAGCTCCACAACTCTCTGAGCTATCTGCTCTCATCTAATTCTGGCCTCTTGAGCTTCCCGATTTTCACTGCTCCACCATTGGAGGCTGTACCATCAAGGCTTTAAGCTCTGGGAATTCCATGCGAAGCCTCTCCATCTCTCTCATCTCTTTTAGGCCCTCAAAACCAACCTCTTTGACCAAGTGTTTGGTCCCCTGCTCTAATATTTCCTCAAGTGTCTCAGTGTCAGATTTTATCTGAAAACACTCCCTTGGAACTCCTTGGAACATTTCACAACTGTAAAGTGCTATATAAATGCAAGTTGCCTTTGGTGTGATCACAAGCAGAAATCTGATGGACCTTCTTTCTTCCCCCTCTGCCCTGGACGAGGAACTCTTGGGGGCAATGCTAGTCACTTGGGCTTAGTTCAGCTAGCTGGGAGTGAAATGGGACCCTAGTGCAAGGTTCTTTGGGGGTTAACTCTATACCCAACTATGCCTTTAGCTGGTAAATCACTGAGGCCAGCTCTGAGGTATAGGACAGGATTTTAAAATCCCCCACCAGTGGGCTTGAAGTCTACTGCCTACCCGCCTGTGCCCGACCTGACTCCCATTTTACAGTTGTGGGGGTGGGGGGGGGGGGTGGTGGTGGGGGTAGTGTAAGCATCAAGCAGCCCAACTGCACTTGGGCCAATTGAGGATCTTAGGTGGCTAATTAATGGCCACTTAAGTGCCTCATCCTTCCACTCCCATCACTATTTTACCCACAGCAGGAGTAGACAGCGCCAGGTGGGTAGTTGAGCAGCTTTAGCTGCATGGGCTGGTGCCAGGCAATGGTGGGGGGGGGATGTGCAGGGAGCAGGAAGGGCACCTCCTCTGGGGTCCCCTGTGCCCATTCCCATTGGAGAGTCCCCCCACCCTGCTCCACTCCCCCCCCACCCCCCCAGGTCATACTCCCCCTTTAACCTCCCACTGACCTCTGAAACCCCAGCCCCCAACCCTTCGATGCGGCCTGCCAGCCAGACCCTGCTGATACCCTGAACCTACCTCCAGTCCGGCCTCCATGAGCTCCCCTTCCTTAGGGAATGGCTGCAGTCCCAGCAGCGGCCACCGCTTGAACCTGGTGCCGATGGGGCTAGAGAGCTGACGGCCACCCGGTTGGCTGACTTCCTCCCCAGAAGGGGTTGGGGTTGGGGTTGGGGTGGAAGGCTCACCCTTAGCCAATAAACAGCCCGCCAAATATTAAATGGCTGAGGGGCAGCCGGAACCCCACCAGCTCTTTGGTGGGCAACCCTGTCACCTGAAATATCCTGCCCATACACCTGGAGGAGTGACACTGGCAGAATCCAGGCCTTTCCTCCACCAAAACACCAGCACACCCCCTACCCCCGATCCCCGCCCCCCACCCTCCCCCGCAACATCCCTCCTGTCCTCTCTGATAACCATTTCCATTTTACCCATTGTAAAATGGGTAAATACCTCTTTGTGAACCTGTCAATCAAATGTCATACCTCGAGTTTTCTTCTCTTTCTTTGGCCTGTGGGAGAAACCATAAAATTTGAGAGAAAGCAGCAACATTACAACAAACTCTAACCGATCGATCCATATGAATCACTATATACGACTGAAGGGCAGGGTCAAGGGCCAACTGCAGGAAAATGGGGATTAGAATGGATAGGTGCTTGATGGCCGGCATGGACACAATGGGCTGAAGGGCCTGTTGCTGTGCTGTATAACTCTATGACAAGGTTGAAGGGGAGGCCGTGATGATTGAGATTAAAGGGGGAGCCAGCAGCTAGGTATGTAACTTCTCCATGGCGATAGCACGATTGCTGCTCAAATGTTCACCGGCAATGTGTTCACAGAATCTTGTAGCACGGAAGGAGCCATTCAGCCCATTGTGCCTGGACTAGCCCTTTGGAAGAGCGATCCAGTAGTTCCGCTCCCCCACTGCTCTTTCCCTATAGCCCCACAACTTTTTTTTCCTTTTCAAATATATATCCAATTCTCTTTGGAAAGTTATTACTGGATCTGCTTCTACCAGCCCTTCAAGCAGTGCATTCCCGATCACAGCAACTCTCTGTGTGTGAAATAATTTCTCCCCCATTTCCCCTCTGGCTCTTCTGCCAATGATTTTAAATCCTGACCCTCCCCCCAATGAAAACAGTTTCTCCTTGTTTAATGTATCAAAACCCCGGTCATAATTTTGAACAACTCAGTTAAATCTCAGGAAGGTCCCAGACTGGTGGGATAAACATTAACTCTATCTCTAACCATACGGTTTCTGAGTGACAGCAGTTTGGCCAGCCTCAGTTTCATTCCTCGCAGGCCAGGATCCACAGCCCCTAATTGGGCACAACCCAATACTTATCCCTCAATTTTCATATGGTAGGAGGTCTTGTGGTGCAGTGGGTAATGGTCCCTGCCTCTGAGCCAGTAGCTCTGGGTTCAAGTCCCACCCCAGGACGTGATGGCCAATGGAGTGTTCATAATGTGACCAAACCGGTTGATTATCAACCTGCAAATCCTTCCAACATGTGCCAATGGCAGGCAGTAAGAGTGGGAGAGATTCCTGGTTAGCCATGTGATGGAAAGAATGTTGGAGCCTCTACCATCACTACCCATAAGCTCCAGACTACAACATGCAAAGTGCATATTGCCACAGCAACCCAGACTCATTGGTCAGCTGGTGTGGATCGGATTGTGCCAATAGCTTGTGGCTTGATTCCCAAGGGGTGGATTTGGGATCTGCCTCCTTGCCCTACTGGTTGTGGCACTGTGGATTAGACTTGAACTTAAGAAGACAATTCATGTGAATCAACCAACACCTAATACAAATAATTTGTTCAATATCATGCAGCTGTTTGCAAGAGCTTGCTATGTACAAATAGCCTGCTGCCTTTCCTACTCACAACACTGTTCAAATAGTACCGCATTAATTGTAAAGCACTTTTGGGACATTCTCAACTTGTGAGAGGTGCTATATAAATGTAAGTCTTTCTTTTAAGGTGATAATCTCACATAGAAAAGATGTAGTGTGAATAAGTCCTTGGAAAAGTACCTCTGCTACAACAGTAAGGGGTATTCTTCTGAAGTTGGGACAGAGGTACGTTGTTGGAATATTGTAGGGGTATCTTCAGTCTGCACCTCCAGATATAGGTGCCTCGGATGTACTTAGAGTCATAGAGTCATCACGGCACAGATGGAGGCCATTTAGTCCATTGCATCCATGCCATCTTTCTGTAAAGCAATCCAGTCAGTCCCATTCCCCCGCTCTAAGTTGACTTTCATCAAATCCCCATCCAGTTTCCTTTCAAAATCATTGATCATCTCCACTTCCACCACCATCCCCTGATCCCTCACAGGTAGCGAGTTCCAGGTCATTACTACTCGCTGGGTAATAATGTTCTTCCTCCCCTGTAAGTTTGCCCAAACCATTAAATCTGTGTTCCTCATCCTTGTCCCATCAGCTAGTAGGAACAGCTTTTCATTGTCTACCTTATCCAAACCTCTCATAATCTTGCAGACCTCCATCAAACAGTAATAATAATAATAATCAAAGTACAAGAGCAAGGAGGTTATGCGGATAATATATGATGTAGTAGTTCGACCTCAGCTGGAATATTGTGTACAGTTCTCTTCACCACATTGCAGGAAAGACGTGAACACACTGGAGAGAGTGCTTAAGAGGTTTACAAGAATGGTTCCAGGGGTGAGAAACTTCAGTTATGAAGATAGATTGGAGAGGTTGGGACTGTTCTCCTTTGAGAGGAGAAGGCTTAGAGGAGATTTGATAGAGGTGTTCAAAATGATGAAGGGACTGGACAGAGTAGATAGGGAGAAACTATTCCCGCTCGTAAAAGGATTGAGAATGAAAGGGCACAGATTTAAAGTGATTTGCAAAAGAAGCAAATGTGATGTGAGAAAAAACATCTTCACACAGCGAGTGGTTCGGGTCTGGAACGCACTGTCTGGAAGTTTGATGGAGGCAGATTCAACTGAAGCTTTCAAGAGGGCATCACATAATTACTTAAATAGAAACAACGAGCAGGGTTATGGGGAAAAGGCAGGAGAATGGAGCTAAGTCATAATGTTCACTCGGAGAGCTGGTTCAGACACAATGGGCCGAATGGCCTCCTTCTACACCATAACAATTCTTTGATTTTGTGAAATCTCCTTTGCTCCAAGGAGAACGATCCTCCAACCTAACCTGGTAGCTGAAATCCCTCATTCCTGGAACCAATCTGGTAAAAAATCTCTTCTGCACCCTCTCAAGGACACTCCCATCCTTCCTGAAGTGTGTCGGCCAGAGCTGTAAGCAATCCATTAGTTGTGGCCTAATGAGAGCCTTCTAAAGCTTCAGCATAATTCCTCTGCTTTTGTGCTTAAGAACATAAGAAATAAGAACTAGAGTAGACCCGTCGAACTTGCTCCACCATTCAATATGAGCATTGCTGATCTTGGCTTCAACCCCATTTTCCTGCCCACTCCACATATCCCTTAATTCCCTGAGAGACCAAAAATCTGTCTGTCCCAGCCTTAAACATATTCAACGATGGAGCACCCACAGCCCTCTGGGGTAGGGAATTCCAAAGATTCACAACCCTTTGAGTGAAGTAATTTCTCCTCATTTCAGCCCTAAATGATCAGCCCCTTATCCTGAGACTTTGCCCCCCTATGTTTTATATCCCCCAACGAGGAGAAACAATCTCTCAACATCTACCTCATCAAGCCCTTTCAGAATCTGGAATGTTTGAACGAGATCGCTGCTTATTCTTCTAAACTCTAGAGAATGTAGGTGCAACTGGGGGGAGATGGTGGTTTAGTGGTAATGTCACTGGATTAGTAATCCAGAGGCTCCAGCTAATGTCCTGGGGACCTGGGTTCAAATCCCAGCTTAGCGGCAGCTAGTGGAATTCAAATTCAGTTAATAAATCTGGAATATAAAGCTAGCCTCACTAATGGTGGCCATGATAATTGTCATAAGAACCCATCTGGCTCACTAGTGCCCTAATAGGGAAGAAAATCAGCTTACCTGGTCTGGGTTTCCTTACCCAGTCTGGCCCTATTTGTGAGTCCAGACTCAAAGCAATGTGGTTGACTCTTGTCTGCCCTCTGAAATGACCTAGCAGTTTAAGGGCAATTAGGGATGAGCAGCCTTGTTGGTCATCCCATGACAGAATTAAAAAAAAAATTACTCAAACCCTCATCCCAGGGACCAATCTAGTGAACCTTTCCTGTACTGCCTCTAATGTAGGGATATAGGACCAGAACTTCTCACTTCCCCAGATATACTGCACCTGCCACTCAATTAACCTGTCTATCCCTCTTTGCAGCCTCTCTGCATCTTCCATTCCCACCCAGCTATGTATTGTCAGCAAACTTGGATGCATTACTCTTTGCCTAAATCATTAATATTGGTTGTAAATAGCTGAGGCCCCAGCACTGAACCCTGCAGCACTCCACGATTCACTGTCTGCCAACCTGAAAATGTCCCATTTATATCCACTCTCTGCTTCCTGTTCATTGACTGATTCTCTACCCATGTTTAGAATATGACCCCAAACTCCATGAATCCCTTAACTTGTGCATTAACCATTTGTGCAGCACCTTATCAAGCACTTTCTGAAAATCCAAATACACTACATCTACTGGTTCTCCTTCATCTACCCTCAAAAAACTCTAATAAATTTGTCAAATGAGATTTCCCTTTTGTAAAACCTTGCTGATTTGTTCTAAGTGTGCTTTTCTAAAGGCATTGGCAAGGCTTCCTTAATTATAGGTTTCAGCACTTTCCCAATGACAGGCTAACTGACCTGTAGTTCCCTGTTGTCTCTCTACGTCCTTTCTTGGAATAAGGTGTTATATTTGCCAACTTCCACTCTAATGGGACCATTCCTGGATCTAATGAATTTTGGAAAAGCATAGCCAATGCATCCACTATCTCTATTTATGAAGCTCAAAGTCAACATTGGAATCTGGCGATATGTCCTGGCCCTCAGATCAGTCATCCTGCACTGGGTGCACATGATTCACACCAATTTTCTTTTTGGATGTTTGTCAGATACAGGACCGTCTGGACAGGGCTCAATCACAGGCTCCGCAGTTCAAACAGTAAGTGGGCTGGTCATCTGAATAGGCGGAAGTGACCTCTTCACAGTGCCCACAAGGGTTCTTAATTTCAAATCTTTCAGAAGGTTAGATGTTTGTTAGGCAAGGGTATTAAGGGTTATGGAACCAGGCCTGTTTGGTGGAGTTAAGAAACAGATCAGTCATGACTTAAGTGAATTGCGAACAAGCTCGATGGGCCGAATGGTTTATTCCTGATTCTAACAGGCTTCACAGACGCTGGGAATCAGCTTCGATAGTTCAAAGTGTGTTTACTGGCAAAGAGAAAGCAAAGAACGGATACTTAGTGGACACTAGAGCCCTTAGAACACTTTCTGCCAAGACCCTTCCCCATCACACCTCTTCCACACCAAATTGCTGTTTAAACAGAAAGGAAGAAACAATGAAATTTATATTTATATAGCGCCTTCTACAACCTCAGGATGTCCCCAAAGTGCTTTTCTGAACTTTGATCACTGTTGTAATGTAAGGAAACATGGCGCACAGGAAGCTTCTATCAACAGTGACATGGGCGTAAGCAGATTGCCTGCCGGACTGCGGGATAAATATTGACCCGGTCACCGAGGACAGCTCCGTAGCTCTTCTTCAAGTTAGCGGCCGTGGACCTTTTACATCCACCTGAGGGGGGGGACTCGGTTTAATGTCTCATCAGAAAAACAACACCATTGGCAATGCTGCACCCCCTCAGCGGCACAACAGGAGCCTCAGGCTGGATTTTTGTGCTCAAGTCTCCGGAGTGGGAGTTGAGTCAATGACCTTCGGGCTCAGAAGCGAGAGTGCCCCCCACCCCCACACCCACCCTGTCACTCAGAAGCGAGAGTGCCCCACCCCCACTCCCCCCCTGTCCTTCAGAAGCGAGAGTGCCCCCCACCCCCACCCTGTCACTCAGAAGCGAGAGTGCCCCACCCCCACTCCCCCCCCGTCCTTCAGAAGCGAGAGTGCCCCCCACCCCCACCCCGTCCCTCAGAAGCGAGAGTGTCCCATACCCCCCACCCCCGTCCCTCAGAAGCGAGAGTGCCCCACCCCCACCCCCCCCCACCGTCCCTCAGAAGCGAGAATGCACCCCCCATACCCCCACCCCCATCCCTCAGAAGCGAGAGTGCCCCATACCCCCCACCCCCACCCTGTCCCTCAGAAGCGAGAGTGCCCCATACCCGCCACCCCCACCCTGTCCCTCAGAAGCGAGAGTGCCCCATACCCCCACCCCTCAGAAGCGAGAGTGCCCCACCCCCACCCCCACCCTGTCCCTCAGAAGCGAGAGTGCCCCACCCCCACCCCCACCCCACCCCTCAGAAGCAAGAGTGCCCCATACCCCCACCCCCACCCCACCCCTCAGAAACGAGAGTGCCCCACCCCCATCCCACCCCACCCCTCAGAAGCGAGAGTGCCCCATACCCCCCACCCCCATTCCGTCCCTCAGAAGCGAGAGTGCCCCATACCCGCCACCCCCACCCTGTCCCTCAGAAGCGAGAGTGCCCCATACCCCCACCCCCACCCCTCAGAAGCGAGAGTGCCCCACCCCCACCCCCACCCTGTCCCTCAGAAGCGAGAGTGCCCCACCCCCACCCCCACCCCACCCCTCAGAAGCAAGAGTGCCCCATACCCCCACCCCCACCCCACCCCTCAGAAACGAGAGTGCCCCATACCCACACCCCACCCCTCAGAAGCGAGAGTGCCCCATACCCCCCACCCCCATTCCGTCCCTCAGAAGCGAGAGTGCCCCATACCCCCCACCCCCACCCTGTCCCTCAGAAGCGAGAGTGCCCCATACCCCCACCCCGTCCCTCAGAAGCGAGAGTGCCCCACTCCCACCCCACCCCTCAGAAGCGAGAGTGCCCCACCCCCACCCCCACCCCGTCCCTCAGAAGCAAGAGTGCCCCACCCCCACCCCCACCCCGTCCCTCAGAAGCGAGAGTGCCCCACCCCCACCCCCACCCCGTCCCTCAGAAGCGAGAGTGCCCCACCCCCATCCCACCCCACCCCTCAGAAGCGAGAGTGCCCCACTCCCACCCCACCCCTCAGAAGCGAGAGTGCCCCATACCCCCACCCCACCCCTCAGAAGCGAGAGTGCCCCATACCCCCACCCCACCCCTCAGAAGCGAGAGTGCCCCATACCCCCACCCCACCCCTCAGAAGCGAGAGTGCCCCACCCCCACCCCCACCCCGTCCCTCAGAAGCAAGAGTGCCCCACCCCCACCCCCACCCCGTCCCTCAGAAGCGAGAGTGCCCCACCCCCATCCCACCCCACCCCTCAGAAGCGAGAGTGCCCCACCCCCACCCCCACCCCGTCCCTCAGAAGCAAGAGTGCCCCACCCCCACCCCCACCCCGTCCCTCAGAAGCGAGAGTGCCCCACCCCCATCCCACCCCACCCCTCAGAAGCGAGAGTGCCCCACCCCCACCCCCACCCCTCAGAAGCGAGAGTGCCCCATACCCCCACCCCACCCCTCAGAAGCGAGAGTGCCCCATACCCCCACCCCCACCCCTCAGAAGCGAGAGTGCCCCACCCCCACCCCTCAGAAGCGAGAGTGCCCCATACCCCCACCCCCACCCCTCAGAAGCGAGAGTGCCCCACCCCCACCCCACCCCTCAGAAGCGAGAGTGCCCCATACCCCCACCCCACCCCTCAGAAGCGAGAGTGCCCCACCCCCACCCCTCAGAAGCGAGAGTGCCCCACCCCCACCCCACCCCTCAGAAGCGAGAGTGCCCCATACCCCCACCCCCACCCCTCAGAAGCGAGAGTGCCCCACCCCCACCCCTCAGAAGCGAGAGTGCCCCACCCCCACCTCACCCCTCAGAAGCGAGAGTGCCCCACCCCCACCCCTCAGAAGCGAGAGTGCCCCATACCCCCCACCCCCACCCTGTCCCTCAGAAGCGAGAGTGCCCCACCCCCACCCCCACCCCGTCCCTCAGAAGCAAGAGTGCCCCACCCCCACCCCCACCCCGTCCCTCAGAAGCGAGAGTGCCCCACCCCCATCCCACCCCACCCCTCAGAAGCGAGAGTGCCCCACCCCCACCCCCACCCCTCAGAAGCGAGAGTGCCCCATACCCCCACCCCACCCCTCAGAAGCGAGAGTGCCCCACCCCCACCCCACCCCTCAGAAGCGAGAGTGCCCCACCCCCACCCCCACCCCTCAGAAGCGAGAGTGCCCCATACCCCCACCCCACCCCTCAGAAGCGAGAGTGCCCCACCCCCACCCCCACCCCTCAGAAGCGAGAGTGCCCCACCCCCACCCCTCAGAAGCGAGAGTGCCCCACCCCCACCCCACCCCTCAGAAGCGAGAGTGCACCACCCCCACCCCTCAGAAGCGAGAGTGCCCCACCCCCACCCCACCCCTCAGAAACGAGAGTGCCCCATACCCACACCCCACCCCTCAGAAGCGAGAGTGCCCCATACCCCCACCCCACCCCTCAGAAGCGAGAGTGCCCCACCCCCACCCCACCCCTCAGAAGCGAGAGTGCCCCATACCCCCACCCCACCCCTCAGAAGCGAGAGTGCCCCACCCCCACCCCTCAGAAGCGAGAGTGCCCCATACCCCCCACCCCCACCCTGTCCCTCAGAAGCGAGAGTGCCCCACCCCCACCCCCACCCCGTCCCTCAGAAGCAAGAGTGCCCCACCCCCACCCCCACCCCGTCCCTCAGAAGCAAGAGTGCCCCACCCCCACCCCCACCCCGTCCCTCAGAAGCGAGAGTGCCCCACCCCCATCCCACCCCACCCCTCAGAAGCGAGAGTGCCCCATACCCCCACCCCACCCCTCAGAAGCGAGAGTGCCCCATACCCCCACCCCACCCCTCAGAAGCGAGAGTGCCCCATACCCCCACCCCCACCCCTCAGAAGCGAGAGTGCCCCACCCCCACCCCTCAGAAGCGAGAGTGCCCCATACCCCCACCCCCACCCCTCAGAAGCGAGAGTGCCCCACCCCCACCCCCACCCCTCAGAAGCGAGAGTGCCCCATACCCCCACCCCACCCCTCAGAAGCGAGAGTGCCCCATACCCCCACCCCCACCCCTCAGAAGCGAGAGTGCCCCACCCCCCCACCCCTCAGAAGCGAGAGTGCCCCACCCCCACCCCACCCCTCAGAAGCGAGAGTGCCCCACCCCCACCCCTCAGAAGCGAGAGTGCCCCACCCCCACCCCACCCCTCAGAAACGAGAGTGCCCCATACCCACACCCCACCCCTCAGAAGCGAGAGTGCCCCACCCCCACCCCACCCCTCAGAAGCGAGAGTGCCCCACCCCCACCCCACCCCTCAGAAGCGAGAGTGCCCCATACCCCCACCCCACCCCTCAGAAGCGAGAGTGCCCCATACCCCCACCCCACCCCTCAGAAGCGAGAGTGCCCCATACCCCCACCCCCACCCCTCAGAAGCGAGAGTGCCCCACCCCCACCCCTCAGAAGCGAGAGTGCCCCATACCCCCACCCCCACCCCTCAGAAGCGAGAGTGCCCCACCCCCACCCCACCCCTCAGAAGCGAGAGTGCCCCACCCCCACCCCTCAGAAGCGAGAGTGCCCCACCCCCACCCCACCCCTCAGAAGCGAGAGTGCCCCATACCCCCACCCCCACCCCTCAGAAGCGAGAGTGCCCCACCCCCACCCCTCAGAAGCGAGAGTGCCCCACCCCCACCCCACCCCTCAGAAGCGAGAGTGCCCCACCCCCACCCCTCAGAAGCGAGAGTGCCCCACCCCCACCCCACCCCTCAGAAGCGAGAGTGCCCCATACCCCCACCCCCACCCCTCAGAAGCGAGAGTGCCCCACCCCCACCCCTCAGAAGCGAGAGTGCCCCACCCCCACCCCACCCCTCAGAAGCGAGAGTGCCCCACCCCCACCCCTCAGAAGCGAGAGTGCCCCACCCCCACCCCACCCCTCAGAAGCGAGAGTGCCCCACCCCCACCCCACCCCTCAGAAGCGAGAGTGCCCCATACCCCCACCCCCACCCCTCAGAAGCGAGAGTGCCCCATACCCCCACCCCCACCCCTCAGAAGCGAGAGTGCCCCACCCCCACCCCGTCCCTCAGAAGCGAGAGTGCCCCATACCCCCACCCCGTCCCTCAGAAGCGAGAGTGCCCCATACCCCCACCCCCACCCTGTCCCTCAGAAGCGAGAGTGCCCCATACCCCCACCCTGTCCCTCAGAAGCGAGAGTGCCCCATACCCCCACCCCCACCCTGTCCCTCAGAAGCGAGAGTGCCCCATACCTGCCACCCCCACCCTGTCCCTCAGAAGCGAGAGTGCCCCATACCCCCACCCCCACCCCTCAGAAGCGAGAGTGCCCCACCCCCACCCCCACCCTGTCCCTCAGAAGCGAGAGTGCCCCATACCCCCACCCCACCCCTCAGAAGCGAGAGTGCCCCATACCCCCACCCCACCCCTCAGAAGCGAGAGTGCCCCATACCCCCACCCCACCCCTCAGAAGCGAGAGTGCCCCATACCCCCACCCCCACCCCTCAGAAGCGAGAGTGCCCCATACCCCCACCCCCACCCCGTCCCTCAGAAGCGAGAGTGCCCCACTCCCACCCCACCCCTCAGAAGCGAGAGTGCCCCATACCCCCACCCCACCCCTCAGAAGCGAGAGTGCCCCACCCCCACCCCGTCCCTCAGAAGCGAGAGTGCCCCATACCCCCACCCCCACCTCTACGCGCCCCTCCCCGGCCCCCCCACCCCGCCTGCCTCACTGGATGTTGGTCAGGAATACCCACGGTTCAACAGGAGGCCAGGGCTCTTGCTCTTGGTCAAAGTCGGGGATGCTCCTGCTCTCGTTGTCACTATCATCCCTCTTGCTCTGGGTCCTCTCGCTGCAGTCGGTCTTGTCGGTCTTGTCGGTCTTACTGCTCTTATCGCTCTTTTTGCTCTTCTTGCTCTCTTTACTCTTCTTACTGCTAGCCCGGCTGGTCTCATAATATTCCCTCATGCCCTGGAACGGGGTGGGAAGAAGGAAGTAACAAAAAAAACGGGGAGGGGGACCAATTATTCTTCGGCTATCAAGGGACATAAAGCAAAAGATACTCCTGTGTTACTCAAAAGGAAGAGCTGCGGGGGGGGGCAGGTGTGGGGAGGGGCTACCACTTCGTTCAGTTGGCTAGCGTGGGAGTCAGAACAACGTCAACGGCGCAGGTTCGATTCCCGTTCTGGCCGAGGTTGACTTGGGGCCTGCCCCATGAGGGTGACGATAAATCACCACCAACCAAAAAAGCCACCAAGAGGAGCGGCTCAGGGCGAAGCAGCGGTGGTCAATAAGGCAAAGAGTTGCCTTCGGGCAGCGCGCGCCCAAGATGACTCAAGGAGAAAAGGGTGCAGGCAAAAACGGGAAACTAAAGCTTTGGCGTCGAGGGGACTGAAATGGGGATTTCCTCGGTTTTTTTTCGCAGGGATGAGGGGCTCCCGTTGGCCGGAGAAGCTGGGATTGTCCTCGGACAGAGAGGAAAGGGGATTAAAGAGGGGCGCTTTTCAAGAGCAATTCAAGGGAGGTGTCGCAAAGGGCTTTACCACCAATGAAGTACGCTTTCGGAATTGTATTGTCGGAAGCATAACAGCCAATTGGCGCCCAGCAAGCTCCCACAAACCGCAATGAGCAGGCAGGGCCTTGGTTTAATCTGGAGGACAGCACCTCCAACAGTGCAGCACTCCCCCACTGTTGCTTTGGGACAGGTTACTTAAGGGGAGGGGAGAGAGGGAGGGAGAGTAGAAGAGTGGAGGGTAGGAGCAGGAGGGAGAGAGGGTGGGTAGGAGGGCAAAAGAGAGAGGGATGGTAGGAGGGAAGGCAAGAGAGGGAGGGAAGAAGGGGAGGGAAGGTAAGAGCAGAGGGTAGACAGGGTGGGTAGGAGGGGATGGGAGAGAAGCCGGGTAGGAGGGGAAGAGAGAGCAGGGTGATAGTGGGGAAGGAAGGGAGGGAGGGGAGGAGGGAAAGGTAGAGAGGGACGATAGGAGGGAAGGGGAGAGAGGGATGTAGGAGGGAAGGGGAGAGAGGGAAGGGGAGAGAGGGAAGCGGGGGGAGGGGAGAGAGAGAGAGGAGGGAAGATAGGAGTGGAGGGGAGAAAGGGTGGGTAGGACGGGATGGGAGAGAAAGTTGGTAGGAGTGGAGGGAGGAGAGAGAGAGGTTGGAGGGTAGGGAAGAGAGGGTGGGTAGGAGCGAGGGGAGAGAGGGCAGGTAGGAGGGGAGGGAAGAAGGGGTGGGTAGGAGGGGAAGAGAAAGAGGGATGTAGGAGGGGAAGAGAAAGAGGGATGTAGGAGGGAATGGGAGAGAGGAAAGGTGGGGGGGAGAGAGGGAGGGTAGGAGGGGAGGGGAGAGTGAGAGGGTCAGAGGGAAGGGGAGAGAGGGAAGGGGAGAGAGGGAAGGGGAGAGAGGGAGGTAAGGGGAGGGGAGAGAGGGACGATAGGAGGGAATGGGAGAGAGGAAAGGTAGGGGGGAGGGTTGGAGGGAAGGGGAGAGAGGGAGGGGAGGGGAGAGAGGGAGGGTAGGAGGGGAGGGGAGAGAGGGAAGGGAGGGGAGAGAGGGAGGGTAGGAGGGGAGGGGAGAGAGGGAAGGGTAGAGAGGGAAGGGGAGAGAGGGAAGGGGAGAGAGGGAAGGGGAGAGAGGGAGGGGAGGGGAGAGAGGGAGGGTAAGGGGAGGGGAGAGAGGGAAGGGGAGAGAGGGAAGGGGAGAGAGGGAAGGGGAGAGAGGGAAGGGGAGAGAGGGAGGGGAGGGGAGAGAGGGAAGGGTAGAGAGGGAAGGGGAGAGAGGGAAGGGGAGAGAGGGAGGGTAAGGGGAGGGGAGAGAGGGAGGGTAGAGAGGGAAGGGGAGAGAGGGAAGGGGAGAGAGGGAGGGTAAGGGGAGGGGAGAGAGGGAGGGTAGGAGCGAAGGGTAGAGAGGGACGATAGGAGGGAATGGGAGAGAGGAAAGGTAGGGGGGAGGGTTGGAGGGAAGGGGAGAGAGGGAGGGGAGGGGAGAGAGGGAAGGGGAGAGAGGGAGGGGAGGGGAGGGAGGGAGGGTAGGAGGGGAGGGGAGGAGAGGGAAGGGTAGAGAGGGAAGGGGAGAGAGGGAAGGGGAGAGAGGGAGGGTAGGGGAGGGAGGGAGGGTAGGAGGGGAGGGGAGGAGAGGAAGAGAGGGGAGGGAATGGAAAAGGAAGAGAGGGAAAGGGAGGAATTTTGGAGGTAGTGTAGGGAGCAGAGGAGGTGGAAAGAGTGGATTCGAGTGGGGGTGGGGCAGGTTGGCCCCGAGGGAAGTGGAATGGATTAGACGAGGGGAATGAGGAGGGGGAAGGGGCCGATGGAATGGGGCCCAGGAAAAGCGAGCGCCTCCAACTGAGGTGGGGAAAGGGAGCATCGAAATGGTCGCCCGCTGGGAACCGTCTCTCTTTGAAGGAGATCCCGATACCCTCTGTGTTCAAGGCACTGACGGGCAACACACCCACCCACCCCCTTCTCCCCCTCCGCCCCCCCCCACCAGCCCTATTTGCTCCAGCCAGAGCCCCTCGTACCGGCGACATCTCGGGTGGTTCCAGCTGCCAGTCGGAGAGTGAGGTGACTGAGGTCTCCAGGCTGCCTTGTTCCAGGATACACTCGATCTCGGGCGTCACAGCCTCGTAGCCGTACACATCCTCCGGGGAGGTGTGCAGGAGAGTCACCAGTTTCATCCAGCGCTCAAACACCTCGTTCTCGCAGTCCGGGTGCACGTAGAGCTGCAGGTAGAAGGCCCGGCCATTGGCCAGCTTCAGCCGCAGGCGCCGGTTGTACACGTCATGGATTGAGATGTTGACAAAACTCAGGGGGAAGAGCCTGTTCCAGGATCAATGAGGAAAGAAAACAAAACCAGCAAGAAGACAGGGTCAGTGTCAGCAATTAAGGGGAGGTGGTGTTCTCACTGACTGGTATCCCAGAGACCCCAGGTTCAAATCCCACCACGGCCGATGGTGACATTTGAATTCAATAAAAAAACCTAGAATTAAAAGTCTGATGAAACCATTGTCGATCGTTGTTAAAAACCCATCTGGTTCGCTAATGCCCCCTTTAAGGGAGGGAATCTGCCCTCCTCACTGGGCTCTGGCCCACAGCAATGTGGTTGAATCTTAAAAATGTGATTGGGGAGGGGGAGGAGTGCAATAAATGCTGGCCTAGCCAGCAACGCCCACATGCCAAGAATATGCATTAAAAAATTCACACAAGTGCAGACTGGAGGCCAAGTTACCCACACTCAAACCCACACCACTGACAGCAGGAGGAACTGAGTTGAGGGGGAGAGAGAGAAGGCAAGCAGACTTGCATTTATATAGCAGCTTTCACAACCTCAGGATTTCCTAAAGCCCTTTAGGGGCAATGAAATGCTAAGTCACTGCTGGTAGGAAGCACAGCAAGATCCCACAAACGCTAATGCCACAATGACCAGATAACTCCCTTCCTAACAGCGCTGTGGGTGTACGTGAACTGTGGGGAGCAGTTTAAAAATAAAGGGGTCTCCCGCTGAAGAGGGAGACGAGGAGGGATTTCTTCTCTCAGAGGGTCACTAGTCGGTGGAATTCTCTTTCACAGACAGCAGTGGAGGCTGGGCCACTGAATATATTCAAGGCTGAGTTGGACAGATTTTTGATTGGGTTACGCACAGGCAGATGGGAAAGGGGCGTTGAAGCCACAAGCAGGTCAGCCATGATCCTACTGACCGGCAGAGCAGGCTCTAGGCGCTGAATGGCCCACTCGAACTCCTTGTAATCCCATTTAGAGGCCGGGATTGAAGGAACGCCAAGTTCGTGAATGTTTGTAGGGCTGGAAGCCATGACGGAGATAGGGAGGGGCGTGAACATGGAGGGGTGTAAACACCAGGGCGGCAATTATAAAGTTGAAGCGTTGCTGGACTGGGAGCCAAATCAAGTCAGCAAGCACCAGGGGTGATGGGCGAACAGGGGCTTTGTGGAGAGTTAGGGATGAGCTGAAGAAGAAGTGGTGTTGTTAAATTCAGGAAGCTGAGTTAGCAACGAAAAGCAAAGGTCAGCATCGTGACAACACCCCCCCCCCCAACCCCCACCGTCCCATTCCGTTCTGCCGTTATCTGTCCCCCTCCCCACCTCCCTGGACATCTTACAGTTTCTGAAGCCACAGATCCGACTGCAGTCAGTTACTGCCACCAAGTGGTTAATTTGTGTATTGCTCCTGGTCTCTGTGCAGCCAGAGGCCAGCAAAGCAAAAATACGCAGGGTATTGGAAATCTGACAGCTAGAAATATTCAGCGAATCAGATGGTGACATCTGTGGAGAGAGGAGGACAGTTAGGGATGGGCAATAAATGCTGGTCTAGCCAGCACCGCCCGGATCCCACAAACGAATCAAAGAAAAGCCGCTTCCGCTCAACGAACTTTTGTCAGGACTGGAGAAAGTTAGCGACGTGACAAGTTTTCAATTCTGCTTTCCCCATTTACACCTAATGTGCCCATTAGCCCTTTTGCCACTTTATCTCTCCGGCCTTTCATCCGAGCACAGGGGGTCAGACCTTCCCACTTGTCATCTCCCCCCTTCCCCCCACCCCCCACACACACACACCCTTTCCCTGCCTCCGGACTTGTTTAAACCCTGTCACATCTCTAAATTTTTCCAGCCCTGCAGAAAGGTCATCGACCCTGAATCGTTAACTCTGTTTCTCTCTCTCTCTCTCTCTCCACAGAAGCTGCCCGGCCAGCTGAACACTTCCAGCGCTTTCTGTCTCTATTCTGGAGGGAAAAGGCTCATGTTTGCACCTTCAGGGGTCACGTGCTTTGTAGGCAAACACAGCGGACAGTCTGTGCACAGCAAGATCCCACCAACATCAAATCATATGAACGACCAGTACATCCATTTTATTGGTGAATTTTTGGATTTCCTCACCTCATGACTGGATTAATAGATAGAGGTTTTTTTGAAAACACTTGTTCATGGGATGTGGGCTTCACTGACTAGGCCAGCATTTATTGCCCATCCCTAACTGCCCTTGTTCAGGGGGCATTTAAGAGTCAACCGCACTGCTGTGGGTCTGGAGTCAAATGTAGGCCAGACCAGATAAGGACAGCAGATTTCCTTCCCTAAAGGACATTAGTGAACCAGATGGGTTTTTAATAACAAAAGGCAATGGTTTCATGGTCATCATCAGAATTCTAAGTCCAAATTTTTATTGAGTTCAAATTTCACCAACTGCCCTGGTGGGATTTGAACCCAGGTGCCCAGAGCATTACGCTGGAACATCACTCCAGTGACAATACCACTATGCTGCCACTGCCCCACCCTGATAGCTGTGAACGATTAATCAGCAATTCTATTACTGTTATAAAAAACAGAATATGCTGGAAAAACTCAGCAGGTCCGGCAGCATCTGTGGAGCTGGAAACTGAGTTAACATTTCGAGTCTGTACGAGTCATATACACTCGAAACGTTAACTCCGTTTCTCTCTCCACAGACGCTCTCAGGCCTGCTGAGTTTTTCCAGCACTTTCTGTTTCCATTTCAGATTTCCAGCGTCCGCAGTATTTTTCTTTTATCTATTGCTGTTGTACCGCGCAAAGGCAAACTAGATGGACCTTAGTCTTTCTTCATATTTTCTCGTGACAATGTGTGGAAATCGTAGGAAACTTTATGAGGTGGAAGGAGGTTATTTGGCCCATCTTGTCTGGACTAGTTGCCAAAGAGCGACAATGAAGGTGTGTCCCCTTGCTGAAAGGTGGGACATGCTCTGTTTGCATTTGGCCTCAGAACTCATGAATCCCACCTCCGAACACTGACTTGGCCTCAGCTGCAGTACTGTGTCCAGTTCTGGGTAACGCACCTCAGGGAGGGTGTGCAGACTTTAGGGCGAGTGCCGAAAAGATTCACGAGAACGTTCCAGGGGAGGAGGAGCTTCAGTTATGCGGAAAGGTTGGAGAGGTTGGGACTGTTCTCCTTGGAGAAGGTTGAGAGGAGATTTGATAAAGGTATTCAAAATCATGAGGGGGGTCTGGACAGGGAAAAGAGAGAGAAAATGTTCCCATTGGTGGAAGGATCAAAAACCAGAGGGGATAGATTGAACTTAATTGGCAAAAAAGGCAATTGCAAGATGAGAAAAAACTTCTTACATAGCAAGTGGTTAGGATTTGGAATACACGGCCTGATAGTGTGGTGGGGGCAGGGTCAACTGAGACATTCAGAAGGATCATTATCTGAAAAGAAAAGCAATCGCAGGGGTACAGGGCAAAGGCACGGCACTTGGTGAATTGGTCCTTCAGAGAAACAGGACAGGCATGATGGGCCAAATGGCCTGTGCTGTAACCATTCTATGATTCTATCATTGCCACTCTCTCTTGCAACAATCACACAAAAGTCAATATGCGATGGAGTTAAGGAGATAAGGCACCATTCAGGACATAGGATACAGAACGAATAGACTATGAGACAGCCCAATCCCCTACTTTATAAAACTCATAAATAATATGTAAAAGATCGAGAATTTAATTAACTCAATCTGACAACATGTGTTCTATGGACTTTAATACAAAACGGGCACAGTGAAGTAAACCTTTCATTTGTATTTCATAAATTAAGGGGACCTGCGTCTTGCAACGTTAGTTGTGTTCTGAAATGTTGATAATTGTGTGATCCTTCTATCACTTTATACTTAATTTTTATTTTGATGACTGTCTATAACAACGGCCAGCATTTTCCACACCCCACCCCCGAGCCCCACTCCATAGCGGATGCGGCGAGCTTTTCAAATCTCCGTTCACTTCTGCAGGAGAAGATCCCACCAGTGGGAGGGACAGGAAAATTCCGCCCAAAGTTATAAATTATGATTACTTCTTTTATCTGTATTAACAATTCAGCACCTGCCACCATGATGAATTTTCAGTTAACTATCTATCTACCTGCAATTGCTTAGTAGTTCTGGAGGCCACACTCCTCTTTAAATCAACTTTTTAAGTGTGACTGCCTCAGCCGCCTTTTCAGGCAGTGGGTCCCAGGTCCTTATCACCTTTTGGATGATAAAGTATTTCCTCAACTCCCCTCTCATCCTTCTACCAATACTTTAAGTTTTGAGTATTGCTGAAAAAAGACACTTTGTCGAAGTTTTCATCTTGCGCTCATCAGGATAATTTCAAGAATACCAATATCAGAGGAAGCAACATTGTCCGACATTGGTACTCTCATGATTGTCCTGATGAGTCCAAAACGAAAAACTTAGACAAAGTGTCTTTTTTCAGAAGTTCTCAAGTTCTGTACTACCAAACAACTATTTGCACTTGAAATCTATGGCCCCTGGTTTTTTTGGCCCCTCTGCTCAGATAAATAGGTGGTCCCAATTTACTCTGTCCAGGCCCCCTCATTATTTTATACAGTTCTAATTAGTATTTCTTAATTTACCACTTTTAATTTACTATTTTCGCTAACCTTGGCAGCCTTGGCACTGCCCTTAGCTGCTGGTCAGTACCCGTCACCGAAATTCCTCAAACAAAGACATCTGTCGGGAAATACTAACCAGTTTTCTTACCTGGTGAGCTCCATCGGGCATTTGTCATCTGAAACCGTGCAGTTACACATCATCTCCCTCAAACTGTTGATGGGCCGGGCCAGCAGCATGACATTAGGGAGGTTAAAGTTCGGGCTTGTGGAGGTCACACCCACGGTCACCACGGTTACCTGGTTATGGATGTTCAGGACTTCCCCCTTCTTTGTAACCTGCAAGAAAGAGCGGCCAATGAACCTGGAAACTCAAAGCTCACTCCTGTGCTCAGTATATAGTCAGCAAGTCTCCCCAGTTTTAACCATTGGTGGCCACGCCTTCAGCCACCTTAGCCCTCAGCTCCGGAATACCCTCCCCAAACCTCTCCCCTTCGCTACCTCTCCTCCCTCCTTTAAGCAACTCCTTAAAAATTTCTCTCCTTGATCAAGCATTTGGTCATCTGACTTCATGTCTCCACCCCCCCCACCCCCACCCCCGCCAACGAGGCTCGGTGTTATGTTTGGATTTATAATGTGAGGCGCCTTGGGACATTTTATGTTAAAGGCGCTATATAAATGCAAGTTGCTGCTGTGCAACCTGCACAACAAGACAAGGTTTAAGGCAAGGGGGGGGGGGATATCGAGCCTTTCATGAGCTTAGCACATCCCAAAATGCTTCACACCAGATGACACATGTTCGATAGTTTAAGCCAATGGGCAAAACTGTGGCAGATGTTCAGTGTAGGGGAGTGTGATGTCATTCAGTACTTTCTAAATGGTGAGAAATCAAGAACAGTGGAGACGAAGGAAGATTTAAAGGTTCAGGTGCAGAGATTGCTAAACACTAGTGGGTAGGCACAAAGAAAAAAATTTGAAGGCTAATGGAACGTTTGAAGTTCTTGTGGCACAAGGGGTCGTGTCGCTGCCTCTAGCCCAGAAACTCCAGGTTCAAGTCCTACTTCAGGACCACTTGATGGCCAAGGAAGGTGCATTCATAATGTGGCCAAACAGGTTTGAGCCTCAACCTGCAAATCCTTCCAACACACGCCAAAGGCAGATGGTAAGAGTGGGAGAGATCCCTGGTCAGCTATGTAATGGATAGAAAATGAAGCCCCTCCATCATTATCCATAGCTCCAGACCACAACATGCATGTAAAGGGTGGGGGGGGGGGAGTGATGGGCAAAGAAGCAGTGTGGATCAGATTGGTACAAACAGCCAATTGGCTGAGTGTGCTAATAGCTACACTAGCAACAACTTAAGATAATCAGTCAAGTGTGTAATGTGGTTTATTTATGCTTGCTAGAAGCAAAACACATTCATACCCAGGGACCCATTCTCTGCAAACAAAAGGAATTTGATCAAGCCTGACACCTTTTTTTTGAGTTACCCGGCAGCTTGGGGAGCTTATAGTTCCCTGTTGCTTTCCCCGTGGCAACGCCTCAGCCAAGCACAGTCAACTTGCCAACCAATCGGCATCTTTTTCTCCTGTGGTATAAATTGTTGTGATCGTTTGAAATTTGGCGTTCTTGCATTTGTCCTGATAAGTGGAAGATGAAAAGCTTCGGCAACACGTCTCTCTTTTCAGCAATATTAAGGAGTGAATTCGCTGAGGTTTTAAAGGTGATGAAAGGATTGGATGTGAGAAGCTATTTCTCCAGGAGATAGAGGCAGGGAGTCCAGAAAAGAGTGGACTTAACATTAAAATTAGAGGCAGGTCATTCAGGGGTGATGTCAGTAAGCGCTTCTTCACACAAAGGCTAGTGGAAATCTGGAACTCTCGCCGTCCCCCTCAAAAAAGCTGTTGAGGTGGGGGGATCAACAGAAAATTTCAAAACTGAGGTTGATAGATTTTTGTTAGGTAAGTGTATTAAGGGTTACAGATCCTTGGCTCAAGGGAGTACACAGCCTCCTTTTGTTCGCCTGCTCTTCAATCAAAGCAACTTGGTCAAGGACATACAGGTACTGGGGCGAGTACAGAAAAGGATTTGCAAGGGTGATACCAGAACTGAGAGGTTATAGTGCAGTTTCTTTGTACTCTTGTTTGCTTTAATTCCCCTTCACAAGTTGTAAAGATCTCATTAAAATGCAGGCACCTTTAAAAGTGAAACTAAAACTTAACTTCTTAACACAAATACAGAAATACAAATCAAACTCAAATATTAAATATATACCTTTTTCTTATCACACCCAAATACACATATCTTGTTAGGAAACAGAGATAGTTTAAGCAATTTATAAGCGCATGAGGGTGGAAGGAATGGAAAAGCATGTTGGTAGGATAAGATAAAGAGGTTAAGGTGGAGCAAGGACCAGTTGGGCTGAATGGCCTGTTTCTGTGCTGTAAATCCTATGTAAACACCTCTACCTGGTTAGTGTTTGGCGTCTAATTGCTTTTTACCTGAACAAAGTCACTCTCGAAGATGGGCGCATATTTGAAGGGATCGTATTCACCGTAGAAGAGATGCTGCTGGAGCGCCCCTGGTGAAGGGGCATCAGTGCAGATGTTCTGCTTGGAGAGGGGGCTGCACAGTTTCGATGCTTCAGTATCCGGTGAGACCATTTTGCTTCCCTACCCCTAAACAAGCGGTGAAAATGAAAAGGGTTGAATATTTTCCCTATAAGGCGATAACTTGAAACAAAACCAAAACCATAAAAAAAAAGAAAACAGCTGTGGAAACCACTAAAAAACACTCAGCAGATCCAGCAGCACCTGTGGAGAGAGTGAAACCAAATTCACATTTAGGGTCGATGGAACTTTTGCCTTCACTGTAGAAGCAATTCCGTGTTTCTCTCTCCACAGTTGCTGCCTGATCCATTGAGTATTTCCAGCAATTATTCCCTTTACTCCAGAACTCTGGCATCTTCTGCTTCTGGCATGGCTCCGAGTAACTTGGACAGTCAGGTCTTTACGAGATATGTCAGCCCACTGTTGCGTTCTGCTCTGAGAAGCCTCACACTTGAGATTCCTAAATCACTTAATCAGGGATGTAGGTAATTGTCTCTTTTAGGAGTCTGTGCAAAAAAGGAGCAAAAGAAAAACTCGCTTTTTTTATAGCGTCATTCACAACCACTGGACTTCTCAAAAGACTTTACAGTCAATGAAGTGCAGTCAGCGTTATGGAGGGAGGTCTTGTGGCGCAGTGAGCAGTATCCCTGCCTCTGAACCTAGTAGCTCTGGGTTCGAGTCCCACCTCAAAATTTGGTGGCCATGGAAGGTGCTTTCATAATGTGGCCAAACAGGTTGTTTATCAGCCTGTAAATCCTTCCAATACACCTGATGGCAGGCAGTAAGAGTGGGAGAGTTCCCTTGTCAGCCATACTGCAGAAGGCAATGGCAAACCCCTGCAGTACTTTGCCAAGCACAATCATGGACCAATCCAATGGAAGTCCACCAATGCCCTCTGGAGGAGGAGTCACTATTATAATGTTGGAAGCACAGCAGCCAATTTGCACACAGCAAGCTCCCACAATGTGATAACAGCCAGATAATTTGTTCTCTTTGATGTTGATTGAAGGACGAGTATTGGCCAGGACACTGGGGAGAACTCCCCTGCTCTTTTTCAAACTGGTGCCATGGAATCTTTCACATCCACCCGAAAGGGCCCCAGTTTAACGTCTCATTAGAGAGACAGCACCTCTGACAATACAACACTCACTCAGTATTGAGCTGGAGTGTCCAATTTGATTTTGATGGTCAAAGTGGGAGTGGGACTTGAACACAGAACCTTACAAGTCAGAGTCAGGAGTGCTACTAACTGAGCCACAACTGACGTTTGACCTTTACAGTGCTTTCTCCGAGGTGGGGTGCACCAAGTCTAACGTCTAAACCCAATTGTTCTGTTTCAGATAAGGAATACCACCCCGAGACAATGGTTTCTCCATTGGGACACAGTGTGTGAGAGGGATGTTCCCATAGGGAATGAAGGAAATCCCGGAGGAGTTGCACATACCAACCAGGTGCCAAAAAATCTACGGCAAAACACTAAAGCAAACTATTGTGGATGCTGGAAAACCTGAAATAGAAACAAAAAATGCTGGAAATCCTCGGCAGACCTAGGCAGCATCTGTGGGCAGAGGAAGAGAGTTAATGTTTCAAGTCAATGAGGTTTCATCGGAACTGGAAAAATGTTAAAGATATAACAGGCTTTAAACAAGTACAGAGGCAGGAAGAAAAGAGGAATGGGAGGGAAGAATGAAAGAGAAGGTCTGTGATGGGGTGAAATGCAGGAGAGATTAAATGACAAAAGGAAATGGTAATGGGAAAAGGAAAGGAACATAAGAGGAGATGTAAATGGCAATAGCAGATTCACAACAAAAATTGCTGCAAAAAGGAGAGGCATGGCATAGTGGCGCTGTCACTGGACTAGTAATCCAAAGGTCTCAGAGTTCAAATCCCCCATGGAGCTGGTGGAATTTAAATTGAATGAATAAGGTCTAGAATTAAAAGCCAGTTTGGTGAATTGAAAACTATCGTTCTCTGTCATAAGGGAACCCACCTGGTTCCCTTACCTTAGGGAAGGAAACCCACCATCCTTTCCTAGTCTGGTCTACATGTGACTCCAGACCCACAGCAATGTGATTGATTCTTAATTGCTGTGGGGCATTGGCATAATAGAAAGTACAGAACCAGGGGCCACTCGGCCCATCTCTCTCGAGGAGCAGACCAGTTAGTCCTGCCTTCTTCCTATATTCCTGCAATTTTTTTTTCTCCTTCCGGTATTTATCCAATTCCCTTTTGAAAGCCACTATTGAATCCACCACCCAATTAGGCAGTGCATTCCGGATCCTAACCCCGCAAAAGTTTCTCCTCATGTCTAACAGAGGAATTTTTCAAAAATATGAGAAACAGCCAGGGTTAGGTCACACTCCAATGACCACAGTCACCCTGGCTATTTTGGATTTGGGCAAGGGCAAGGGCCCATGAGGGATGGATTGCACTGCAACGCCCTACCAAGTGGAATAGTCTGTCGAGGCACACTGAAGAATGTGAACATATGTACATACATATGAAGATATGAACAAGGAGCAGGAGTAGGGTACTTGGCCCCTCGAGCCTACTCTGCCATTTAATAAGACCATGGCTGATCAGATAGGAACCTGAAATCTCCATCCCACCTACCCCTGATAACCTACCACCCCCTTGCTAACCAAGAATCTATCCACCTCTGCCTTAAAAATATTCAAAGGCTCTGCTTCCACCACCTTTTCGGGAAAAGAGTTCCAAAGACTCACGACCCCCTGAGAGAAAACATTCTGCCTCAAGTCTGTTTTGAATGGGCCACCCCTTATTTTGAAACAGTGACCCCCAGTTCTAGATTCTCCCACAAGAGGAAACACCTTCTCCATATCCAGCCATGTCAAGACGTCTCAGGGTCTTATAGGCAAGGTTACTGGGGGATATCTAACACCCACAGACCCAGAGACGAGCAGGGATCAGCACATACAGGGCAGCACATACAGTGGGTTGCAGAACAATGGCGTCCTGTACATGATTAATAAATTTGGTCCATGATTCGATACGCGCCTGACCATACAGATCCTCTTGGGGGTGAGTCCAGAACTAGGGGGCACCGATTTAAAATTAGCGGTCGCCCATATAGGACAGCGAGGGGGAGAAATTTTTCCTCTCGGAGGGTTGTGTGACTTTGGAACTCTCTGCCTCGGATGGGGGTGGAGGTGGGGGTCGCTGAATATTTTTAAGGCAGAGGTAGATACTCATTGGGCAAGGGAATCAAAGGTTATCGGGGGTAGATGGGGGATGTGGAACTTGAAACACCACCAGGTCAGCCATGATCTTATTGAACGGCGGAGCAGGCTAGAGGGGCCGAGTGGCCTACTCCTGCCCCCATTTCGTATCACCCTTTTGGTTGCCTCACGACGCACTGACTGGATGCCCAAATTTTAGCCTCGCCGACATTTTCCCATCCCTTAGCTGTTCCTCAGGAGGAAATAGGCGCCAGCACTCCCCGGTGGGCCAAGCAGCCCTACTCCGCGCCTGAATTTAGGGAGCAGCACGGGCTCGGCGAGAGGGCTATTCCACCACAGAAGGCATCGCAACCAGCCTGCTCAACTGCCACAGTTCGCAGCACGGGAGCACCAGACAGCAAATCAGGGGTGGGTAACCTTGATTGATGCCCTCCCTTGTAACACCACCTGCCTCTCCCCCACCCCACCCCCCCCACCCCCAAAAATATCTCTCCCTCTGAGCCCAGGCCAATCACAATGCCCTCTAAGTTCAGGGAGCAGAAGAGAAAAAAACAAACAGTAAAACCTGAAATTAATTATACTGGTCCAAACAGTCTTGTATTCTGGAAAATGGAACTCCAGTTGTACTGGTGCCAGTTTGTATTGGTTTCTTGACACCTTTAAACTGGAATTTCCTTAGTGAGTACACAAAGCACCAAAATTTCCTTAAGTAATCTGCTGGGGTAGGAGAGAGAGGTGGTGGGGTGGTGGTGGTGGTGGGGTGGGGTGGGGGGGGGGGGGGTGCAGGGGAATAGATTCGGCGCAATCAGGGCGTAAGTTCGACAGAAGCCTCAGCGTTCCGCGCAGGAAGTTCCGCCAGGGAGGGGCGGGATTCCCCTTCTTAAAGGGGCCACCGCCGCAAACCCCGCGCAAGAAAACAGCGGACGCGCGTAAACACACAAGATGCGCACCGACAGGCTCCACAGCAAAATCGGGGCGTGGGCGAAAGGCAGAGGTTTTTTTTTTGGTGGGGTGGGGACACTCACGCTCTTAAAGGAACCGCTCCGGCTGGCACATGAAGCGTTAGGTTGCGCCAGTTGCTGCCTTGCCTGTGCCTTTAACAACTCTGTAGCGAACCATGAACACGCAGTCGGGGGGGGAGAGGGGGGGGGGGGACAAAACTCGGACGAGAAGGCGGGGGGGTGGGAAAAAAAAGTTCAATTCAAGTTAAATCACCAAGTTTGGCCGCAAATTCAACGTCAACGGGGAACCCCCCCACAGTGACGTAATTCCAACGCTCTGTCGTCATCGGGTTGTGACGTCAGCCAGCTCCTTCTTTTCGTTACATTCAAAAATCAGCAACTTTTTCTCTCTGAGTTGGAGTTAACTCTTTGTAAACTCTTCCCCCTATCCTTACCCCCTCCTTAAAACAGGAGCTCAGCTTACCCCTCCCACCCCCCCTCATCATGTCCCCTTAAGTCATTATTGAGTCATTTTTGTTTAATTATTAATAAAAATATGAAACATTTAAGGAGGAGGGAGGGAGGGAGGGAGGGGGTGTAGCATTTATCTGGCCACCAGTATCATTACTTTGAGGCATGCATTCCCCAATATCTATGTATATTCCACTTGTTTTTGAAAATTTCTCTATTCTTTTCCCAAACTCAGCTGCACAATGGCTCATCAAAGCATCTAATTTCTGCATATTTAATGATATGCTAATTAGGAAGGGATGATGTCATCAGGGACTGTCATAAAGTGAAAAAGTTGT
Source organism: Carcharodon carcharias (assembly GCF_017639515.1). NCBI lineage: Eukaryota > Metazoa > Chordata > Chondrichthyes > Lamniformes > Lamnidae > Carcharodon > Carcharodon carcharias. The sequence continues at coordinate 8,194,241 of NC_054497.1, read as the reverse complement.
GTTGGATGTTTTGCTGGTTATTTCTCTCTCTTCCCCCAAGCCCCCCCCCCCCCCCCCCCCCCCCCCACCACTTTCTCCTCCCCACACAATCTCTCTTCTCTGATAGGTGCATTCCCTCAGTGCGGTATGGTTCCGAGTGTGCAATAGTTCCCCCCCCCCACCCACACTGCCGCCAGTATTGGCAGGCCATTTGGCTATGGAAGGCGTCACTTGTGTTTCTCTCCTACATTCGGCCAGGCGGCCCTTGTGACAGGGAGAGTCACTTCCTCTCCACCACCCCACCACCTCCCTCTTCCACCCCCCCCCCTTAAAACCTACCTCTTCGACCAAGAGTTCAGAGACCTGCCCTGCTACCTCCCGATGTGGCTCGGAGGCAAATGCTTGTATGATCATCAGTCCTGGTTTTGGATGTTTCAGCTATGTTATAGGCCCTATCTAAATGCAAACTGTTGCTGCTGGGCTGTGACCGCATAACCAGGCTCTCACCACAGGCTTCCTCCCTACATCAACCCCTGCACACCCCACCCCCACCCTCCAAATACCTCCCCCCCACCCCCCGCCCCGCCACCCCCATTCCCATTGCAACACAAGAGAGCAAATAGGAAACGTTTCTTCACTCAGGGTCGGTTGAAGTTTGGAACTCTATTCAGCAAGAGGCAAATGATGCCAGATCATTAATCTTAAATCAGAGATTGGTTGATCTCCTGTTTACCAAATGGTGTTAAGCGATATGGGACATACGGAGATAGCTCACAGATCAGCCATGTTCTGATTGAAAGGCAGTGGAACAGGCTTGAAGGGCTGAATGGCCTCCTCCTGTTCCAATGTTCCTATTTGTCGTGGGCACTATCAAAGTAACTATGAAATTCTACAGGCCTGTAGCTAGAAGGATAAGATTCAGTAAATTTAAAGGGCCTGGAATTGGAGGTAACCTTGACGCATGGGCTGGTTAATTGGTTGGGAGATAGGTGACATCAAGTTAGGGCAAAGAGGGATATACTCCGATTGGCAGGTTCTGACAAGTGGTGCTTCCCAGGGACCTGTACAAGGACCTCAGTTTCTACATACCTGATAATGACTTGGTTGAAGAATTAGGAAGTCATATATCCAAGTTTGCAGATGACTGTAAGTCAGGAGGAACAGCAAATTGTGTGGATTAGAGGAGGAAGTTACAACAACAGCAACAGCTTGTATTTATATAGTGCCCTTAACACAAAGAAATGTTTTGTGGGTACATTATAAAAGGGGCCACAAGGTCTCACAGTGTCAGGATACAGGGTAGGCCATTTAGGACTGAGATGAGGAGAAAGATCTTCACCCAGAGGGCGATGAAACTTGGAATTCTCTACCATAGAAGGCTGTGGAGGTCAAGTCACTGAATATATTTAAGAAGGAATAAGTTAGATTTCTAGATTCTAAAGGTGTCAAGGGGTATGGGGTGAGAACAGGAGTGTGGCGTTGCGGTAGGGGATCAGCCATGATCATATTGCATGGTGGAATAGGCTGGAAGGACTGAATGACCTACTCCTGCTCCTATAAAGTGAAGCATGGCACTGAGCCAAACAAACAGATGACCAAAGAGGTAGCTTTTAAAGAGTGTCTTAAATAAGGAAAGTGGGGTAGAGAGGCAGGAGGGAATTCCAGAGCTTTGGGAATTGGCAGCTTTGGCACAGCAGCCAAAGGTGGAGCAACTGTAACCAGGAATGCACAAGAGGCCAGAATTGGAGGAGTGTAGATATCTCCTGAGTTGTGGAGATGGGGGAGATTACAGAGCTGGGGAGGGGGTGAGGCACCACAGGGATTTGAACACAAGGATGAGAATTTTGAAATCAAGAAGTTGCTTGACCAGGAGCCAATGTAGGTCGGTGAGCACACAGGAGGGATAGGGGAATGGGACTTGGTGCAAGTTAAGACAGAGGCAGCAGCGTTTTGGGTGACCTCACGTTTACGGAAGGTAGAATGTGGGAGACCAGGAGTGGGTTTAAGTCGTCGAGCTTAGAGGCAACAAAGGCATGAATAAGGGTATACAGAGGGACATAGACCGACTAAGTGAGTGAGCCAAACTATGGCAGAAGGAGTTATATGCGAAGATATCCAGTTTGCATTTGACAATGTCCTTAATGGTAAGAGACCAGGAGTTATAAAGAAAGTAAAGGGATTGAGCGTGCCTGTACGCAGGTCACTAAAACTGCTTGATGGGCAATCATGGAGTCAAATGGCCAATTTGAAAATTATACCTACTGAATCTCAGGAGTAGGTGAGCTGGTTAACAGTTTTCATTAGGTGTTAATAGACTCTACCAGAGGAACAGAAATGCACTTCCACTGTTTTCATAATTTCATATGAATTTCCAGTTTTTCTTTGGACATCTGCAATATACATCCCCCAACTTGGGTTCTGCAGTTCAGGAGCCAAGGCATAAGACTAGTTAAAATCCTCGACTTGTTCCTCTTCATCTCTATATGATTGTGGGTATCGGAACAGCAACCGCACTGTGTTTTAATATGTGACATTGAGAACTTTCCAAACTCTCCAGGAGAGGACGCTGTTCACCAACCCATGCATTCGGGGCTGATCAACTAGCACTCAATAAATCATAAGACCTTATCCAAGTTGGACTCTCATTGAGGGATTTGGATAGTTTAAATACAGATTAGAGGTATCTGGAAGTGAGTTACAGAATCACAGACTTGTTATGGCGCAGAAGGAGGCCATTCGGCCCATCATATCTGCACCGGCTCTCCAAATGAGCATTATGGCTCAGTGCCATTCTCCCCATACCCTTACACATTGTTTCTATTCAAATAATCATCCAACGTCCTTTTGAATGCCTCAACTGAATCTGCTATGGGCTGGAACAGAAACAACACATTTATATATAGAATGGATAGCCAAGATTCTAGCTCTCGAGATATTTGCGTCCTTTAATTCTGGCCTCTTGTGCATTCCCGATTACAGTTGCCCCACCCTTGGCTGCTGTGCCAAAGCTGGATTCTAAGCGAGGGATTCAGGAATGAGGGGCTCCTGTTATGGGAAGAGACCCGAGAAGATGGAATTGTTCGCCTTAGAGTAGAGAAGGTTAGGAGAGATTTAATAGGTTGGGTGGGGGATGTGGTGGCATAATGGTAAAGTCACTGCATTAGTAAACCAGGGGCCCTGACTAATTCCTTAGGGATGTGTTTTCAAATCTTGCCACAGTAGCTGGTGGCAAATCAATTCAATTAATTAATAGAAGTCTGGAGCTGAAAGCTCGTCCTGGGTAATGGTGATTAGGAAGCTTCCATCAATGGTTGTACAAACCCTTCTGGTTTACTAATGTCCTTTAGAGAAGGAAATCTGCTGTCCTTACCTGGCCTGGCCTCTGTATGACTGTGGTTGACTCTGAGATGGCCACTCAGTTCATGAGATGGGCAGCAAATACTGTCCTTGGCAGTGATACCCAGATCCCATGGAAGAATAAAACAGAAAGTAGAGGTGTCTGAAATCAGGATGGGATTTAATAGGATAATTACGCTATTCCTGTTAGTAGCAGGGTCATTACCCTTTTTCTATTCATTCAGAGGCTGTGGGCTTTGCTGGCTGGGCCAGCATTTATTGCCCATCCCTAATTGCCCTTGAGAAGGTGGTGGTGAGCTGCCTTCTTGAACCGCTGCAGTCCATCTGGTGTAGGTACACCCATTGTGCTGTTAGGGAGGGAGTTCCGGGATTTTGACCCAGTGACAGTGAAGGAACGGTGATATATTTCCAAGTCAGTATGGTGAGTGGCTTGGAGGGAAACTTCCAGGTGGTGGTGTTCCCATCTATCTGCTGCCCTTGTCCTTCTAGGTGGTAGTGGTCAAGGGCATTACAGGAAGGAAGTAATATCTCTGGAGAGAGTGCAGAGGAGGTTTACAAGAATGTTGCCAGGATTAGAAAAATGTAGGTATGAGGAGAGATTGGAAAGATTGGGGTTATTTTCCTTAGAACAAAGAAGGCTGAGAGGTGACTTGATTGAGGTGTACAAAATTATGAGGGGATTAGACAGAATGGACAGGATAAAGTTGTTTCCTTTGGTGGATAATTCTAGAACCAGGGGACATAGATTCAAGATAAGTGACAGAAGGTGTAGGGGGGACATGAGGAAGAACTATTTTACGCAGAGGGTAGTGGGTGTCTGGAATTCGCTGCCCAAGTTGGTGGTAGAGACAGAAACTCTAAACTCTTTTAAAAAGTACCTGGATCTGCACCTTAAGTGTTGTAAGCTGCAGGGCTATGGGCCGGGTGCAGGAAGGTGGGATTAGAAAGGGCACCTGGGTGTCCTCGGGCTGGCATGGACAAGATGGGCCGAATGGCTGTAACTTTTCTATGGTTCTATGGTTCTATGGCACAGGTGTAAGAGGCAAAGGAAACAGGGGAGATGAGGAGATTTTTTCTAAGCAGTTATGACCTGGAAGGTGCTGCTGGGAAGGGTGGTGGAAACAGATTAAATTGTAACTTTTAGGCATAACAACAACTTGCACTTATATTGCATTTATATAGCTCCCTTCCCTTCTGCACTGTACCTGCACCAGCTGGACTGCAGCAGTTCAAGAAGGCGGCTCACCACCACCTTCTCAAGGGCAGTTAGGGATGGCCAACATTGGTTGACTGGGAGCCAGTGTGGGTCAGCCAGCACAGGGAGTGACAGGTGAATGGAACTTGGAATGAGTTAGGATAAGGGCAGCAAAGCTTTGGATGAGCTCAAGCTTATGGAATGTGGAATATGGGGGGAGGGGGTTATCCAGGGGCAATAGTCAAGACTAGAGGTACTAGAAGGCTGGATGAGAGTTTCAGTAGAAGCTGAGCTGATGCAGGGCCAGAATCAGGCAATGTTTCGGAGGTGGAACATGGAGGTGTGTGGTCAGAATCTCAGCTCAATGTCAAATGCAACATGGAGGTTGCAAACAGTCTGGTCATTGCCAGGGAGACAGATAAAGTCATTAGTTGGGAGAAACTTTTTTACTAGACAGTGGTGAGAATATGGGACTCAAGACCCTATGGAATCATAGAATCACAGATTTGTTACAGTGCAGAAGGTGGCCATGTCTGCACTGGCTCTCTGTATGAATAATTCACCGAGTATCATTCCCCCGTCTCCTCCCCATAGCCCAGCACATTCTTCCTTTTCAGATAATAACCCAATTCCCTCTTGAACCCCTTGATTGAATCTACCTCCACCGCATTCTCAGGCAGCACATTCCAGATCCTAACCCCACTCCCTGCGTGAAAAAAGTTTCTCCTCGTGTCTCCATTGCTTCCTTTGCCAATTACCTTAGATCTGTGCCCTCTCATTCTCAATCCTTCCATCAGTGGGAACAGTTTCTGCCTATCTCCTCTGCCCTGGCCCCTCTTGATTTTGAACACCTCAATTGAACCTAAATGGAGTGCTTGAGGCGAATAGTATAGAAGAGATTAATGAGAAGCTGGATAAGCACATTATGGGGGTGGAGTGCAGTGAGGGAATAAAAGGATACGCTGATAGAATGAGTTGAGGTAGATTGAGAGAAGGTTCATGGAGAGCATAAATACCATAGACGTTACATCATAGAAAGAGGCCATTTGGTCCATCCGGTCTGTGTTGGCATTAATGCTCTAATGTCAGTTCCTGTGTTCTACATTCCCTGTACCAATCCCAAAAGGCCCTCAGTGAAACAAACAGGGAACTCCCCAACAGTGGAGTTGCTGAGCTGCTCATTGCAGAAGCTGAACATTAAAGTTTTCGAGAGGGAATCCTGATTCACACCGAGTGACTCATGCTCAACATTGTTCCACTGAACTTTGGTGAAAAAGGGTTGGTGTGGGGGAGGGGTGGGGGCTGGGGGTGGATTGAGAATAGAGAAAGAGAGAGAGAGAGAGAAAGGGAACCTTCCCTGACAGTGAGTCATCATCACAAGCTTGGAGTCTCCTCACAGGCAGCCTGCACTGCCAGATGTAAACACTCAACAACAGAGGCTGGGATCGTCCCCTACACCCCTGGTGCAAGGGGTAAAACAGGAACAAGCTGGGGAGCTGATGGGTCAGAAGAACTGAACAGCAAACCTGTTCCCCTCTGGGGGACTCTGTGTATTTAACCCCTTCACTGTTACACATTCATGCTCACTCAGATAACCTACATGTGGTCCCTCCAACCACCCCCCACCTCCACCCCACCCCCATCCAGCCCATTCCACTGACTCTAGCCTCGCTGTGCCTTCAGCATCCTAGATCCCGCTTCCTGGAACTCCCCCCACCCTAAACCCTTCCACCTCTCCCACAAGGGTGGACACCATCACTGATTCCCTCCCTTCCCCACTTACCGAACACCCCCGGCCCCTCACCTCCCTCATTCCCTCAGCTAAGGAAGGGTCGCTAAGGGTCGTTTAACGCCGCAGAGGTGAGCAATGTGGAAAGGCTTGCATTTATATAGCGCCTTTCACAGCACCCACCCCCCCACCCCCCAAAGCACTTTACAGCCAATGAAGCACTTTTGGAACGCAGCCACCATTGTCACGTGGGCAACCAATTTGTGCACAGCAAGCTCCCACAAGCAGCAGTGTGATGACAGCCAAATAATGGCGGGGATTTTTCGGTCCCGCCCAGCGTCAGGCACCACCCCGGGCGGGGCAGGGAAATTTGGAGGGGGTAAATATCCCCACAGGATACCCGGTGTTGGGGGGGGTGGCGGGTGGTGTTGGGTGACCTCTGGCACTTCTTCAAAGCCGACCAATGGGATCTTCTGCATCTGCCTGAGAGGGCAGACAGGGTCTGGGTTCGACATCACATTCAAAAGGCGACGCCTCCAACAGTGGATCAGTTCCTCAGCACTGCCAACGGCAGGCCAGGTTAAACGCCCATGCGTCTGGAGTGGGATTCGAACTCACAGCCTTCTGACTTGGACGTTGCCCTGACGCATCCAGCGGCGGCCAAAGCTGGGAGGGGAGGGGTGGGTGGGTGTTGCTCTGTATAGCACAGTTCGACTGACCAGGCAGCACATTCCCCCCACCTTGTCAGGTAACCCTCCCTGTGACAATGGGGCGGGTGCAGAGGGACTGGGACGAGATGAATTCCCTCCGGTCAATAGAGTTAGCGCGTAATAAAACCCCGTTGGCAAAAATCATGGATCTGGAAGAATTTATGGCATGAGGTTTGCTTGTTGGTGTAACACTGATCTGCAGGTAACTGTGACAAACAGCACATTATTGATGGACACTGCAGTAAAGAGAGAGCAGGGAACAAAAATAAAGAAGGAAGCCGTGTGGTTGGAAGCAGAACAGCTGGCGAAGCCAAGACTGAAGTACAATAAAGAGGGAAAACCATCCCACGCCTGGGATGAACTCCTGGGTGCAGGAGATGAGTGTTGAATGCTGGCATAATTAAGTTTGGATGGTAGGATTTTGGGGAAATCCTTGTGTTGTTTCTCTCTCTCTCTCTCTCACTCTCTCTCCCTCTGGTTCAGTGTCTTCGCTCTAATTCCTGGCTGAATGAGGCAGGTGCAATCAACGTCAGCACTGACAGTCTTGCCTGCTCCTGGCACAGTGTGCATCCTGCATCTCCATGGCAACATCTCTGACTTTGTGGTGGGGGTGGGGGGTGGTGTGTGTGTGTGTGTGTGTGTTTGGTGGTTAGGGGAGGAGGTGTTTGAGATGATTAAATGAATTGATTAAAAAGAAAGCACTGTGAATGGGAAACAAAGAAATCAGGTTGGAGAGGGGGTGTGTGTGTGTGTGTGTGTGGGGTGGGGGCGCACTCTTTGTGAATGAATGGAGGGAGTCAGTGGGGAGGGAAGGTGGGAGGAGAGAGGCAGAGAGGGATACAGAGAGTGAGGGAGGGTAATAAAGAGACAGCGAGGAGAGGCAGAGATGGAAGAAGGGAATGAACTATATGCAAAACAGAAAGAGGACAAGGAGATATGAAGGGGACATATGAAAGGGACAAGAGAGGTAAGTAGTGAGTGAGGGATAGTGGGAGTAACTGTGATGCAAACAATGGTGTTAGACAGACAATATCAAATCAACTACCCGATATAGGGCGCCCATGAATTTTTATTTCCACTGAAGTCAGTCGAGGATGATGTTGCTCAGCCAAGTGATTCGACATTGCCCCTCTAATATTGTCACTCAGAGCTAACCTTTCCCCCATGAACCTCTGCAAATGAGAGAAGTAAAGAATGTAAAGAAATTGGGGAACACACCACCTTACATCTACCACATGGGGAGGCAACATGGAATCATACAAACAGGAGGAGGCCATTCAGCCCCTTTAGCCTCTTCCACTACTCAGTTACATTGTGACAGATCTGTATCTGAACCCCACCTACTTTGCTTTCACATCTCTCAACATCCTTACCACCCCCCCCACCCCCACATCTGTCGATCTCTGTTTTGAAACTTTCAATTAACTCCCGGCCTTAGCAGCTTTTTGCATGTCGGAGAGTGTTTCGGGTTTCCACTGCCATTTGAATGAGGGAGTGAGAGAGAGAGTGTGAGGGAGTGAGAGAGAGAGTGTGAGGGAGTTTGAAGAAGCGAGAGGGATTGAGAGAGAGTGTGAGGGAGTGTGAAGGAATACGAGGGAGTGTGAGGAAGTGAGACAGAGTGTGAGAGAGTGTGGTGGAGTGTAAGGGAGTGTGAGGGAGTGAGGGAGAGTGTGAGGGGGTTGAGGGAGTGTGAGAGAGTGAGAGAGACAGTGAGGGAGTGAGAGAGAGCGTGAAGGAATGTGAGGGAGTGTGAAGGAGTGTGAGAGAGTGCGAGGGAGTGAAAGAGTGTGTGAGGTATTGGGAGAGAGTGTGAGGGAGTGAGAGAGAGAGCGTGAGGGAGTGTGAGGGACAGTGAGAGAGTGTGAGGGATTGAGAGCAAGTGTGAGGGAGTGTGAGGGAGTGTGAGAGAGTGTGTGTTAAGGACTAAGAGAGAGTGTGAAGGAGCGTGAGAGAGTGTGAGGGAGTGAGAGAGTGTGTGAGGTATTGAGAGAGAGTGTGAGGGAGTGAGAGAGAGTGTGAGGTATTGAGAGAGAGTGTGAGGGACAGTGAAGGAGTGTGAGGGATTGAGAGCAAGTGTGAGGGATTGTGAGGGAGTGTGAGAGAGTGCTGTGAAGGACTGAGAGGGAGTGTGAAGGAGTGTGAGGGAGTGAGAGAGTGTGAGGTATTGAGAGAGAGTGTGAGGGAGTGAGAGGGACAGTGAAGGAGTGTGAGGGATTGAGAGCAAGTGTGAGGGAGTGTGAGGGAGTGTGAGAGAGTGTGTGTTAAGGACTAAGAGTGAGTGTGAAGGAGCGTGAGAGAGTGTGAGGGAGTGAGAGAGTGTGTGAGGTATTGAGAGAGTGTGAGGGAGTGAGAGAGAGTGTGAGGTATTGAGAGAGTGTGAGGGAGTGTGAGGGACAGTGAAGGAGTGTGAGGGATTGAGAGCAAGTGTGAGGGATTGTGAGGGAGTGTGAGAGAGTTCTGTGAAGGACTGAGAGGGAGTGTGAAGGAGTGTGAGAGAGTGTGAGGGAGTGAGAGAGTGTGTGAGGTATTGAGAGAGAGTGTGAGGGAGTGAGAGAGAGCATGAGGGAGTGTGAGGGACAGTGAAGGAGTGTGAGGAATTGAGAGCAAGTGTGAAGGATTGTGAGGGAGTGTGAGAGAGTGCGTGTGAAGGACTGAGAGGGAGTGTGAGGGAGTGTGAGAGAGTGTGAGGTATTGAGAGAGTGTGAGGGAGTGTGAGGGACAGTGAAGGAGTGTGAGGGATTGAGAGCAAGTGTGAGGGATTGTGAGGGAGTGTGAGAGAGTTCTGTGAAGGACTGAGAGGGAGTGTGAAGGAGTGTGAGAGAGTGTGAGGGAGTGAGAGAGTGTGTGAGGTATTGAGAGAGAGTGTGAGGGAGTGAGAGAGAGCGTGAGGGAGTGTGAGGGACAGTGAAGGAGTGTGAGGAATTGAGAGCAAGTGTTAAGGATTGTGAGGGAGTGTGAGAGAGTGCGTGTGAAGGACTGAGAGGGAGTGTGAGGGAGTGTGAGGGAGCTTTGCTCTGCACTTCACTTATTCTGTTCTTGACCTGAGAGAGCATGAAGATGAACAATGATAACACATTGTCCAGTGCTTGTTGTTGCTCAGTGGGTAGCACTCCTGTTTCTGAATCTAAACACTGTGGGTTCAAGTCCCACTCTAGAGACTAGAATGCATAATCTAGGCTAGTCCTCCCAGTGCAGTACTGAGGGAGTGCCACAGTTTAAGGGGTGTCATCTTTTACCCTCCCAGGTGAAAATAAAATACCCCGAGCTCCTCTTTCAAAGAAGATTTTCCCTGATGTCCAAGCCAATATTTATTCCTCAAACAACACCAGTGAAAAGCAGATGTCCTGGTCATTATCACAATGCTTTGTGTGGGACCTTGCTGTGTGCAAATTAGCTGGAGCGTTTCTTACATTAAAACCATAGCTACACTTCAAAAGTATTTCATTGGGTGCCAAAAACTTTGGGACACCCTGAGGATGTGAAAGTTGCTATATAAATGCAAGACTTTTTCCTTTCTTTCTTGATATTCTTCACATTTAAAAGCAGAGCAACCCCCACACCCACCCACCCAAATCCCACACCCACCCACCCAACCCCCAGGTCTGAACCAGAGACAATTCCGTTCAGATCAAACCCAACAGGAGCTTTTCTACATTGCAATAGGGAATTCGACTGAGTTGACCATGGGTGAATCCCTACCTTACATTGGCCTGTAACACGGCATCCCTGTTAAGCACATGGGCAACAGAGCAGCAATTTGGGACTGCAGGAACTCATCAAGACTCCTTTGACAGCACATTCCAAACCCACGACCACTACCATCTAGAAGGACAAGGGCAGCAGACACATGGGAACACCACCACCTGGAAATTCCCCTCCAGGTCACTCACCCTTCTGATTTGGAAATATATCGACCGTTCCTTCATCGTCGTTGGGTCAAAATCCTGGAACCGCCTCCCTAACAGCACTGTGGGTGTACCTACACCACACAGACTGCAGCAGTTCAAGAAGGCAGCTCACCACCACCTTCTCAAGGGCAATTAGGGATGGGCAATAAATGCTGGCCTAGCCAGTGATACTCACATCCCGTGAATGAATCAAAAAAAACTTCTGCTAACAGTTTTGCCTTTTCCTCATGAACAATAGGAGATTATCTGTGCTTTCATGGTTAGCTGTGTACAGTGTCCCAGACAGGAAAGATCCTAAACTTCAGTTCAACAGCAGTGAGGGACCTGAACACAGTTGCAGCACAAGGCAGGGTAAGGAATAAGAGCTGGAGTATGGGCCATTCAGCCCCTCAAGGGCCCAAACGAGCTGCCCTTCTCCACCATTCAATCAGATAACGGTGGATCATCATCCTCGACACTATTTTCCCGCTGGGATCCCATTGCTCTTGGTTCCTTTCCTGTCCAAAAGTCCATTGATCCCAGTCCTGAATAAACCCAATGACTGAGCATCCACAGCTCTCTGGGGTAGAGAGTCCCACACGCTGAGTGAGAGAAGAAATTTCTCCTCGCCTCAGTAATAAACGATCAACCTCATTTATGTGTGAGGCAGGTTACCCAAGCGGGCACAACCACTGCTAACAAACAGCACAGCTCAAACTGTGGAAGCTGATTCACCCATGGACTGTGGGGTTTCCAGCAGTGCTTCATCCACAGAGTGTGGGGGTCGCTGGCAAGGCTGGCTTTTATTGCCCATCCCTAATTGCCCTTGGGAAGGTGCTTGTGCTTGATCTGCTGCAGCCCGGGTGGTGTAGCTATACTGACGGCGCTGTTAGGGAGGGAGTGCCTAGGTTTTGACTCAGCGGCGATGAAGGAATGGCCGACACATGTATCAGCCTGGATGGTGCGGGGGACGTGGCTGTGTTGGTGTTTCCATGCGCCCAACCGGAGGAGCGGGTCTAAAATGGAGAGGGAGGGAAAACATGTGCCAACTACCCCAAATGCCAGGCTTCCAAGTGGAGGTGGGTAGAGATTCAACTTGGGACAGTCACATAAAGCAGGCACGATCAAACTCCAGCCTGCCCTATAGCTAGCCCAATACTTGACCCGCTTCACTGCGATGAAATCTGAGTGTCGGGGCACATGGCAAGCTGGCCAATCCAAAAAATGCCTGCTTCACCCTTCTGGCTCCAAGACAAGTACCTACCTCAGGGAAAGGATGGGCAATGGGGTGGAGGAGTGATGTTGAAGGGCAAATGAGGAAAGGTGGTGGTAAGTAAGAAAGCAGAGAGACGGGCATTGGCCGCCAGTCCTGAAAGGGTTAACTGGTTAACGCCGGTGTCCAATGGGAGAATGGCCTTTTATGTGGAGGCTGCTAACCTTGTTCCCCATCGCTCGGTTGTGCTAAGCAGCTGGGAGCCTACGCATGAATCTCCCATTCAGTAGTCTGTGCACGAGCCCCTGTGCTATTTCTGGCTCTGCAGGGTCGGTGCCTTCAAAACTTGAACCTGCTCTATTTTTAAACATTTCGAATCACATCACACGCAGACAGACCTGGGAAGACTGCAGAGTTAACCCCCGCCACGCCAGCTTCCCCGTCACGCCCCATGCACCACTTTACAGCAAGTTGAAGAGACAGGGAGAGAGAGAGAGAAAACAAATTGGTGCCCAGATGTAGGTGAGGGAAAAATGAGTGAAAAGGGGGAGAGGTTTGCGAATGGTAAAAAAAGTGTTGACATGTTTTTTGTGTCCACCTCGTCTCACCCTCACCTTGATAGGAGCTGGTTCCACCGCTGCGCCGTGTTATCTCGCCAAAGCAACCATTCTTCACCAGTCAATTAGTTTTTCCAGGCACTTCCACTGCTGAGGGCATCGCACATGAGCCCATTCAAGTCCTCTCATGATGACTCTAACCCATGGAATTTGTATTGGGATCACTCAACGGTGATTGGACGAAGGAAGACGGGCTGATTCTCCCCTCCCCATTTGAGGAGTGCCGAGCCCAATTCCCACATGTCCATCAATTCCTCAGCTCTCAGCAGTGAATGCAAACTCAAAACGTTCACTCCCTCCACTGTGAGTGCACAACGGCGGCAGTTTGTACCATCTACAAGATGCACTACAGCAACTCGCCAAGGCTCCTTCGACAGCACCTTCCAAACCCATGACCTCTACCACCTCGAAGGTCTTCTGGCTTTTGACGCTTCAGCCAAAAGGGAAACAGTTTCTCTTTATTTGCTCTCTAAAACCTTAATGATTTTAAACACCTCCATCAAATCCCCTCATTGCCCTTCTCTGCTCCAATAGGATGTTTAGCCCTCTCTTCACTGTCGCTGGGTCAAAACCCTGGAACTCCCTCCCTAACTGCACTGTGGGTGTACCCACACCACATGGACTGCAGCGGTTCAAGGAGGCAGCTCACCCACCACCTTCTCAAGGGGCAATTAGGGATGAGCAATAAATGCCGGCCCAGCCAGCGAAGCCCACATCCCATGAATGGATATTAAAAATAAATTCTGTGCAGACCTGTCCTGGGCAGCTCATTAGGTTTTCTGGAACAGAAGCTCAATCATTTCCACTTCTGCTGTCTGCGCAGATTCTGGCAGGGCAAAGTCACGGAAGGTGGCAGCCCCCTGGTAGGCAGAGCTCCCAAGTGTGTTGGCACAAATCAAGCAGAGGCTGCTTCGCTGGATTGGCAGAATGGAAGACGGTCACGTGCCCAAGGACCTGCTGTATAGTAAGGGAGCTGTTGCTGATGACCAGTGGGGCACCCAAGGCCACGCTTCAAGGATGCTTGCCAGCGAAAGCCCTAAACATCGGCTATCGCATCCGGGAGAGCCCAGCTGGTGAAAGAGGCAAATGGCAACACTGCCTGAGGGGGTGGGCGTGCACTGCCATGATGACCAGGGCCTACAGCAACGTGGCAACCGGTGCCAACGCCAAAAACAATGACGCACAAAGTCACGTGGCAGCTTCCTGTGTGGGCGCTTGTGGCGGAACTTGCCTCTCGAGGTTTGCCCTTCACAGCCGTCAGCAAAGGGGCACCAACTGAAGACCCCCACCCCACCCCCACCCCCACCTAGATGCATTGCCTGCTGCGTGCCCATCATCTCTTGTAGATGGAAAGAGGACAGCAGACACAATGATACTGCAAACAGGGTCAGTAGGGCTAGATTGTAATGCGTTTTGATCCCTTTTCATTCCTCCTGTAAGATGCTCCTTAAAACTTGACTGACCAAGCACCGTGAGGTTTTAATTCTTTCATGGGATGTGGGTGTCGCTGGCTGGGCCCAGCACTTATTCCCCAACCCTCACTGCCCCTTGAGAAGGTGGTGGTGAGCCGCCTTCTTGAACCGCCGCAGTCCATGTGGTGTAGGTACACCCACAGTGCTGTTAGGGAGGGAGTTCCAGGATTTTGACCCAGCGACAGTGAAGGAACAGTGATATATTTCCAAGTCAGGATGGTGAGTGACTTGGAGGGGAACTCCCAGGTGGTGGGGTTCCCATTGTTACGATGCCTGTGGGGGAACCATGAACCAATATAACCATATTTACCAAATGACCGCCAAATGAAGAAATTGCCAGCAAGATTTCAATTTTTGTGACTTTTTACTTTAACATGAATCAGAACAAATGCAAATTGATATGAATTAACAGACCATTGATATTTCAAATAAAAAGATAAATTTCACTTTAAATAGTTGATACAACAAAGGTACGACTTTCAGAACCACAAGCTTTCACATCACTCCCGCCATAAATGTAGCACAATTTGTATCTCAGTCTTTTCAACTCAATGGATTCAGCCCTCGAGGTCCCCAGATATGGTTAGCACCGCCAATGCTCTCTCAATCTAGCCAGTCTTGATGACACTGCTTTCCAGTATTCCTTTCAATCGACCAACCAATGACACCCGGTTCACAATTGGTCCTCTGACAAAAACCCGCAGCTCCTCCGCGTGCCTGAGCTATTCCCGCCACTTTTTAGGATTCAGTGCTTTAGATTTCTTATTCATTGGCACCCCAAGAGCCCCTGGAATTCTATTTTTCTCCTCACGGCTAAACAGAACACCAAACTTTCCATAGAACTTTGTTGGCTTCTCATCACATGAATTCTGTGTTCCTCCTTCTGTCTCTGTCTGCTTTCTCTTTCTATATGCATCTACGTGCAGATCGCCTTTGCCCTCCAGCTCTCCTGCTTGTAGCTCTCCTTTTGTATGGTCACATGGTTTTTTTGCCTGCTAAATTCCTTGCTGTTACTGCTGCTTCCAGGTCAAAGGTCACCAGATCACATGCACCAGTATTTCTCATTATTCAAGAAAATCCTATAGACCCCTTTACAATTGATGCAAACTCTTAAAAGTCCTTCACAAAGACTCTTAAAAACAATGACTGATTCCACAGATAGTTAAAGAAATTACAAATTTTCCTTACTGTACTGCTTCTGGGTCAAAGATCATCACACTTGTCCTTCTAGGTGGTAGAGGTCATGGGTTTGGAAGGAGCTGCCAAAGGAGCCTTGATGAGTTACTGCAGTGCATCTTGTAGATGGTACACACTGCTGCTACTGTGCGTCGGTGGTGGAGGGAATGAATGTTTAAAGTTGTGAATTGGGTCCCAATCAAGCGAGCTGCTTTGTCCTGGATAGTGTCGATCTTCTTGAGTGTTGCTGGAGCCACACTAATACAGGAAAGTGGGTGTTATTATATCACAATCCTGATTTGTGCCTTGTCAGTGTTGCACAGGCTTAGGGGTGTCAGGAGGTGAGTTACTCGCTGCAGAAATAGGAGCGGAAATAGACCATACAGCCCCTCAAGACTGCGCCACCATTCAATAAGATTATGGTTAACCTTTGACTTCAACTCCATTTTCCTGCCCTATCCCCCTGATGCTTGATTCCCTGGAGATCTCTGCCTTGAATATGCTCAAACACGAGAAAAAACCTACTGATCATTCACAGCCTCCTGAGTGAAAATCCTGAGCGAAGAAATTTCCCCTCATCTCGGTCCAAAATGGCCGACTCCGTATTCTGAGGCTATTCTCGAGTTCTAGACTCTCCACCAGGCAAAACAGTCTCTCAACAGCAAATTATAAAACCCCCAATGGGTTTGATATGTTTTTAATGAGGTCACCTCTCTTTCCTCTAAACCTTTCTATTCATCTCGCCTTGTCGGACAAGTCTCACACCTCGGGAATCATTCTACATACTCTACATCACTCTACGTATGATTCTTTCCCCAGAATCTTCTCTTTCTTTGACTCAACATTTCTCCCTGAAATTTTGTTACTCTTCGCTACCTCATTCGAGTGATCTCTTTCAGTCCATTAGTGAGAGGTGGCTTGATCCCTGACATGACAGCTATGTCCCAATCTGTTTTTTATCACCCAGCTGCTGGCATCCCCATCTCCACTCTCCACCCTCCGACCAACACTATAAAGGGACATCGCAACAGAAGCCACTGGACAGCGATGATGATGTTTTCCCCTGGCTGGAGAACAAGGTCTCATAACTTCAGGATGCGGGGCATGTCATTTAGGACTGAGATGAGGAGAAACTTCTTCACTCAGCGGGTGGTGAACCGGTGAATTCCCTACCACAGAGGCTGTGGAGGCCAAGTCATTGAATATATTTCAAGAAGGAAATAGATAGATTTCCGGTCTTTTTTTTAATTCATTCACGGGATGTGGGTTTCGCTGGCTGGACCAGCATTTATTGTCCATCCCTAGTTGCCCTTGAGCCTTCTTGAACCACTGCAGTCCCTGTGGTGTAGGTACACCTACAGTGCTGAAGAGGAGGGAATTCCAGGATTTTGACCCAGTAACAGTGAAGGAACGGTGATATATTTCCAAGTCAGGATTGTGAGTGACTTGGAGGGGAACTTCCAGGTGGTGATGTTCCCATCTATCTGCTGCCCTTGTCCTTCTGGATGGTAGTAATTGTTGGTTTGGAAGGTGCTGTCTAAGGAGCCTTGGTGAATTCCTGCAGCACATCTTGCAGATGGAACACTCTCCTGCTACTGTGCGTCGGTGGTGGAGGGAGTGAATGTTTGTGGATGTGGTGCCAATCAAGTGGGCTGCTTTGTCCTGGATGGTGTCAAGCTTCTTGTGTTGTGGGAGATTCACTCAACTAGGTAAGTGGAGAGTATTCCATCACATTCCTGGCTTGCCCCTTGTAGATTGTGGACAGGGTTTGGGGAGTCAGGACATGAGTTACTTGCTGCAGGATTCCCAGCAAATGACCTGCTTTTGTAGCCACAGCATTTATATTGCTAGTCTAGATCAGTTTCTGGTCAATGGTAACCCCCAGGATGTTGATAGTGGGGGACTCAGTGATGGTAACTCCATTGAACCTCAAGGATTGATGGTTAGATTCTCTCTTGTTTGAGATGGTCATTGCCTGGCACTTGTGTGGTGCAAATGTTATTTGCCACTTGTCAGTCCAAACCTGAATAATGTCCAGGTCTTGCTGCATTTGGCCATGGATTGCTTCAGTATCTGAGGAGTTATGGGATAGTGCTGAACATTGTGCAATCATCAGCGAACATCCCACTTCTGTCCTTATGTTGGAAGGCAGGTCATTGTTGAAGCAGCTGAAGATGGTTGGGCCGAGGACACTACCCTGAAGAACTCCTGCAGTGATGCCCTGGAGCTGAGATGACTGACCTCCAACAACCACAACCATCTTACTTTGTGCTAGGTATGACTTCAACCAGTGGAGAGTTTTCCCCCTGATTCCCATTGACTCCAGTTTTGCTAGGGCTCCTTGTTCAAATCACACTTGATCAAATGCTGCCTTGATGTCAAGGGCAGTCACTCTCACCTCACCTTGGGAGTTCAGCTCTTTTGTCCTGTTTGAAACAAGGCTGTAATGAGGTCAGGAGTTGAGTAGCACTGGCAGAACTCAAACTGGGAGCAGGTTATTGTTAAGCAAGTTGATGACCCCCTTCCATTACTTTACAGATGATTGAGAGTAGGCTGATGGAGCAGTAATTGATTGGGTTGGATTTGTCCTGTTTTTTGTGTACAGGACATACCAGGGCAATTTTCCACATTGCCGGGAAGATACCAATGTTGTAGCTGTACTGGAGCAGCTTGGCTAGGAGCATGGCAGGTTCTGAGCACAAGTCTTCAGTACTATTGCCGGAATATTGTCAGGGCCTGTACCCTTTGCAGTATCCAGTGCCTTCAGCCATCTCTTGATGTCACATGGAATGAATCGAATTGGCTGAAGACCAACATCTGTGATGCTGGGGACCTCCGGAGGAGGCTGAGATGGATCATTTACTCGGCACTTCTGGTTGAAGATTGTGGCAAATGCTTCAGCCTTATCTTTTGCACTGATGTGCTGGGCTCTTCCATCATTGAGGATGGGGATCTTTGTGCAGCCTCCTCCTCCAGTGAGTTGTTTAATTGTCCACCACTATTCACAACTGCATGTGGCAGGATCGCAGAGCTTATTTGGTTGTGGGATCACTTCACTCTGTCTATCATTTGCTGCTTATGCTGTTTGACAAGCAAGTACTTCTATGTTGTAGCTTCACCAGGTCGACACCTCATTTTTAGGTATGCCTGGTGCTGCTCCTGGCATGCCCTCCTGCACTCTTCATTGAACCAGGGTTGATCCCCTGGCTTGATGGTAATGGTAGAGTGGGGGATATGCCAGGCCATGAGGTTACAGATTGTGTCTGAGTACAATCCTGCTGCTGTTGATGGCCCATAGATCCTCCTGGATGCCCAGTTTTGAGTTGCTAGATCTGTTCAAAACCTATCACGTTTAGCATGGTGGTAGTGCCACACAACACGATGAAGGGTATCCTCAATGTGAAGGTGGGACTTCGTCTCCACAAAGACTATGCAGTGATCACTCCCACCGATACTGTCATGGACAGATGCATCTGCGGCAGGCAGGTTGGTGAGGATGATGTCAAGTGTGTTTTTCCCTCTTGTTGGTTCCCTCACCACCTGCCACAGACAGTCTAGCAGCTATGTCTTAGCTCTGTCTATCACTTACTGCTTATGTTGCTTGGCACGTAAGTAGTCCTTTGTTGTAGCTTCACCAGGCTGACACCTTATTCTTAGGTGTGCCTGCTGTTGGTCCTGGACTCGGACAGCTCGGTCAGTAGTTGTGCTACCGAGCCACTCTTGCTGATGGACATTGACGTCCCCCCATGTATGTCCCCCCGGCAGTCCCCCTGAGTATGTTCTGCGCCCTTGGCACCCTCATTGCTTCCTCTAAGACCTGACATCTCTAAAGGCGTCAATGGGTACGAGGAGAGAGTGGGAGTACAGCATTGCGATAGAGGATCAGCCATGATCATATTGGACGGTGGAGCAGGCTCGAAGGGCCGAATGGCCTACTCCTGCTCCTATTTTCTAAGTTTCTATGTTTCTAATGTGGAGCAGGAATCCTGGCTCAGTTACCCACACCTTACACCAGGGACACTGTGGCCATTTTGTAGCTCTCCTGCTACTAGCATCCAGCTCAGCCGGGGAATCAAGACTCCATTCCCTGCCAGCGCTGTACGTGCGCTGTTCGAGTGCGTTGCTCCGTGACATTTGGAGTGACAGAGTAGGCAGCGGCCAGGACCAAAGATGGCGCTTCTCAAGACATCACAGCCGAGCAGGGGCAATCCTTTTAACATGCGCTTGGAGCAGAGTTGTGAAACGGTATGAACTTGCATTCATCCAAAATCGATTTGAAAAGCCAAATGCAGCCTATCATGGGCAGAGAGCAGTCCGGGCAGATCGCCACCTCACACAACTTCCACCCACTCTAGCGCTTCCTCTACGGGAAAGAAGCCCCCGGAGCTGCAAACGGAATTTGCAGCCATCACCGGGTGGATCAGAAGCCTCCCCCTCCACCGCAGCACCCACCCCGACCCCCCCCCCTCCCCCCCACTCCCCCCCACCCACCACTGCCACCACCCCTCCCCATCCCGATTCCTGGAAACTGCCGGTCCCTTGCACAGATTGGCACTGGCAGCCACCTGGCTTTGGCAGGAGACACAGTGGGGAGAATCAAACCTCCTGCTCCCAACGGCTCAGTCCCACACCAGACAACACATTCGCCAATGGAGCCATCTGCAGAAGCCAAGCTCATGTCCAATCCCATCGAGCTATTGGCTCTGGGTGGTACCTCAGACTGTACTCCAATCCTTTCCTCTTGCGCATCTTCCTTCACCCCACCATTGCAGCCAAGCGACCAGCCGGCAAGACTCCTAATCTCTGAGTTTACTCCTTGAATCACTCCCCAGATCTTTCTCGCTCTTTAAGACATTCCTTAAAACCTATATCTTTGCCCAAGCAGTTTTCACCTGTCCTGGTTTCTTTTTCTTTTTCTCTGTACTCAATTTTGTTTGCTAACCGCTCTTGTGCAGCACCTTGGCTCGCTTTACAGCAGCAAAGGTGCTACGTAAATGCAAGATGTTGTTGAGACCTTTAACTGGGAATGACTGGACCCTTAGATGAAATTAAATCAGATTTTGACAGCGTTGCAAGGAAATGGGAGGGTGAGGGGGATGTTGTGGGAAAGTGGAGGGCTCGATATTGACAGCAGATAAAAGCATAAAAAGATAAAAGATAAAATGCTGGAAATCTGAAACGAAAACTCATCCGGCCTGACAGCATTTGTGGAGAAAGAAACACAGTTAACATTTCGAGTCCGTATGACTCTTCTTCAGAGCCTAAGAAAAAGGGTCTGAAGAAGCTCTGGAGCTCTGAAGAAGGGTCATACGGACTCGAAACGTTAATTCTGCTTCTCCCTTCACAGATGCTGCCAGACCCAATATAGACGGCACTTGCTTTTCAGGTGGAAATCGCCAGCAACTTATTTCTGGACTTGAGCCCCCCGGGGCTGATCTTCATGGCTGTCGCCATTTGGTCTTCGTTGTCTTTGAGCATCCCTGGCGGCTGCCTGAGAGCACCTTGTGCCTGTGTGAGGACCTGCCTGCAATATTCTCGGAGAAACTAGTCAGAGCAAATTTCGCCAATGCTCTGAGCATTTTCTCAAAGTCTACAGTGGAACTAAACCAGGTGTCCTTAAGGGCCACGGAGACAAATGTAGGTTTTGTCCCGTGCATGATACTTGTATAATTGGTAAATAAAACTGTTCATTTTTTTTAAATATATAAATGTCCTCATGACTCACCTTCTTATTTTGCTCACAATGATGTTCTGGTGATTGTTTTTCACCTGTCCAGGGAAATTCTGGAGGGTTAGCAGCACAAGGAGCAACAGTGTGGTCTGCCCACCCTACTGCCATTTTCCCCCAACCCCACCCTCACCCACACCCCTCCGCCCATTACTCCCCACCCCATACATCGCGCCCACCACCCCCACCACCGCTCCCCCCCAACACCACCATCCTCACTGGACCTATTGATAAATCAGTTCAGTGACAAACCAGCCTAACTTGAGAAGGCCTGGAGTTTTGAGCTGTGTCAGGGCATCAAATGCAGCCCAGTGATGGCAGTGCCAAGGCGCCATTATTGCAACGAGGCCCAAGAACCAGTTTCTTATGGCCCTCAGTCACTCAGATTGTTCCCTTTGGCCCATTTGCTGCCCCAGGACAGACATAAACCAATTTCCACCCCAAGAGATTGAATGATGTTCACAGGCGTGAGGTTGTCATCCAGACATGTTCCCCGCGAAGCCAAAAACACTGGCACTGCCCCGTGTGCACTTGTAAACAGGGTGGCACTAGGCTGAAATTTGCGACCAAGTTTAACCATTCACTATCTCAATTTTTGGGCGGGTCTTGCATTAGGCGTTCACCAACCCCCTCCAGTAACAGGGAAGCCTAATGGAAAGACTTGCATTTATATAGCTTCTTGCACAGCATCAGAACATCCTGAAGCGCTTTGCAGCCGAGTCACTGTTGTAATGTAGGAGATGAGGCAGCTCATTTGTGCACAGCAAGCTCCCACAAACAGCAACATAGTGGTGGGTTACAGATCACTCAGGGAGCCTGAGTTGCTGTGGCAACATGCACCTTTCCATGCATGCTGTAGTCTGGAGCCACTCTAACATTCTTTCCATTGCATAACTAGCCAGGAATCTCTCCCATTCTTACTGCCTACCATTGGTGTGTGTTGGAAGGATTCACAGGTTGACTCTCAATCTGTTTGGCCACTTCCTTGGCCCCACACCCTGGGGTGGGACTTGAACCTGGAGCTTATGACTCGGGGGAGGGACACTACCCACTGCACCACGAGACCTCCTAGTGCTGTGATAATAACCAGATAAGCTGTTTGGAGTGAAGTTGGTTACAGGACATTTGTTGGTCGATAAACCAGAGACAATTGCTACGCTCTCCAAAATACTACCATGGGGTGTCTGCGGTCAGGGTGCTTCCAGTCCATGAAAGACACAAATAGGCATTACACTGCAATACTCTTTCTAGATCCCACTTCTATGTTTTTAGAGACCTATTTTCTTTCCATTGTCATAGTTATCACTTGACACACCCACACACACACCCACACACCATCCATTTTGAATTGAGGGTCCACATTACTAAAGGCCTTTTTCTGATTTGTTGAAAATCAGTTCTAAAGGCTGGTTTATTTTACCCCTTTGGTCCAGGTCCATTGAGAACTGTCGGTCACTGGAAAAGAACTTTAGAAAGGTCAAAAGGACAGCACCTAATTTGTCACCACGCCTGGACCAGAGTCAAACAATTCTGCAAACACACAGCAAGCCTATTCAAATGATGATCTCACAGGTGTTAAAACCAAACTGCTTCAGAAACACTTTAGCAGCAAAAAGTTTGATTAAAGACTCAAGAGTGTTAACTGATGGTA
The DNA here is from genome assembly GCF_017639515.1 of Carcharodon carcharias. Classification (NCBI taxonomy): domain Eukaryota; kingdom Metazoa; phylum Chordata; class Chondrichthyes; order Lamniformes; family Lamnidae; genus Carcharodon; species Carcharodon carcharias. Next base: position 8,171,527 of record NC_054497.1, on the reverse strand, counting down.
GATTGGGAAGGAGAAGCCATGACTGACCTCAGGAGTTCTGGGCTACAGTGGAATCAAATCAGCCAGAACGCCTGCTTCCAATTTTTATCTGATTGCCTCGTGCGTGTATCGCATATGTGTGTATATGCTGTTGTGTATCTGTTTGTGTGTGTGTACATCTGCATGTGTGTGTGTACATGCTGTGGTTTACCTGTTTGTGTGTGGGTGTGTACATGCACGTGTGTGTATATTCTGTGGTGTATCTGTTTGTGTGTGTGGACATCTGCATGTGTGTGTGTATATGCTGTGGTTTACCTGTTTGAGTGTATGTGGGTGTGTATGTGCACATGTGTGTATATGCTGTGGTATATCTGTTTGTGTGTGTGTGTACATGCATGTGTGTGTGTATGTGCTATGGTTCATCTGTTTGTGTGTGTGTACATGCGCTTGTGTGTGTATATGCTGTGGTGTAGCTGTTCATGTGTGTGTACATCTGCATGTGTGTGTATGTGTGTAAGCTGTGGTTTGTCTGTTTGTGTGTGTGTGTGGGTATGTACATGTGCGTGTGTGTGTGTACGCTATAGTGTATCTGTTTGTGTGTGTGTGTGTGTGTGTATACATGTTTGTGCATGCATGTGTTTTTGTGTGTGCCTGTTTGTGTTTGTAAGCATGTTTCTGTGCATGCTTGTGTGTGTGTGTGTGTGTATGTATGTGTGTGTGTGTGTGTATGTACGTGCTTGTGTGTGTCAACATGCCTGCTTTTGTTTGTGCATGTATGCATATGTGTGTGTGCCTGCATGTTTGCGTGTGTTTGTGCATGTGTGTGAACATGCCATATGATCGGGCGTGGCTGCAATAGCCCTCCACACTTGAAAATTCTGCCGGCAATCACAGTCCACATTCGCTCACACAGAACGGACAGCCAAAGGTGCGAATCTCCTTTAGCGAGCACGGGAAAAGAAGAGAGTATAAATGGGGGAGAGAGAGAGCACAAACGATAGAGGAGGCGAGATAAGCTGAGAGGCAATGAGTTAAGAGATGGAGGAGGATGCCGAGGGAATGTGGAGCTATCTCCCAGCCTGCTGTCAGGAAGCGAGGGGAAAAAAAACAATGAAAACAACCATCTCATGAAAAGAGTTGTGAGTGAAAATGATCATTATTGGGAGGTTAAGGGATGCTGATCTTAATGAAATAATAAGCAGTGGCCCTGCCACACTGCGTCTCTGGCTGCAGAATTGCTCCCTTAGCGCTCAGAGAGTTAATAATTGAAATTCTGGAAACAGACTCCATGTCAGGGGTCCGAGATTTATCAAAGGGGCTCACGTGCTGAATTGCGTCAGCAGCTCCCCCTCGAGAGCTTCAAATGTTCTATAAACAGAAGAGAAAGAGTCGATGCTGCCCCAAGGCATCTTGGTGTGAGGGTTTTATATAGACATAAAGGTACCAAAAATAGCAACGTGTCTTCAGCCGACAGGTTCTGAAGAGGCAGACAGACCGAGAGACACAGACAGATAGATAGACAGATAGACAGAGAGAGATACAGACAAAGTCGAGAGAGGACAGAAAGAACCCAGTCAGAAACTGGATGAAATTCATCGTCATGAATAAAAAGCAGAAGTTCATTCTTAAAAATGTAACACAGGCAGGCAGCTCTGAATGAAAGAATTAACCATTCAAGTGCATCAGTTTTCATTCATCCCCTTAGATGCTTTTTCTTAATCCTGCTTTCTTGCTGCCTCCTCCCTCTCTTTGTCTCTTATACATTCACAGTCTCTCACTGTCTCTCACTGTCTCTCTCTCTCTCTCTCACTCTCTCTCTCTCACACTCCTTTTGTCTGCTTCATTGTCCTTTTGTCCCATTTTTTCCCATCATTTCCTCTTTCTGTGCCTCTTTTCTATTCCTCTGCTTACAACCTGTCTTTTTTTTTAAATTCTGTCTTTATCTCTTCCCTCTATCCTTTTCTCTATATCTGTCATTGCCCATCTCCTTTGCTTTTTTCTCCCTGCCTTTTTTCTCTCTCTCTCTCTCTCTTCCCTAGTTTCTGTATCTCTCCCTCACTCTTCCCTCCCGCTCTATTTCCTCACATTCTCTGCCTTTGCACACCCCCCCTCCCCACCATCGCCAGGGCGGAACTTTCCGTGCCCGCTGGCGTCGGGCGTGATTGGCGGGGTGAACGGACAATACGATGAGAAGGCCAAAAATCGTGAAACCAGTTTGCGATTGTCCGCTCAGCCCGTCGATGACAGGCCTCGTTTCCTGCTATCAAATGTCGGGAACACCATTGTAATACATCTGCATATCATTATAATGCCAGCCCGCTGGAATCATCCCCCCACCCCACACTGGACCGTCCACCCACGTTGGTGGGAAAACACGCCTAAGTGTTTCACAACAGCATATATAAGTTGTGCACATGGTGGGCTGCACTTCGCTCGGGACTTCAAGATTTGTTTGCCTAGCTTTCTTCCGGCAGTCATCAGCGCCAGGCTTCACAGACAGCTCTGCGTCACTTTTAGTGGGGGGCGCTCATGGGCAGGTCATGTGTGGGTGGCCTTTCAGCAGTGGCTGCAGGACAAGGTCTTGCTTGGCGTTGGGGGAAGAAGTGGCCTCAGGCAAGGGAAGAGGCTGCAGGGGCGAGAGCTGTACTGGGGAAGGAGGGTGACCCAGGGTGTGTGCATGTTGATTGGTGCAAGTGGCCTCAAGATGGTCAGGGCTGAGGAGGCAGTCTCCAGGGGAGATGAAGCTACATGGGCATGTGAGGGTGTGTGTGTGTGTTTGTGAGAGTGGGTGGTGATGTCTCGAGCTGGCAGTGAGTTTGATGCCAGCGAATGTGTGATGGGCTTGAGTGTGTGAGTTTAGAGTGATGAGATGGTTGCCATACCCCCTGGCAGCACAGATGAGATCATTCACCCTCTATCTGCATTGGATGGCCAACATCTTCTATGCAGCATTGGCACTGATCACCACCACCATCGCCTACCTAGCCAGGGTGGTAATGTAGCTGCCCCTCCTGCGGCCAGAGCGGGGGATGAAGAACACCTCAGGGGGGCCTCCATGACGTCCAAGAGGCGCTCAAGGGCTGCAGTCCTGCCTTTCAGGGCCGTGTCTCCTTTGCAGCGTCCCTGGGCTGGAAGCACTGAGAGGTGTGCGCACGCGGCTATTCTTCAAATGCGGCGCCCGGCGTGATGAAGTGGCGAGGCGATGGCGCGGCCAGCGACTCGGAGCCCGCCCGCCATCAAAACGCCACGTTTCCCGGGAACGCAGAATTAATACGGCGCGGTTGGGGGCGATGCGGGGAGACAAGCCGGCATTGCGGTCGACGGGTAAAGCGCCACTTTACCTGCCCGCTACTGCACTTGGCGCAAAACCTGGGACGATTCCGTTCCTCTTCTCTCTCCGCCTGCCCCCTTTAACTGGTCCCTGCCTCGCTGCCTCCTTCCCCTTGGACACACGCGCTCGGGCAGAATGGGGGAAATGTCAGTGGAGCCGAATCAAAAGTAGCCTCCACCTTTACGTTTTGGGCAGCTGAGGAGTGCATCAGGGAACAGCACGGCAGCGCGAAATCAGGGCATGTCCTTTTAATCCGATTGTGTATTTCACATGAGGGGCTGGAGAGGCATCCGAATACTTTCTGCTTAACAAGCTTTCCATCTCCTTCTCCTTGTCCCACGCTGCAATGCTCGGAGCCTCTCGGTTCTCGGGCTGAGATTACCCATCAGTAAAACGCCTTTAAAAAAAAAGGTTTGCGTGATAAACGTTAAGGTTGCCAACTCTGGTTGGACGTATTCCTGGAGGTTCACATTTCAGGGCTTGAGTACAAAAATCAAGTCCGGCAGTCCGGTGCAGTACTGAGGGTGTGCTGCCTCCTCGGAGGCACTGTCTGTCGGGTAAAATGATAAACCAATACCCCGTCTGCCTGCTCAGGCAGATTGTAAAAGATTCCATTACACTATTTCGAAGAAGGGCAGGGGAGAACTCCCCTGGTGCCCACAACCGACATCACTAAAACACATTATCTGGTCATTATCACGTTGCAGTCTGTGGGAGCTTGCTATGCATAAATTGGCAGCTGCTTTATTTTAGTGATTCAGCATTTATTGCCCACCCCCAATTGCCCTTGGGAAGGTGGTGGTGAGCTGCCTTCTTGAACCGCTGCAGTCCATGAGGTGTAGGTGCACCCACAGTGCTGTTATGGGGGAGTTCCAGGATTTTAACACAGTGACGGTGAAGGAACAGCGATATATTTCCAATTCAGGATGGTGAGTGGCTTGAAGGGGAACTTCCAGGTGGTGGCGTTCTCATGTGTCTGCTGCTCTTGTCTTTCTAGATGGTAGAGGTCGTAGGTTTGGAAGGTGCTGCCTAAGGAGCGTTGGTGAGTTCCTACATTGAAGTCCTACATCCTACACTACAACGGTGACTGAACTTCAGAAGTACTTCATTGGCTGTAAAGTGCTTTGAGACATCTTGTGGTCGAAAGGCGCTGTATAAATGCACATATTTTTCCCACCGTCCAATCAAACATCCCATTTTCCACCATAATATCTTTGTAATAAATAAACAAAAGCGTTCAAAGGAAATACAGAATTTTTTTTTTTGGTTTCCTTATCCATGAATATCCTCCTGGTTACTGTTGTATTGTATCCCGGAGATGAATCTTTAATTCCCGGAGCCTCCGGGACAATCCTGGAGAGCTGGCAACCATCAGCATAACTCGAATCATTGGCGCTGACTCCATCATTTTAATTCCAGCCCTCAGGCCTCCCAAATCCTTGCTGACTGCTCCACTGTCTCCCTTTCAGAGATGTTTGGGCTGCTTTCAGTCACTCACTGGTGTCAGCTGTAGCTCAATGGATAACACGTTGAGCTATGAAGGTCATAAGCTCAACTCCTGGGCCATGAGTACATAATCTGTGTCGACACTCCCAGTGAGGTTAACGAGACTTGCTGCACATTCAGAGGTGCTGTCTTTCACAAGGGATGTTAAACCTAAGCCCCACTCCCAGCGGATGTTAAAGATGGGCTATAGCCAATTCCTGTGCAAGTTAATTGTGGGCTGGTTTTTGCATTTTATTTTAACATGTTGTTAGGAACTAGGGAGTTTAAGTAAGTTCTGTTTGTATTTGTGTTTTAGGGATGAGTTTTAGCTTTAATGTTTAAGTTTGATTTGTATTTCTGTATTTGTGTGTTAGGAAATGGAGAACTTGAGTTTTAGTTTCATTTTAAAAGAGACATTTTAAGGAGGTTTACGACTCTTGAAGGGGAGTTAAAACAAACAACAAGGTAGAAAAAAACTGTGATAAAAACAAAAAACTGCGGATGCTGGAAATCCAAAACAAAAACAGAATTACCTGGAAAAATTCAGCAGGTCTGGCAGCATCGGCGGAGAAGAAAAGAGTTGACGTTTCGAATCCTCATGACCCTTGAACAGAACTGAGTAATATTAGGAGAGGGGTGAAATATAAGCTGGTTTAAGGTGGGGGGGGCAGTTGGGGGGATAGAAGTGGGTGTGGGGGGGTGTGGTTGTAGGGACAAGCAAGCAGTGATAGGAGCAGATAATCAAAAGATGTCACAGACAGAAGAACAAAGAAGTGTTGAAGTTGGTGATATTATCTAAACGAATGTGCTAATTAAGAGTGGATGGCAGGACACGCAAGGTACAGCTCTAGTGGGGGTGGGGTGGAAAGGCTAACAGGGCATAAATATAGATTTAAAAATAATGGAAATAGGTGGGAAAAGAAAAATCTATATAAATTATTGGAAAAAAACAAAAGGTAGGGGGAAGAAACGGAAAGGCGGTGGGGATGGAGGAGGGAGCTCAAGATCTAAAGTTGTTGAATTCAAGATTCAGTCTGGAAAGCTGTAAAGTGCCTAGTCGGAAGATGAGGTGCTGTTCCTCCAGTTTGCGTTGGGCTTCACTGGAACAATGCAACAGGCCAAGATCAGACATGTGGGCAAGAGAGCAGGGTGGAGTGTTAAAATGGCAAGCGACAGGGAGGTTCACCCCCCCCCCCCATCCCCGGTGGCATTCCATAGGGATCGTTCCCTCCGGGCCACCCTGGTCCACTCCTCCAACACCCCCTACTCCTCAACCCCCTCCTATGGCACCACCCCATGCCCACGCAAAAGATGCAACACCTGCCCCTTCACTTCCTCTCTCCTCACCGTCCAAGGGCCCAAACACTCCTTTCAAGTGAAGCAGCATTTCACTTGCATTTCCCCTAACTTAGTCTACTGCATTCGTTGCTCCCAGTGCGGTCACCTCTAGATTGGAGAGACCAAACATAAACTGGGTGACCGCTTTGCAGAACACCTGCGGTCTGTCCGCAAGAAAGACCCAAACCTCCCTGTCGCCTCATGTCTGTCCTTGGCCTGCTGCATTGTTCAAGTGAAGCCCAAAGCGAACTGGAGGAACAGCACCTCATCTTCCGACTAGGCACTTTACAGCCTGCCGGACTGAATACTGAATTCAACAACTTTGGATCTTGAACTCCCTCCTCCATCCCCAACCCCTTTCCATTTCTTCCCCCTTCCTTTTGTTTTTCCCAATAATTTATATAGATTTTTCTTTTCCCACCTATTTCCATTATTTTTAAATCTATACCTTTTATGCCCTGTTAGCCTTTCCACCCCACCCCCACTAGAGCTGTACCTTGAGTGTCCTGCCATCCATTCTTAATTAGCACATTCGTTTAGATAATATCACCACCTTCAACACCTCTTTGTTCTTCTGTCTGTGACATCTTTTGATTATCTGCTCCTATCACTGCTTGCTTGTCCCTACAACCACACCCCCCCACTTCTCTCCCCCCAACCACCCCCCCCCGCCACCTTAAACCAGCTTATATTTCACCCCTCTCCTAATATTCACTCAGTTCTGTTGAAGGGTCATGAGGACTTGAAACGTCAACTCTTTTCTTCTCTGTCGATGCTGCCAGATCTGCTGAGTTTTTCCAGATAATTCTGTTTTTGTTTTAGAAAAAAACTGTGCTGTTGGGGGAGGTGGGGGAGGTGGGGGAGGGGTGGGGGAGGTGGGGGAGGTAGGGGAGGTGGGGGTGTTTGGGGGTGGTGAGGGTGGTGGGGGTTGTGGGGGAGGTGGGGGAGATGAGGCAGGTGGGGGTGTTGGGGGAGGTGGGGGAGGGGGTGGGAGAGGTGGGGGAGGTGGGGTAGGGGGTGGGGGTGTTGTGAGAGAGTGCTAGCAACCCCAAGGTGGTTTGGGGCCAATCATGTTGGGGGGGGGGGGGGGCAGTTTCCTGACCACTCCAGAGAGAGAGAGAGAGGCCCCACACAGTTACAGAGAAATTGAAGGTTTGAGTTCTGCTGGAAGGAGCCGCCAGCAGAAGCAGCACAGGAGAGGGACAGACAGCAAGTCCCAAACTAAAGTTGGAAGCAGCTGCCGGGAGAAGCTGGATCCAGGAAAGGGAACTGCAGAAAGCAGGTTCCAAAAAAAACTAAAGAAGAAAGTCCCCAAAACCAGGGGCGGAATTTTACTTTCCACGGGCGCACAACCGAACCAAATGGGCATAAAATCTCACGATATTTCGCTAAGTGGGTGCACGTGGCAATCAGAAGCACGTCTGCCGACAATCAAGCGGGCAATTAAACCCATTAACGGCGCAATTGTGGCCGATTTTCCGTGGCCCGTCCAACTTTACTGTTGGCGGACTGGCCAATCGGCCATGAAACCTCATCCAAGGGCGGGATGAATTCTCCGTTAGGAAATAAGATAAAAAGAAATATCTGGAGACTGCATTTTTATGAGGTTTGCTTTCAGGTGCTTGATTGTGTTGCGTGGACATTTTTTGCAGCTTTTCTGTGCTTTATTTTACTATTTGGAGGTCTGCAGCTCCCTGAGGCGTTGTCTGCTCACCCATGCCCGTGGTTACATCATTGCCCACCCTCCTCCGCACGCCCCCCCCCCCCCACCCCCCACCCCACTACCCCGGCGGCGCTGAGTTATTCAGCGCGAGTCTCACGCTGGCCATTCAGCATGAAATGGTGGTTTGGGGCCAATCATGTTGGGGGGGGGGGGGGGCCAGTTTCCTGACCACTCCCAAGCCTGCCAATCATGTGCGCCCGACGAGGGAAAATTCAGGTCTAGGGGATAGAACAGGAAAGACCCCAAGAGGACAGTTAAGTCAAAGGACAAGGACACGAATCAGGTTAAGTGAAGTTAAGAGTGAGGTGTAGAGAAAGGCTCCAAGCTCAAAACGGAAAAGCTGCAGGATGCAGGCTTAAAACAAAATTGGCTAGCGAGAAGCCAGATGATCCAAGGAGACAGCCGAAGCTTTACTATGTAAAGGGATGATATTCGGTTGGCATGGTTGAACCTGAGAGAGAGAGAGAGAGAGCGTGGAAGGCGAAGCTTGAATGCATGTGGTGCTCCAGGGGAGAGGAACATTGGAAACAGAGTTCAAAACCATGGAGGTGGATCCTTGTGGGAGGTATCCAAGAGAGAGCATCGTTCGGGAGAAGATTTTAAAGTGAGTTCTTTGAGAGTGGAGATTGAAAACCCTCGTATGAAAGATGGAGTGCAGTGAGAGCAATTGGCTCACAGTGTGACAAGCATCTGGGGGGAGTTGAGGAGAGGTCCATAGCATCTGTCACTTGGTTCCAGAGTGTGGTTTGCCTGACCACAGGTCACCTATTGGCTTACATGGACTGTGCAATTACTGTGAACATTATAGTATAAGAAAGCTTTTGTAACTTGTGTTATCCTTACGAATCTATATATATCAGTAAAGATATAGTTGTGGGTGAAGTATTGTAATATAATTCATCTTTTCTTGTTTAATAAATGTTTTATTCTTTTGTTGAAAGTTAATCAGCTGATTCCTGTGACTCTGTTCAGTAGCCGCCCTCCACGTTTCCAAATAAAAAATAAAAGTTAGGAACTATCAATCTGGGTTCCCCCTGGGATCTGACTTGTCCAGTAGCAACATCAGCTGGGATCATAACAACAATGTGTATTATGTCCCTCCTCCCTCACCATCTCTGTCAAGAGCCCTGATGGCAAACAGTTTTGTTTTCAATTCAGCATCTCATTCTCTTGTGTCAGAGGATGTATTTTTTACAGCCCCATTCTCCCCTTCACTGTGCTTAAGCAGCAACCTGACGCGAAAGAGCTATTAGGTCGGAGATGAGGAGAAATTTCTTCACTCGGAGAATCTTGTGAATTCCCTATCTCAGAGAGCTATTGGAAGCTCAGTCACTGTGTATATTCAAGGCTGAGACCAATAGATTACTGGACACTGAAGGAATTAAGGGATAAGGGATTGTGGTAAGGGGGGCGGATTTGGGAAGTGGATTTGAAGTTGGAAGTTAGCCATGATCTTACTGAATGGCGGAGCAGGTTCGAGAGGATGAGTGGCCTACATCTGCTTCAATTTCTTATGTTCTTAAACAGTAGGACATGGGAGTACAATGGTTATGTTACTGAACTAGTACTTCAGGGACGTTGACTAATAAGTTACAAATCCCATCAATTTGATAATTTGAAAGGTGAGTGGCATGTTGGCCTTTATTGCAAGGGGTGAGAGTATATAAGTAGGAAAGCCTTGTTACAACTGTACACGGCATTTGTGAGACTGCATCTAGAAAACTTAGTACAGATTTGGTCTCCTTATTTAAGGAGGGACCTACTTGCATTTCAGAAAGGATTGAGTTCTGGGATCAAGGGGTTATCTTATGAGGATAATTGAACTGTTTGGGCCTATACTCATTGAATTTTAGAAGAATGGGAGTTGATCTTATTGAAAAATAAGATTCTGAGCGTGGCAGGATAGAAGCTGAGGGGATGTTTCCCTTCTTGGGAGAATCTAGAACTAGGGGGACACAGTTTCAAAATAAGGGGTCTCCCATTTAAGATGGACATAAGGAGGAATTTCTTCTCAGAGGATTGTGAATGTTTGGAATTCTCTTCCCCAGCAAGCAGTGGAGGCTGGGTCATTGAATGCATTCAAGGCTGAGTTAGACAGATTTTTGACCAACAAGGGAGTCAGGAGGTTATGGGCTGCAGGCAGGAAAGTAAAGTTCAGGCCATGATCTTATCAAACGGCAGGTACAAGTAATTAGGAATAGAATGTTATTATTTATTGCGAGGGGAATTGACTACAAAAGTAGGGAGGTTTTGCTTCAGTTATAAAGGGCATTGGTGAGAGCACATCTGGAGCACTGTGCACAATATTTGTCTCCTTATTTAAGGAAGGATGTAAATATGTTTGAAGCAGTTCAGAGAATGTTTATTACACTAATACCTGGGATTGGGTGGGTTGTCTTATGAGGAAAGGTTGGACAGGTTAGACTTGTATCTACTGGAGGTTAAAAGAGAAGAGGAGATTTGATTGAAACAAATAAGATCCTGAGGGACCTTGACAGGGTGGATGTGGAAAGGATGCTCCCTCTTGTGGGAGAATCTAGTACAAGGGGCCATAAATGGTCTCCCATTTAGGACAGAGCTGAGGAGAATTTTTATTTCTCTGATCTGAGGGTCGTGATTCTTTGGAACTCTCTTCCTGAAAAGACGGTGGAAGCAGAGCCTTTGAATATTTTTAAGGCAGAGGTAGATAGACTCTTGATAAGAAAGGGAGTGAAAGGCTAAAAGGGCAGGTGGGAATGTGGAGTTGAGGTAAAAATCAGATCAGCCATGATCTTATTGAATGGCAGAGCAGGCTCGAGGGGCCGAGTGGCCTACTCCTGCTTCTCCTTCTTAGGTTCTAATGTTGATTTTGAGGAACAAACTCTGGAAATGAAAAGCTGATATAGGAAAATAACAAGTGACCCCGAAGCTGTCAGATTATCAATAGAATCCCATCTGGTTCACTCAAGTCCAATAAGGACGGTAGCTAACCATCCTGACTTGGCCTGGCCTGTATTTGAGTCCGGTCCCAAACCAGCATGGTCAGCTCACCAAGCCACTCCATTGCATCAAATCACTAGATTCTGTGAATCAAAAAACAAAGCACATTGGAATTTTTACAGGCAATAAATGCCCACATTCTAAGAATGAATGAAAGAAACTACAGCGCAGTCATCAGTCTGAAGACAGAGCCAGGTCTGCAGAGAGGAATCCTCCTATCTCTTGCTTCAGACAGTGTTGTGCAGAAGCACCTTAACTGCTCCGCAATTCCATCTATAAATAGCATTCATATATTCTGGGTCACAGGACTGTAGGAGAGGAAGAGAAACTATTTAACTGCCGGTGATGACTCCATGCTCTGATACAAAGAAGCAGACCTTTCCCCTTAACACTATGACCATTTGACTGCAGAAGTTATCAGAATGTCACATCAGCTTTAGTTAACAAAGCTGTTCAGAGCTGGAACACTGATAGCCTCACTTATTGATACAATCTACAGCAGGCAACTCAAAGCACTGGAGAAGTATCACCGCCTCCACAAAATCCTCCAGATTCGGTGGCCAGAAAGGTAATGGTCCAACAGCAGCATCCTCTGCCAAGCCAATTTGCCCAGCATGGCGGCACTAATCACTCAAAACCAGCTCCGTTGGGCAGGACATGTCGCTCGTATGCCTGACACCAGATTCCTGAAGCAACTGCTCTACTCAGAGCTCGGTCACGGCAGGAGACTCCCAGGAGGAGAGGGGAGACACTTGAGGGATGGGCCCTCAAAGCATCCCTGAAGAGGTCAAACATGCCCGCTGACTCATGGGAGACCCTAGTTTGGTGACCAACCCAAAGAGGGAAGGCACCGAGCACATCGAGAGACTTGGCCGGGAAGGTACAGAGGCGAAGTCGGGGTCTGAGAGAGCGCCCAAACCCCAACAACCCACCTACCCGACCCTTCACGCACCCCCACCCTGTCCCATGTGTGGCAGGTTCTGCAGGTCACTCATTGGACGTATCGTCCATCTCAGAACCCATCGAACAGGAGCAGAAGCAAGTCATCCTCAAACCCGAGAACTGCCTATGAAGATCTTATTGAGAAATCCAAAACACAGCAGGACAGCACCTGGGTTGGAAAGAGTGTGGGAGAAGGCTGATTAAATCAGGAAGTGTGGCTTTGTGTTCGAATAAAGATGCTGTCCTTTTCTCATCCGTTACAGCAGTGGTCAAGTGGAAGTTTAATATGTCCTGTGAAGGGCATCATTAGCACATAACCTCCATTGTTCATCTTTGAATAATGCCATGGAATCTTTTATGTCCACCTGAACAGACAGACAAATCCTTGGTTTATCGTCTCATCAGCAAACATAGCACCTCCAACGGTGCAGCACTCCTTCAGTACTGCAGTGAAGTGGTAGCCTAGGTTATGTGCCTTTTTTGAGTGGGACTTGAGTCTACGACCTTCTGACTGAAGTGAGGGATCCAAGTAGTGGTTATCTAAGGCCAGGTTTGGGTCATAAAAGTTCTTAAAATGTTTAAATTAATCGTTGACTTTTAACCGTCCTTGGAGTGGCCTAACAAGCCACTCAGTCTGGCTACAAGGGGATGAGCAATAAATGCCAGCCTTGCTAGTGATGCCCAAATCCCGAGTATGAACTTAAACAAAATGGGCTTGATTTACAATACAAGGTCGAGAACCTGACGGCCAGATAACTTCCGGGTCGTGGCCCCACTTTATTAGATGAGCAATGAATCATCAGTCATCCTCGGCCCAACCATGTTCAGCTGCTTCATCAATGACCTTCCTTCCGTCATAATGTCAGATGTGGGGATGTTCGCTGATGAAAACACAATGTTCCACACCATTCGCGACTCCTCAGATACTGAAGCAGTCCATGTCCAAATGCAGCAAGACCTGGACAATATCCAGGCTTCGGCTGACAAGTGGCAAGTAACATTTGCGCCACACAATTGCCAGGCAATGACCATCTCCAGCAAGAGAGAATCCAACCATTGCCCCTTGACATTCAATGGCATTACCATCACTGAATCCCCCCCGCTATCAACATCCTGGGTGTTATCATGGACCAGAAACTGAACTGGACTAGCCATAAAAATACTGTGGCTACAAGAGCAGGTCAGAAGCTAGGAATCCTGTGGCAAGTAACTCACCTCCTGACTCTATAGAATCATCGAGTCATAGAACTATAGAAAAGATAGGGCACAGAAAGAGGCCATTCAGCCCATCATGTCTGCGCCAGCCAAGAAAGAAATGTTTTTAAAAAATTAGCAGCCCATTCTAATCTTACCTTCCAGCATCTGATCCATAGCCTTGCAGATCACAGCACTTCAGGTGCATATCCAGGTACCTTTTAAAAGAGTTGAGGGTTTCTGCCTCTGCCACCAATTTAGGCAGTGAATTCCAAACACCCAGCAGCCTCTGGTTGAAGATGTTTTTCCTTATGTCTCCTCTGATCCTTCTACCAATCACCTTAAATCTGTACTCCCTGATAATTGACTCCCCAAAGCCTGTCCACCAACTACAACGCACAAGTCAGGAGTGTGATGAAATACTCCCCACTTGCATGGATGAGTACAGCTCCAACAACACTCAAGTACACACCATCCAGGACAAAGCAGCCCGCTTGATTGGCACCAAATCCACAAACATTCACTCCCTCCACCACTGATGCACAGTAGCAGCAGTGTGTGTACCATCTACAAGATGCACTGCAGAAATTCACCAATGCTCCTTTGACAGCATCTTCCAAACCCACGACCACTACCATCTAGAAGGACAAGGGCAGCAGGCACATGGGAACATCACCACCTGCAAGTTCCCCTCCAAGCCACACACCATCCTGACTTGGAAATATACCATCATTCCTTCACTGTCACTGGGTCAAAATCCTGGAAATGCCTCCTTAACAGCATTGTAGGTGTACCTACACCACATGGACCGCAGTGGTTCAGGGAGGCAGCTCAGCACCACCTTCTCAAGGGGCAATTAGGGAATTAATGCTGACCTAGTCAGTGACTCCCACATCCCATGAAAGAATTTTTAAAAAATCAAATGTAAGTGCACAAACCAGGCCTGTGGCAGGCCCAATTAGTGGCATTGGGCGTAACCAGGATGTGGGAGCTCCCTGCAGGGAACAAGCGGCAAAGGAAAACAGCAGCCATGATGGAGCCTGCCGCTGCTTGGCAGAGGAGAGTAGGCAGCACCTCGAAAGGCCAGCTTCCTCACCGAGCACAAAAGTGGCATAAGGCCCGAGCAGAAGGTAAAGCACTTAATCAGGCGCCTGATTCCCCTAGCTCCTGAAATTTTTCAATGGAAAGAAAACTTTAACTTCTGCCTGCTCTGAATGTGCACTGGACTGTTCTGGTTCAGCGATTTTCACTTTGAAAAATGCCTGCTCGGCCCATTAACAAAGCTTTTCAGGGAGCTTAATTTTTTTCATGGGACGCGGGCATCACTGGCAAGCCCAGCAATTGTCGCCCATCCCTAAATGCCCATGAATTGAGTGGCTTGTAAGGTCATTTCAGAGGGCAGTTAAGAGTCAACCACATTGCTGTGGGTCTGGAGTCACATGTAGGCCAGACCGGGTAAGGATGGCAGATTTCCTTCCCTAAAGGGGCATTAGTGGACCAGATGGGTTTTTAAAGTAATTGTTTCATGGTCACCACTACTGAGACTGGTTTTTCAATTCCAGGTTATTAATTGAATTGAAACTCCGCTAGTTGCTGTTGTGGGATTGGAACCCCAGTGACCAGACCATCAGCCTAGGTCTCTTAATTACAACTCCAGTGACATAATTACTGCGACACTGCCTCCCAATTCATTGGGTCATAGTGGTTTCCCCATTCCCCCGCTCACGCTCTCCCTTTGTAGATTGCAGCACATTCCATAGGCGCTGGGCTCCAATGCCATTCCCCTGGAACCCGCTTTTCAAATCGCGCCATCAACATTTTTCTGACCCCACTGGCGGTTGAAAATCCTGCCTCACATTCCTAATCGCAAAAGGCTGCAATGGGCAAAAATGAAGAAACAGGCTGGAGTGAGGTGTGAGGGGTACTTTCTTTATTCGTTATAGGATCACGAGCAGTCCAGCAGTTATTACCTGTCAGTAATTGCCCTTGAGAAGGTGGTGGGGAGCCGCCTTCTTGAACCACTGCAGTCATTGTGGTCAGGGCATTGGTGAGGCCACACCTGGAGTTTTGTGTTCAGTTTTGGTCTCTTTATTTCAGGGAGGACATTAATTGCATCAGAAGCAGTTCAGGGAAGGTTTACTTGACTGATTCCTGGGATGAAGGGGTTATCTTTTGAGGAAAGGTTGAACAGGTTGGGCCTGTATCCATTGGAGTTCAGAAGAATGAGTGGTGATCTTATTGAAGCATAAAAGATCCTGAGGGGGCTTGATGGAGTGGATGCTGCAAGGATGTTTCCCCTTGTGGGGGAGACCAGGACTAAGAGACATAGTTAAAAAATCAAGGGTCCCCCATTTTAGACTGGGACGAAGAGAAATTTTTTCTCTCAGAATGTCACGAATCCCTGGAACTCTCTTCCCTAGGCAGTGGTAGAGTTAGGGTCATTGAATATTTTTAAGGCAGAGGTAGCTAGATTCTTGATTAACAAAGGAATCAAAGGGTAGGCAGGACAATCAGATCAGCCATGAACTTATTGAATGCCGGAGCAGGCTCAAGGGTCCGAATATATTACTCCTGTTCATCATTGGTATCTTTGAAAGGCCTATGTTCGTCCAGAGGGCAGTTTGGCAGAGAGTTTTAGGATATTGACCCAGCGCCAGGAAAGAAAAAGTGTTAGATCTTCCAAATCGGAATGGCGTGTGACTTGGAGGAGAACTTGGAGGTAGTGGCCTTCCCTTGCATCTGTTCCCCATATTTCCCAAAACACGGTTTTGGTGAGATCACATCTGGAGTACTGTGTGCAGTTTTGGACTCCACATTTAAGAAAGGTTATACTTGTGTTTGAGGTCCTTGGGATGAGGCGGGTGTCTTATGATGAGAGGCTGAGTAAATTGGGCTTATATTCTCTGGAGTTTAGAAGAATGAGAAGGGATCTCATTGAAGCCTACGTAATTCTGAAGCTGCTTGATAGGGTGGACGCTGAGAGATTGTTTCCACTGGTTGGGGAATCTAAAAAAAATGGGGGCACAGCCTCAGGATAAGGGGTTGATCAATTAGGACTGAGATGAGGAGAAATTTTTTCATGCAAAGGGTTGTGAATCTTTGGAAGCCTCTACTCCATCATTGAATACCTTTAAGGCTGGGATAGACAGATTTTTGGCGTCTCAGAGAATTAAGGGGTATGGGGAGCAGGCAGGAAAATGGGGCTGAAGCCCAAGGGCAGCCAAGATTGTATTGAATGGCAGAGCAGGCTCGCTAGGCCCTATGGCCTACTCCTGCTCCTATTTCTTATGTTCTTCTAGGTGGCAGTTATCACAGGTTTGGAAGGTGCTGTTGAAGAAGTCTTTACAGCCTGAATTTTACCCTTAGTGGACACATGTGATCGGCAGGCCTGGAACCAGTTGAGAAACAGGTCCCTGACCGCGCTCGGCCCATGACCGTGATTTCACGGTGGCTGGCCAAGTAAGGCCCACCCGGTGTGAAGCGTGTCTTCCTCATGGCTGGGAAGGGCAAAGTGAGGGCTGGGGCATGTCGGGCACCAGGTCCAATGGCGACCCGGCGGCTGGTTTAAAATTGGCACAGGCAGCTTCTTGAAGGCTGCCAGAAGAGAACATACCTCCTGCATTCTGGAGAATGAAGTTATGGCCTCAACAGCGGCTGGTGATGCCAGGCGGGAGGGCAGGTCAGGTAGGCACTTGGCCCCCACCGGTTTTCTGATGAGTGCCTCGCGGTGCTCTTGGAGGAGGTAGCTGCCAGGAGTGGCACCCTCACCCCCAGACATGGAAGGAGGAGGCCACCGGTCTAGACAAAAAAAGCTTGGGAGGAGGTGGCAGTCGAGGTCAGAATGGGTTCAGTGTTGCAAAAGGCTCAACGACCTGCTGTGCTCAGAAAGGGTGCATGCTGTGTTGCCATGGGTCAGTGTGGTGAGGTGTTATAGGCTGGCCACCTCCCTTGGAGCTCAGGGGTGTTAGAGTCTGAGTGCCAACTGTCAATGATGCCGGAGATGGCCAAGGGGGTAAGCCTGGCTGCTTGGACTAAGTGCCTTTCGGCTCGAGGGCCATGATTCGGATGTGCCTTGCAAGGTGTTCCTCAGCTGGGGTTGGCCAGGCTGCAATGGTGCTGCAGGTAGAGAGTGGACTCATCAATGCTCCTCTATCCTTTCAGGAGAAGATGAGCCATAACAACATTGAGAGGTCACAGACAGGTAGAGGCCTCCCAAACCTCCTAATCCTGACCAGATTTGAGCAGGACGCCTTGGAGCTGGAGACGTGCCACACACCCTGTTCAGCCAGCCGTGGAGAGGCTGGGGTGTCAGACGAAGGTAAGAGTGCAGTGCAGTAAGAGTGAGAGTTTCGGATGGTGCAAACATTCTTGTGTAGTCTCTTCATTGATGAGAGCCTCAAAACTGGAGCCCCCACTGATTATTGAAAGACGATGGCACCATGATGCAGATCTCCATTGTCTCACCAGGGCACCTGATATGCACAGTGACAGTGTGAATACTTAAGCTAATGACATGTCGTTGTTCTCCTTTAGATTCACCAGCAGGCATTTGTTCGCAGGATCCCGAATAGCTACCCCTGATGCCAGAGGGTGGCTGGGATTCAGCTGCACCTGCATCACACCCACTCTTTGAACCAGGCACCAGCACAAATATCAACATCTTGGTGGGCGTTAGATCATCGGCTAGAATGTTGGTGCACAGCGATGAGTGCACTTCACACTCACTTGAGGAGCAGGTGAAGGCAGAGAGTTCCTATGGCACTGGCCGTTGAAGAACTGCTGGAGATCAGGACGATGCTCAATCGAAGGCAGATGATGAGTCTCTGGAGTTGTCCATTAGGTAGCAGGTGCTGAATGTCCAGCAGGGTGTGTGGAAAGATCTGGCGAAGATCCATGAGGGTATGTGTGTCATGTTCTCTGCTGTGGAGGAGTCCACACGGAGCACTGCGTTGACCCTCATGGCTGAGCACACTGCCTCCTCCATTGAGAGAGTGGAGAGTCTCATGAAGAAGCTGCTCCAGGAACAGAATCAAGGGTTGCACTCGGGCCTGCAAGCCCTCAAACAGGCAATGACCTCAGGCGGTCAGTGCCAGTGTGGGAGATGGATGAAGCACTCTGTAGCCCAGCTAGGTGACCATCCATCAATGGCAAGCAGGGAGGTCCAGAGCGACCTCAAGTTGGCACACAAGCTGCTTGTCGTCTCTGTGGGCTCCTCTCAGGGTGCTCTGGATTATAGCAACTGCTCCTCTGCCCCTCTGCCAGTGACCATGGCATCTGATGAGGCTGCGCTGATAGGGGGATACTAGGCATGGCACTGGCTGCACCCTCCTAGGTGAGGCTAGCACAGGCTCCACTGGCCAGAGGATGACCACTAAGGTCATCAAGCCCAGCAAGACAGCAGAGTCAGCAGGTTGTCTCCAATGCCAGTGCCAGCGAATTGGGGGTACCAAGACATAGCACTCGCAAACGTAAGTTTAAGGCTCCACGATCACAAGAGAGACTGGTCATGGATGATCTTCTGTGCTGTAATGTTCTGTTATGTTGTGGGAATGAACACCAGAGATGGTAATATTAAATAGTCTGCAATTGTCAAAATGAGATCAGTTTTGTTTTTGATGTCATGGCCTGAGTATGCTTCACCCTTTTATTTTATCCAATATGTAATGCTGGATGTTAGTGGCTCTAAACTTTATTGCACAGGCACTGAGTGGACTTTGGGTCATTTCAGACATCCAGGGTGGAAGCGACAGACCTGGTATGAGGTGGAGGCTGATCTTTGGCAGCCTAGCTGAAAGACCGTTGGATCGAGGCATCCCTGGTGTCCCTGCCTCCCTGAAGGTTACAGAGGTCTCCCTCCACACTCCAGCATTCTCCTCACTGAGCTCCTTTTCTGACTCACTACTGGACTCATCTTCTGTGGCCTGTGGAGCTGCCTCAAAATCCTCTTCCTCCAGTGGATCTCCCCTTGCCAGTGTCGGATTGTGGAGAGCGCAGTATGCAACCACAATCAGTGACCCCCTCTCTGAGGGGTATTGTAGTGCTCCCCCTGAATGGTCCAGGCATCGGAAGCGCACCTTCAGAGGCCCCGTGGCTCTCTCTATCATCACCCTTGTAGAGGCATGACCCCTATTATAACACTGCTCTGCCTCTGTTCTTGGGTGTACGAGGTGTCATAAGCGACCTTTTTAATGGATAGCCCTCATCACCAAGCAGCCATCCATCCAGTCAGACTGGTGTACTGAATAACCCTGGCACCTGGGAGTGTCTCAGGATATAAACTTCATGGGAGCTGCCAGGGTACCTTGCACAGACTCACAGAATTTGCGTCTGGTGGTCGCACACTATCTGGATGTTCATGGAGTGGAATCCCTTCCTGTTGACAAAGGCACCCGGCTGACCCGTTGGTGCCTTGATGGCCACATGTGTACAGCTGATTGCACCCTGGATGTGGCACCCCCAGCACTTCCTGCAAAGCCTCTGGCTTGCTCAGCCTGGCTGGCCTGGTCCATATGGAAATGAATACATGTCATTACCCAACTGAACAGAGCTTCTGACATCAGCTTGATACAACTGTGGACAGCTGATTGGGAGATTCCACACAGATCCCCCACTGACCCCTGGAAAGAGCGGAGGCATAGAAGTTGAGGGCCACTGTGACCTTCAGAGCCACTGGCATGGGGTGTCCACCCACACAGTCGGAGCTGATCTCAGGCCCGATCAGTTGACAAATGGAGGTCACAGTCTCCCTGGAGAGGCAGAGCCTCCTTCGGCATTGCATCTCGGACATGTTGAGGTAGCTGCATCGCTGCCTGTAAACCCTGGCAGCAGGATAGTGGCATCTTCTGTGGCCCTTTCCACCTTGGACCACCTTCTGGCTCTGCGCCCCTTGTGCCTGCGCCTCTCCCCCCACAGGTCCCTCCCCTGGAAGCTGCACTGGGACACCTGACCTCCTCTCCCTTCTGCCCCTCTCTTCCTCCTCAGAGGAGGTGCCTCCAGCGGAGACCACAATCCCCATTACCAGGGTAAGGGAAGGCTGTCTGATACCTGGAATGGTCCACATGGTCAAAATCCTCCGGGGGCCTTGGAGACACCAATGAGTCCTGAAATGAAGGCTGGAAGTACTAAGAATGAAGCTCAGAACGGAGATGACACTGTCAAATTGAAATAATCAACCAGCAGCAAACTATCTCCTAAACTCTTCACTCCTCACAATGGCAATGCTACAGACCCTTTCCATCCCACCCTTGGATGAAGTTTTGCAAAATGTCGGTCTGCCCATTTTGCCCGGGCGACATGCACCAAATCACACGGGCAATGTAAAGTCTGGATCAATTGGCTTTATAATGTCCTTAAGCGGCCTTTTAAGTGATGGCAGGTGCAGCTCCAACACATGCGTGCACCCGCCGACCTGAAGATTGCGCACACGCGGGATGATGTCAAGATGCTCGTCCAATGTCTTCGTGCGCTATTTTACGCCTAATCAGGTTGGGCACACACCACCCACGAGGCGCAAAATTCTGCCCTATGAGTGGCTGCAGCCCATCTTGTGGATGGTGCCCACTGCTGCCACTCTGTGCCAGTGGTGGAGGAAGTGGATGTGATAGGAGGTGGATGGCATGCAGAGCAAGGGGGCTGCTTTGTCCTGAATGGTGTCGAGCGTCTTGAGTGCTTCTGGAGTCAGGAGGTGAGTTAAACACCAT
This sequence comes from Carcharodon carcharias, assembly GCF_017639515.1. Taxonomy (NCBI): domain Eukaryota; kingdom Metazoa; phylum Chordata; class Chondrichthyes; order Lamniformes; family Lamnidae; genus Carcharodon; species Carcharodon carcharias. The sequence continues at coordinate 8,150,856 of NC_054497.1, read as the reverse complement.
GGAACTCTGAGCCTTTGATCTGCTCTTGTAGCCATAGTATTTATATAGTTGATCAATACCATATTTGATCAAGCAAGGGGAAATGTTTTCTAAGACTGTTTCAGCTGTGTTAGTTTAATCTTGTGTATTTAAGTCTTTTTCTTCTTGATAATAAATTTTTTAATTTTAAAATCTTAGTGTTATTGGGATTCTATGCTTCTGGGGTCAGTAGTTTTCCCCTCATTTTCAAAATGCAAAACAATAAAAAAGCTGTGAACAGTAAGACAAGTTTCCCCCTGGGATTTGGCTTGCTCAGTGAATAACATTGGTTGCAGTTGTAACGGGAGTTGTAAACTGACACACTGAACATTGTGCTATCATCGGCGAACATTCCCGTTTCTGACTTTATGGTGGCAGGAAGGCCTTTGGTGAAGCAGCTGAAGATGGTTGGGCCTAGGAAACTACCCTGAGGAACTCCTGCAGTGAAGTCCGAGGGCCGAGATGATTGACCTCCAAAAACCCCAAACATCTTCCTTTGTGCTAGTTATGGCATCAGTCATTGGAGAATTTTCCCCCTGATTCTCATTGCCATGAATTTTACAAGAGCCTCTTGATGCCACACTCAGTCTTGATGTCAAGGGCAGTCACTCTCACCTCACCTCTATAATTTAGCTCTTCTGTCCATGTTTGGACCAAGGCTGGAATGAGGTCAGGAGCAAAGCATTCCTGGTGGAGCCCAATTGAAGCACTAGTGAGCAGGTTATTGCTGAGTAAGTGCTGCTTGATAGCACTGTCACTTTCTATCACTTTGCTGATGATCTAGAGTAGGTTGATGAGGTGGTAATTGGCCGGATTGGATTTGTCCTGTATTTTGTGGATAGGATATACTTGGGCAATTTTCTACTTTGTCAAATAGATGTCAATGTTGTAGCTGTATTGCAAAAACAGCTTGGCTAGGAGCATGGCAAGTTCTGGGGAGCACATCTTCAGTACGACTGCCAGAATGTTGTCAGTGTCCAGAGCGTTTGATGTATTCAATATACTCACCTGTTTCTTGATATCACATGGAGGGGATTGAATTGGCTGACGACTGACTTCTGGGATGATGGGGCTCTGAAGAGCTCTAGTAGGCTTTTCCTTAATGCTGGTTTTCTCACCACCTTGCACAGGCTCAGTCTGGCACCTATGGACTCGGCCAGCTCGATCAGTAGTGGTGCTACCGAGCCACTCTTGAGGCTAGACATTGAAGTCCCCCACCCAGAGTACATTGTGTGCCCTTACTAACCTCAGTGCTTCTTCCAAGTGGTGTTCAACATGGAGGGATACTGAATCATGAGTTGAGGGAGTGAGGGGGGTGGTGGGTGGTGGTAATCAGCAGGAGGTTTCCTTGCCTAGTTTGATCTGATGCCATGAAATATCATGGGGTCCGCAGTCAAAATTGAAGATTCCAAGAGCAACTCCCTCCCGACTGTATACCAGTGTGCCATCACCTCTGCTGTGCCTGTGTTGCCGGTGGGACAGCATGTACCCAAGGATGGCGATAGAAGAATTTGGGACATTGCCCGTAAGATATAATTCTTTGAGTGTGACAATGTCAGGCTGTTGCTTGATTAGTCTGTGGGACAGCTCTCCCAATTTTTGCATTGGACCTCAGATGCTAGTGAGGAGGCAATTTCAGAGTTAACTGGGCTGGTTTTGCCTTTTCATGTTCGGTCAATGCTGGGTGCAGCAGTTTTATTCTTATTAGCTTTGCCTAAGCAGTTTGGTACAACTGAGAGGCTTGCTAGGCCATTTGAGAGGGCAGTTAAGAGTCAACAGCATTGTTGTGGGTCTGGAGTCGCATGTAGGCCAGAGCAGGTAAGGACAGTAGATTTCCTTCCCTAAAGGGGATTAGTGAACCGGATGGGTTTTTACAACAATTCAGTAATTTCATTCTCATCATTACTGAGACTGGCTCTTTATTCCTGGGCTATTTAATTAACTGAATTTAAATTCCCCAGTTGCAGTGGTTGGATTTGAACTCATATCCCCAGGCCATTACTCTAGGCCTCTGAATGACTGGTGTAGTAATTTAATCAAGATGCTAATGTATCCACAGAGAGTGCACCCCTACATCAGAGAGTATTACAGGGAGGGGTGTGGGGTATTTCAGAGTGTTACAGTGTGAGGTATGGGGTCTATCAGTGTGTTACAGTGACGGATGTGGGGTGTATCCGAGAGTGTTACAGAGAGGGGTGTAGGTATATCAGTTTAATGACACAGCTGATGTTAAAGGCTGAGTTGCTCAAATCCCAGAGGGAAACTTGAAACAACATAACCCATTTTTGCAATTTGTATGTTTTGAGATGCAGGCTTTGAATTCAGTAGTAATAAGATCACCAAGTCACAAGAAGTTTTTTATAAGACCAAATTAAACATTTATTAATACATGAAAAATTGTGAGCACATACATATGTCTACAAAATTGCTACTATAATAACGACAAAGATCCCCTAAATAATCTGAATTTCAGTTACACCCCCATTAAGGCAACAGTAAATCTCATCGATTTAAACAGGCACCCTGGACCGTCTCATTCAAAATGAGTTTCTTTCAGCTCTGGGTCCTTGCAGGCAGACTTAAGGTTTACAGATTGGAGGCTTCTCGCACTTGATAGATCTTAAAATGCCTCTGCCTTACACACTATCTCCTTTTTCCTTTATACATATCTTTCGCTTTGAATGTACATTTCCCATTGTATTACTAGGTTTTTAATTTTACCTCTTCTAGTTATAAAATCATTTGATTCCAGCAATTTTACTAGCAAGCTAAAAAAAAAATGTTGCTTGGCATCTCCTAGCTAGGTGCAAGATTTCACCCATTTTTTGAACTCGTTATTTAAAAATATAAATTGTCCCCCTGACACCCATGTTTCCAAACCTCCCCATGTTTATCTAATTACCATTTCAAACCTATTTCCTTCTATATATCAAAGCACCCAGACTAGCTGGTTTTAATCCAATTAAGACACACACACACACACACACACACACACACACACACATAGACATAAATAGACACAGACACCTCTCAACTTTATCCTAAAAAATAATGTCCAATAACATTATAGAACTCAATCTCTTCATGACAATCAGAGTGTTACAGTGAGGAGTGTGGGGCATATCAGAGTGTTACAGTGAGGGTGCAGGATGTATCAGAGAGTTTTACAGTGAGGAGCGGGGGTATCTCAGAGAATGTTACAGTGAGGGGTGTGGGGTATATCAGAGTGTTACAGTGAAGGGTGTGGGGTATATCAGAGTATTACAGTGAAGGGTGTGGGGTATATCAGAGTGTTACAGTGAGGGGTGTGGGGTATATCAGAGTGTTACAGTGAAGGGTGTGGGGTATATCAGAGTGTTAAAGTGAGGACTGTGGGGCATATCATAGGGTGTTTGTATCAGAGAGTGTTATATTGAGGTGAGTGGGTATATCACAGTGTTACAATGAGGGGCGTGGGTATATCAGAGTGTTACACTGAAGGGAGTGGGGTATATCAGAACATTACAGTGAGGGTGTGAGTTACAGTGAGGGATGTGGGGTACATCAGAGTGTTACATGGAGGGTGTGGGATATATCAGAGAATGTTACAGTGAGGGTTATGGGGTATATCAGAGTGGTACAGTGAAGGGTGTGGGGTACATCATAGGGTGTTTGTATCAGAGAGTGTTATACTGAGGTGAGTTGGTATATCACAGTGTTACAATGAGCAGCGTGGGTATATCAGTGTGTTACAGTGAGGGGTGTGGGGTATATCAGAGTGGTACAGTGATGGGTGTGGGGTATATCAGAGTGTTACAGTGAGGTGTGTGAGTTATATCAGAGAGTTACAGTGAGGGGTGGGGTATATCATAGGGTGTTTGTATCAGGCAGTGTTATATTGAGGTGAGTAGGTATATCAGAGTGTTACAATGAGGGACATGGGCATATCAGAGTGTTACACTGAAGGGTGTGGGGCATATCAGAACATTACCATGAGGGTATGAGTTACATCAGAGTGTTACAGTGAGGGATGTGGGGTACATCAGAGTGTTACATGGAGGGTGTGGGATGTATCAGAGAGTTTTACAGTGAGGGGTGTGGGGTATATCAGAGAATGTTACAGTGAGGGGTGTGGGGTATATCAGAGTGTTACAGTGAAGGGTGTGGGGTATATCAGAGTGTTACAGTGAAGGGTGTGGGGTATATCAGAGTGTTACAGTGAGGGCTGTGGGGCATATCATAGGGTGTTTGTATCAGAGAGTGTTATATTGAGGTGAGTGGGTATATCACAGTGTTACAATGAGGGGCGTGGGTATATCAGAGTGTTACACTGAAGGGAGTGGGGTATATCAGAGTGTTACAGTGACGGGTGTGGAGTATATTAGAGTGTTACAGTGAGGGGTGTGAGTTATATCAGAGTGTTACAGTGAGGGGCGTGGGTATATCAGTGTTACACTGAAGGATGTGGGGCATATCAGAACATTACTGTGAGGGGGTGAGTTCCATCAGAGTGTTACAGTGAGGGATGTGGGATATATCAGAGAGTTTTACAGTGAGGGGTATGGGAAATATCAGTGTGTTACAGTGAGGGGTGTGGGATATATCAGAGTGTTACAGTGAGGGGTGTGGGGTATATCGGAGTGTTGCAGTGGGGAGTCTGGGGTACATCAGAGAATGTTACAATGAGGGGTGTGGGAAATATCAGAGTGTTACAGTGATGGGTGTTGGGTATATCAGAGTGTTACAGTGACGGATGTGAGTTATATCAGAGTGCTACAGTGAGGGGTGTGGGGTACATCAGAGCGTATTACAGTGAGGAATGTGGGCTATATCAGGGTGTTACAGTGGAGGATGAGGGTATACCTGACAGTGTTACAGTGAGGGATGTGGAGTATATCAGATTGTTAAAGTGAGGGGTGTGGTGCATCAGAGAGTGTTACAGTGAGGGGTGTGGGGTATATCGGAGTGTTACAGTGAGGGGTGTGGGGTATATCGGAGTGTTGTAGTGGGAAGTCTGGGGTATAGCAGAGAATGTTACAGTGAGGGGTGTGGGAAATATCAGAGTGTTACAGTGACAGATGTGAGTTATATCAGAGTGCTACAGTGAGGGGTGTGGGGTACATCAGAGCGTATTACAGTGAGGAATGTGGGTTATATCAGGGTGTTACAGTGGAGGATGAGGGTATACCTGACAGTGTTACAGTGAGGGATGTGGAGTATATCAGATTGTTAAAGTGAGGAGTGTGGTGCATCAGAGAGTGTTACAGTGAGGGGTGTGGGATATATCGGTGTGTTACAGAGAGGGGTCTGAGGTATATCCAAGATTGTTACAATGAGGTGTGTGGGGTATATCAGTGTGTTTAATAGTAAGGGGTGTGGGGTGTATCACAGTGTTAAAATGGGGGGTGTCAGTTATATCAGAGAATGTTACAGTGAGTGGTGTGGGATATATCAGAGTGTTATAGTGAGGAGTGTGGGGTATATCAGCATTACAATGAGGAGTGTGAGGTATATCAGAGAGTGTTACAGTGATGGGTGTGGGATATGTCAGAGGTGTTAGTATCAGATGGTGTTATATTGAGGGGAGTGAGTATATCAGACTGTTGCAGTGAAGTGTGTGTGTTTATCAGAGTGTTACAGTGAGTGATGTGAGCTATATCGGGGTGTTACAGTGAGGAGTGTGGGGTATATCAGAGTATTAAAATGAGGGGTGTGGTATATTAGAGAGTGTTACAGTGTGGGGTGTGGGGTATATCGGAGTGTTGCAATGAGGAGTCTGGACTATATCAGAGAGTGTTGAAGTGAGGGGTGTGGGGTATACCGGAGTGTTACAGAGAGGGGTGCGGAATATATCCGAGTGTTACAGTGAGGAGTGTGGGGTATATCAGAGTATTACAGTGAGGAGTGTGGGGTATATCAGAGAGTGTTGCAGTGAGGAGTGTGGGCTATATCAGAGTGTTAGAGTGAGGGGCGTGGGGTATATCAGAGTGCTACAGTGAGGCTGCGGGGTATATTGGAGATTGTTTGTACCAGAGAGTGTTACAGTGAGGGGTGTGGTTATATCAGAATGTTATAATGAGGAATGTAAGTTATATCAGAGTATTACAGTCAGGGCTGTTGGGTATATCAGAGTGTTACAGTGAGGGGTATGGGTTTTATCAGAATGTTACAATGAGGGGTTGGGATATATCAGAGTGTTACAGTGAGGGGTGTGAGTTATATCAGAGGGTTACAATGAAGGGTGTGGGGTATATCAGAGTTTTACAGTGAGGGGTGTGGGATATACCAGAGTGTTACAGTGAGGGGTGCGAGTTATATCAGAGTGTTACAGTGAGAGGTCTGTGTTATATCAGACTGTTACAGTGAGTGGTGCGAGTTATATTAGGGTGTTACATTGAGGGGTGTGGTTTATATCAGAGTGTGACAGTGAGTGGTGCGGGATATATCAGAATGTTACAGTGAGGGGTGCAAGTTATATCAGAGTGTTACAGCCAGGGGTGCGAGTTATATCAGGGTGTACAATGAGGGGAGTGCGATATATCAGAGTGTTACGGTGAGGGGTGTGGGATATATCAGAGTATTACAGTGAGGAGAATGGGGTATACCAGAGTGTTACAATGACAGGTCTGTGTTATATCAGAGTGTGACAGTGAGGAGTGTGGGCTATATCAGGGTGTTACATTGAGGGGTGTGTTTTATATCAGAGTATTACAATGAGGAGTGTGGGGTATATCAGAGTGTTACAGTGAGGAGTGTGGGCTATATCAGAGTATTACAGTGAGGGGTGTGTGTTATATCAGAGTATTACAGTGAGGAGTGTGGGGTATATCAGAGTGTTACAGTAAGGAGTGTGGGGTATATCAGAGAGTTTTGCAGTGAGGGGTGTGAGGTATATCAGAGTGTTACAGAGAGGGTTGCGGAATATATTGGAGACCGTTAGCACCAGACAATATTACAGTGAGGGGTGTGGTTATATCAGAATGTTATAATGAGGAGTGTAAGTTAAAACAGATTATTACAGTGAGGGGTGTGGGGTATATCAAAGTGTTACAGTGAGGGGTGTGAGTTATATCAGGGTGTTACAGTGATGGTGTGAATTATATCAGAGTGTTACAGTGAGGGGTGTGGGTTATATCAGAGTTACAGTGAGGGGTGTGGGTTATATCAGAGTGTTATAGTGAGGGGTGTGGGGTATATCAGAGTGTTACAGTGAGTGATGTGGGGCATATCAGAGTGTTACAGTGAGGGGTGCGAGTTATATCAGAGTGTGATAGTGATGGGTATGGGGTATATCAGGGTGTTACAGTAAGGGGTGCGGGATATATCAGTGTTATAGTGAGGGGTGCGGGATATATCAGAGTGTTACAGTGAGGGGTGCAAGTTATATCAGAGTGTTACAGAGAGGTGTGTGGGATATATCAGTGTTGCATTGAGGGTTGCGAGTTATATTAGTGTGTTACAGCAAGGGGAGTGGTCTATATCAGAGTGTTACAATGAGGGGTGTGGGGTATATCAAAGAGTGTTGCAGTGAGGGGTGTGGGGTATGTCGGAGTGTTACAGTGACGAGTTTGAGATATGTCAGAGTGTTACAGTGAGGGCTGCGAGTTATATCAGAGTGTTAAAGTGAGGGGTGTGTGTTATATCAGAATGTTACAGTGAGGGGTGTGGGTCATATCAGAGTGTGACAGTGAGGGGTGCGGGATATATCAGAATGTTACATGGAGGAGTACGAGTTATATCAAAGTGTTACAGCCAGGGATGCGAGTTATATCAGGATGTTACAGTGATGGGAGTGCGATATATCAGAGTGTTACAGTGAGGGGTGTGGGATATATCAGAGTGTTACAGTGAGGGGTGTGAGTTATATCAGAGTATTACAGTGAGGGGAATGGGGTATACCAGAGTGTTACAGTGAGGGGTGTGTGTTATATCAAAGTGTTACAGTGAGGGGTGCGAGTTATATCAGAGTATTACAGTGAGGGGAGTTGGGTGTATCAGAGTGCGACAGTGAGGGGTGTGTGTTATATCAGAATGTTACAATGAGGGGTGTGTGCTATATCAGAATGTTACAATGAGGGGTGTGTGTTATATCAAAGTGTTACAGTGAGGGTGTGTGTTATATCAGAATGTTACAATGAGGGGTTTGTGTTATATCAGAACGTTACAGTGAGGGGTGTGTGTTATATCAGAATGTTACAATGAGGGGTGTGTGTTATATCAGAATGTTATAATGAGGGGTGTGTGTTATATCAAAGTGTTACAGTGAGGGGTGCGAGTTACATCAGGGTGTTACAGTGGGTGGAGTGGTCTATATCAGAGTGTTACAGTGAGGAGTGTGGGGTATATCCGAGTGTGACAGTGAGAAGTGTGCGATATATCAGAGTATTACAGTGAGGAGTGTGAGGTATATCAGAGGGTTACAGTGAGGAGTGTGGGATATATCCGAATGTTACAGTGAGGAGTGTGGGATATATCAGAGTGTTACAGTGAGGGGTGTGGGGTATATCCGAGTGTTACAGTGAGGAGTGTGGGATATATCAGAGTGTTACAGTGAGGAGTGTGGGGTATATCCGAGTGTTACAGTGAGGAGTGTGGGATATATCAGAGTGTTACAGTGAGGAGTGTGGGGTATATCCGAGTGTTACAGTGAGGAGTGTGGGGTATATCCGAATGTTACAGTGAGGAGTGTGGGACAAATTAGAGAATACGCAGTGGTTCTGCTGCCAGTTCAATTCCCCTGCTTGTTGCAGGCGACAGGACTTAATCCCTCATCTCTAACCAATGGCCTTCACGAAAGTAACACTGTTGGTGTGTGACTAGGTCAAGTGAAAATAAAGACCCCCAATGGGGCAATGCTGGCACGCCCACCACCCCCCCACCCCCACCACCAACACCACCCCCCCACCCGCCTTCCCACCCTCCCCCAGCCCCGCTACCCAGTGGCATAATTATTGCATGTGAATTTTGTGATGGCTGCTACCCTTTCCCTGGTCTAACATTTCTGCCCAAGGAAATTCCCCTCGTTCCTTTGTGTTTAAACAATCAGTTAACATCATTTAACATATTCCAAAACAATAGAGACACTTTATTGAGAGGAGCCGGCTGCAAACATATACTGACAAAATCAAATTTCATATCGAATACAATAGGTTGAGATATGGCTGCCAACTCTGGTTGGATGTATTCCAAGATATTTCATCACATGTCCTCTAAAAGCCCCGCCCTGACACTTCCGCCATTGGTCGCCCAGTGTTCTGAATCTTCACAAATCTCCGCCTTCCCATGCCAATTGGAACTGGCACTTCCTCACCTGGTTGGATGATTCTTGAATGTCAGTCAACCAGCCTTCCCAACGCCCAACTGCATTTTTTCCTACATTGAACAAAGGGAAGTATTCAAACAAAATGAAAAAAATACAAACTTTAATTCATGCCACAGGGCTTTTCCCAATAGGGAAAAACAGTTCAGACCTGTACTCTTAATTCCCAGTTTCTACTGATGTTCCATTTTAAGCCACACAAGACCAGTTTGGGTCGGTATTCTTATTCCCCAGTTTTTACTGTTCTTTTCGTTCTGGGTTCTCCTGGGTGTTTGTGCACAGCAGTATCCCAGTGATTAACCATCGGTCAACCATTACTCACCCCCTGTCTCCCCAAAGCCAGTCCACTATCTACAAGGCACAAGGCAGGGGTGTGATTCAATATTCTCCACTTCACTGGATAAGCATAGCTCCAACAACACTCAAAGGAGCTCAGCACATTCCAGGACAGATCAGCCTGCTGAATTAGCACCCAATTCATCACCTTAAACATTCACTCCCTCCACCATCGATGCACAGTGGCAGCAGTGTGTACCATCTACAAGATGCACTGCAGCAACTCATCACGCCTCCAATGACAGCATCTTCCACACTACTGACCTCTACCAGCTAGATTGACAAGGGCAGCAGATGCATAGGAACACCACCACCTGGAAGATCCCTCTCCCAAGCCACACCACATCCTGACTTGGAAATATATCGGCCGTTCCTTCACTGTCGCTGGGTCAAAGCCCTGGAACTCCCTCTCTAACAGCGCTGTGGGTGTACCTTCACCACATGGACTGCAGCGGTTCAAAAAGGCAGCTAACCACCGATTGCTTAAGGGCAATGGGCAATGAATACTGGCCTAGCCAGCGACGCCCACATCCTGAGAAAGGATTTTTAAAAATCCTGGGAAACAAGAGAGTTGGCAACCCTATCTTGAGAAGAGACAGGATACAAAACACAGTTTACATAGTACATGTTTCATTCAGCTATGTAAAGTCCGAGTTAGGCCACAACTGTTGTTCTGTAAGCAGTTCTGAGCACCACACCTTAGGAAAGACATCCTGTCGTTGGAGGAAGGACAGTACAAATTTACCAGAATGATACCTGGATTCCAAGGACTAAGTTATGAGGGGAGATTACACAAACTCGGGATCAGTTGATTGAAGCATTTAAGATACTAAGGGGAACAGATAGGGTAGATGTGATGGAGGACAAAGGCAGCAGATACATGAGAACACCACCAACTGCAAGTTCCCCTCCAAGCCTCTCATCATCCTGACTTGGAAATACATCACCGTTCCTTCACTGTCGCTGGGTCAAAATCCTGGAACTCCCTCCCTAACAGCACTGTGGGTGTACCCACACCACATGGACTGCAGCAGTTCAAGAAGACAGCTCACCACCACCTTCTCAAGGGCAACTAGGGATGCAATAAATACTGGGCCCAACCAGTGAAGCCCACATTCTGTAAATGAATAAAAAGAAGATGAAGAGAAACTATTTCAGCTTGTTGGGGGGGGGGGGGGGGTGGTGGCGGAGTGTCTAGGACTAGGGGGCATAGTCTAAAAAGCCAGACTTTTCAGGAGTGAAGTTATGGATGGTAGAATGGAATGAATGGTAGAAGTTTGGGACTCTCTTCCACAAATGGGAGTTGTTGATAGATCATTTTTTAAAAAAATTTGTTCATGGGATGTGGGCATCACTGGCTAAGCCAGCATTTATTGCTCATCCCTAATTGCCCTTGCTCAGAGGGCATTTAAGAGTCAACCACATTGCTGTGGGTTTGAAGTCAAATGTAGGCCAGACCAGGTAAGAATGGCAGATTTCCTTCCCTACAGGACATTAGTGAATCAGGTGGGCAACAATCGGCAATGGTCCTCATGGTCATCACCGGACAAATTTTACTGAATTCAAATTTCACCATCTGCCATGGTGGGAATCAAACCCAGGTCCCCAGAGCATTACCCTGGGTCTCTGGAATACTAGTCCAGTGACAACACCACTATGCCACCACCTTCCCTTAAAACTGTTAGTTTTAATTCAGAGATTGATAGATTTCTATTAACCAAAGGTATTAAGGGATGGGGGCAAAGGTGGGTGAGGTTAGCAGGAACCAAAGATGACCATTGGTCAAGGTGCCAGAAGGTGCCCAGGACTCATGGAAAGTTTATTTTTCCAAATATCTGACATCTGTGTCCTCCAGTTACCAAGCCTTCTACCAGTGGAAACTGATTTCTCCTTATTTGCTCAATCAAAACAACTTCAGTTAGGTTTTTTTTTCTCTTTAGTAATTTGGAAATTGTTAGAACAGTGCCACTTGGGTTGGCACAGATTATCTTGCATTACTAAAACTCCCATATGTGATACCAATCCTTTGATGCTTCGATTGTTCAAAAGCTCTGTGTGAGTGTGAGGGAAAACCCTCGGATATTAATCATTGGTATAAAGTTCCCCTCATTTGTAAGGGTAATTTGTGACATCTTGTCAAATCTACATTGTAGATCTTTCTGTAATGTGAGAGTGTGAGTTGGCTTCAATAGCCTCAGTAGAGAAGCAGTCCCTTTGTTGCATATGTGCCATGTAGCGTCGTTGAGTTAATTCAACTCTAGTGTTCAGTCCAGCTCAGAAATTCCTTCAGTGTCCTTTCTGGGTGACCTCATCGATGTTCTGCCAATGGAATAACAATCACTATTAATAAGGAAGAAATCGCAAGGTTCTCAAATCTAAAAGTAATTCCTTCTTGATATGTTTTCTAGTTGTGCTGATGTTGGCGAATGATTGAACGTTTGAGGAATGGATGGAACAGTTGCTCAGACTCTCTCGGAGGCCAAGTGCTAGTTCCTGCCAACACAAAACCTGATTGGCCAGCAGCTCTTCGGTCCCTCCAGGCACAGCGCAGCAGTGGCCGGAAGAGGCACTGCAAGGAGCTGCCTGGCACTACGTCCCGAGAACCAGAGGACAGGTAAGTGGCAAGGGTCCCAGGATGGGGAGGGTAGGGGAGGCCTGGGAGGAGTTGCGAGGGGTGTGATCGAGGTCTCGAGGGCTAGGGCGGTGGGGGGGGGAGGAAGGAATGGAAGTCACCGAGCCTTAAGGGGAGGGTGCCCCCAGTCAGAAAGGGACTTCTGATGGAGGAGCACCCCCCACCCCCACTGCCTTAAAGATGGTACATAGTTTATTTTCATGTTACACCCCGAGCTGCTATCCGCCCAACCACAAGCCTAAAAATTGAGGCTGGGTGGGAAAAGGCCCTTAGGTTGACATTAAGAGGCCACTTAAGCCCCTTAATTGGGGCAAGGGTGGGCTCCCCTCTGAGGCTCTGTCCACCCCAGCATAAAATCACTGCCAGGTCAGAGTGAGTGGGAACCTGGGTGGGAATCCCGTCCAAGCAATTTCACGCTCCTCCCGCCAGCTCAAAACCCATCTGGGTTGGTGGGGAGGTGGCAGAGGAGGGGGGAAGCATAAAATTCTAGCCCTTGAATGCCGCCTCAGCACCTCCCCCCATCTTTTCTTTTGCCTATTATCTTGAATCTACGTCCTCTGGTTACTGACCCACCTGCCAATGGAAACAGCTTCTCCTTATCTACTTTATCAAAGTCCCTGTGAGATTTTCTTTTTCAATGGTGATCTGCGTTGCCTGTTTCTGACTTTGGCTCTTCCTCAACCATCTTACATATTTGCCCCCACAGGGTGTCTGATCGCTGGGTTACTTTCCCCCGGTAGTGTTTTTGTTTGGTGTAAAGCAGCCAGTCTGGACTCTCCTTCCTTACATGGAAGCTAAACCTCAATATTCTTGTCAACTTTATCACCAGCTGATGCCTTCTGGTCAATGGTCGTGAGGATAATTTCACCCAGGTCACCTTTGGACCAGTTTTAACACCCAAATTTCATCTCTCCAAAGATAGCCCATTCAGCCATTTCACAAATAAAAGCAAGTTATGGCCCATACTCCATTTTAACATAAACCGACGCCCAGATTTTTGCCACAACAGGAGAGCTTCTCCGGCATGACGGAAATAGCGGGTCTGCCTGAAAATTGTATATCGCACCCCACAACACGGCACTTCCCATTTCCGCAGGGACAGGGCGCATTTCACCCCATCTGCATTTTATGGGGGAAGCAGTTGGCCATTTAAATCACTCACCGGCTCCACTCAAGTCAGATTTTGGTAGCTTAGCAGTGTGAGACCCAAAGTCTGCAAAGTAGACCTAAGAGCAGTCCTGAACTTGTACTTCTTGGGATAGACAGGGGACGGACCCCTTTGGTGTGGTATGGGCACCCTTGTGGAAGTTGCCTTAAAGTTTTAATCACTGCCACAGAAGTGGCACAAAAAGGATTCCGCCTTAAGCCAAGAGAGTGGGAGGGTGGGGGTCCTGGTCTCGGAGGGCAAGTACTGTGGCCCCTACTGAATCATGCACCCTGGTCCCAGGAGGGACTTTGTGCTGGGAGAAGGCTTGTAGCACGTCATGTGAAGGAGCATTGAAGATGAGCTTGGCACCCTCGCCCATAGAGGCCATTGAAGCCATTCACCTCGAGCAGCTAGAGGCCAGAGGGAGGGCAGAAGGTCAGACAGAGGAGGCTGCTGCTCATGGAAGGGGAAGACAACCAGGTAGAAGTTCCCCTGTAGGAACTGTATACAGACCGAGGATATCCTACCTAAATGTGATGGAGAACCAGTGTCAAAGGCAACTGAGGCTAAGCCATGAGATGGTGACAGACATATATCACATGGTCCACCTGCAATTCATCAACCCTCCATATATCACATGGTCCACCTGCAATTCATCAACCCTCCATATATCACATGGTCCACCTGCAATTCATCAACCCTCCATATATCACATGGTCCACCTGCAATTCATCAACCCTCCATATATCACATGGTCCACCTGCAATTCATCAACCCTCCATATATCACATGGTCCACCTGCAATTCATCAACCCTCCATATATCACATGGTCCACCTGCAATTCATCAACCCTCCATATATCACATGGTCCACCTGCAATTCATCAACCCTCCATATATCACATGGTCCACCTGCAATTCATCAACCCCCCATGCCCTGCCAGTGGCTGTGAAGGAAGTTGACACTCTCAATTTCTGTGCCTCAGGATCTTTCCAGGGATCATCAAGAGACTTTCTAATGTATCCCAGTCAACAGCACACATTAATGTTGTAACTAATGCCCTGTTTGCTTGTGTGGGGAACCACGTTAACTTCCCTGTAGATTTGACATCTCAGACACAGGGAGCCATGGCCATTTCCCAATTAGCAGACTTCCCTCAGGGGCAGGGTGTTATTGACTGCACCCACCTAGCCCCCAACTCAACATTCAGACAGCTTTGTCAGCCGCGAGTCCTTCCACTCAATCAATCTACAGGTGGTTTGTGACCACCACAAGATCTTCTTTTGCAGGGAGGTGGTTGTGTAGTGGTCTTGTCACTGGGCTAGAATGTCTAGAGACCTAGGGTAATGCGCTGAGGAACCAGGTTCAAATCCCACCACGGCAGATGGTGAAATTTGATTCAGTAAAGATCTGGAATTCAGTATCTGATGATGTCCGATTGCAGTAAAAACCCGCCTGGTTCACTAATGCTGTTTAGGGAAGGAAATCTGCCGTCCTTATCCAGCCTGGCTTACATGCGACTCCAGCAATGTAGGTTGACTCTTAAATGCCCTCTGAACAAGTGCAATTAGGGATGGGTGATGCCCACATCCCAAGAATGAATAAAGGATAAACAAACGTACATGCAAAGCTCCCTCGAAGCTGCCATGACTACTTCCTACTAAGGAGATCCTAACTCCCTGACTCCCTAACAGCCACCAACGCAGATTCATGGTTGGCTTCTAAGGGATGAGGGCTATCCCTTAAGAGCTTGGCTAGTGACCCCCATGAGGAGCCCACAAATGGAGGCAGAGTGAAACTACACCAGGAGCCATGTTGTCACCAGTAGAGCTGACTCTGTGCAGGAGGGTATCATTGCCAGATGGGTCCTCGTGCAAATTAGATTCTCATAAGGTCCTCCTATAACACAATTGCCATCAGCCAGTCCCTGGTGACCTGCCTCTGCCTAAAGAATGTTGTACAATTACTCAAGTGACCGCCCATCCCCCACACGCCCTCAACATCGTAACCATGGGCCTCAGAATATTGCAAACAAACACATTAGTAAGTTATTCACAACCTGGCCCCTTCATATAAGCACCAATGAAAGTCCCATGCCACCAAACTGTCCATAATCAAACCATGCCCACAATTCTGAGTGACACAACATCAGAATTCAAACCCTATACATGTGATAGAATTGTATGTTGAAGCACACATGCTGATAAGGCATCTCATGCATGAGGAGCCCATAACGGAGCAACAGCAGCTCTTTGTAGGAACTTACATACCATCCATTCTGGAATGGTCCGGTTTCTGACCCAGGCGCCTCATACAACATTTCTGGCTGCCATACACCTCCGCACACCACACAAAGCACATCTCGTGACACCTGGAATGAAAACACAGGTGCTGCAATGCTTGCACCTGTGCCCCTGACCCGTCTGGCGAGGATCCCCTCCTGCACAGAGCCAGCCCTGGCTACATGTCTCCCAGCTGTGCTGCCATTGGTGGCCTCCTTATCCTCATCCTAATGGATCGGGGTTTCTTCCTTTTCCTCACCTTCTTCCTCCCCAGAGGCTGGGGCTCTGCCCAAGGCGCTGTCGTCATCGATTTGTAGGCCCCCTCCGCTGTGAAATGTTGTGCAGCGTGCAGCATACCACTATTACTCATGACACCCTCGCTGGGACATATTGCTGAGCTCCACCTGAGCGACCGAGGGCACCTGAAGGGCATCTTTAGAATGCCAGCTGCCTGCTTGATGGCACTGCTGGTGAGAACATGGTTGTCATTGCACTCTGCCTCCATTTGTGGACTCTTAGAGGGAGTCACTAGCCAAGCTCTTAAGGGGTAGTCCTCACCCCACAGACGCCAACCATGAACCCACATTGGTGGCTGTAATAGTGAGGGAGCTGGGAACTCTGGTAGTCATGGCAGCTACCATGTGGCTTGCACACACATGAAGGAAGATCTTGCAATGGTCACAAACCACGAGTACATTGATTGAGTGGAAATGCATCCAGCGCTCACTGCCCAGCATCTTTTCATGGAGCCTGATCATCGAGCCTCCCTTAAAGTCAAGCTTGGATGGGCAACAAAAGGTACAAGGAGCATCTCAGTGTTTGAGCCTTTCAACACTGGAATCTTCCCTGATGCAGCAGAGAAGGAGGATGTCCTCTGAAGCATCACAAATCAGGCGCTGCTGACAGCATGTGGATATGGTCCTCAGCCTGTTGCCCTCATTATTACTAGTGAGAACCACCCTCAGAACTTACCATTCTTTTTGAGCTCTCTATTGTCCAAACACACACCGAGTCATGTACAAGTGTGAGTAAATACCTTAAGGAATTGCTGAATCGTGCCAGAAATGTGCGGTGAACCCATTAGTGCTCTGGGTGAGATGGTATCCTTCCCTCTCGCACACTCCTACAAAGTGCCCCTTGTGTTGCCTTGAAGGAGGTGGAGTCAGCTTGCTCACTTCTTTGTCTAAATGGCATTGAGGAGTGTGGTGACCTGCCCCATCACGCACCCCTTTGTCCTGTGTTGTAGCTTCACCGGGTTGACATCTCATTTTTAGGCATGGCTGGTGCTGCTCCTGGCATGTCCTCCTGCACTCTTCATTGGTCCTGGTTTGGTCCCCTGGCCTGATGGTAATGGTAGAGTGGGGGAATGCACGTATAACTCCGCTTCTGTGCATGGGCAGCCATGGTCACCGGCGCATCAGCAGCAGGCAAGGGCTCTGGTGGAGGGGCTGAGGAGGTGGAGGAAGATGAGGGTGCTGAGGCACTCTCAGCACCTTCACCCTCCTCAGCGACCTGCACAGCCTTTGTTCGGCCTTCAGGTGGGCTGATGTCCCTGGTGCGCAGGAGTCAGCCATTCCGGCAGCCGTCCTGTTAAGTGACTGGAGCTCCTCATGGATGTCAGCGCTCAAACTCCAAGCTGATTGATCCAGGCTACTGAGGAAGGCTTGCACTCTTCCCTGGCTGGTAGACTGCTCTCTCTTCGCATCTGCTCTGAGTGTTGCTGCACGTGTCCCTCCATGAGATTGGCCAATCTCTCATGGTCAGCGCTCAGATGGCTGAGCCCCTGGGACAATGTGGGGTCATGAGGGCGATGGACTCCCCCATTCACCATTCTCGAGCACCCGCTGCCTCAGGGAGCTCTGCCAGATGTCCACACATCAGCTGCTGATGATCAAAATGCTGTGCCCCAAAAGGTGACTCCTCTGAGGTTCCGCATTCCAGCCCACTGGAGCATCATTGTAACCTTTCTCCCTTCTCTGAGGGGAACTAGGTACAGAGGTCTCTGACTCTGACACCTCCTCCTGCACACTGACGTGGTGACTTTTTCCCTGTACCACTGACTCTGCACATGCGCTACATCCTCCCATTGTGCTGGTACCTGAGTTGGTGGAGTGTAGGCAGATGTGATGCTGCCTCCTTGGACATCTCCTGCTCCTCTCGATGGCCTAGGGATGATCTGGCTCGGGTGTGGGGGGATGTGGTGAGGGGGCAGAGCTGGGCCCATGTGTGAGGCACTAAAGGAGGTATGCCATCGCCCTGACAATGTTAACCATGCCCTAATGACGTAACCCCATCCTTGCGCTCTCTCTCATGCCAATGTCCTGTTGTGCTCAGTGGAGTGACCTCCACCATTACCGCCGTGTGCCAAGGCGATTTCCACGCCATCTTTATCACTGCTAATGTTGCTTCACCATCACCAACAGACAGCCGTTCAGCCAACCTAGCAATCTCCATGGCCATCTGTCCCGCAGGATGGATTAGTCTCAGCCAGACCGAGTCCAGGCCATCTCCATGGCGCTCTTCATCCTTTTCGAACGACAGAATTCATGTTAGCCTGATATATAGTGCAAGGAGGGATATTGCCCTTTATTGTGTCTGTGCAACAGTAGTGTATTCTGCATGCGCCTACATGAGTTGCGTACAAATACAAGCCTCTGCGCTGAAGCAGAGCACTGTGCCATGGTCTCCCACCTTGGCTGCCAGATGCAGATATGACCCTTACCTTGGAGCTCTGTGTGGATGAGCCAAGCCGGAATGCAGCAGGTCATGGAATCTTTCCCAGTGCTGAATCAACAAACGCTGGTGGGCAGCATCGTCCGGTTCCATTGGCGGTGAGCGTCACGGCAGGCGGGGGTGGGGGGGAGGGTTGGAACAAGTCGGCCTGAGGGGAAGGAATCAGTTTCATGCCGGCGTGAAATCACGGCGGGATTGCCAGATGTGCCCGCCTTGGTGGAACACGAATCCCGCTGGAGGCCGGCGTGAACTTGATTTGCATCCCAGTAATGGGGACGCAAAGTCTGACCTGGCCAGAATCGTTCCCCCCCCACCCCTCCACCCCGCAACAACACCCCCCCCAACCCCACCACCCCCCCCCCACCGCCATGCCTGATTTACCAATACGCTGGCGGGAAAACACGCCGGCCCAGAACACCTCTGGACAAGTGTGACGCGCGGAAGTCGGGAGTTACCATTAGGCCCTTGCTCAGATGGCGGACATCCGGGGAGCAGTAGATGCTGGATCTCTACAGCTACCGGACCTTGGAGGAACACCTGCATCTCACGCTGGGTGGATCCTCAAGCCCGTGGCTCCACCACCAGGCTGTCCTCAGAAGGTGGGAAGTCCCTGTTGATGTCTCAGGTCTGCTTTGGGACATCATGGTTTTCGCTATCAGGCGCTATAGATAATCGGCGAAGGGTTGGAAGAGGAAGGTCCAGCTGTGAGTGGGGGAGGAAGGGGTACTGTGGTTGGGGGAGTGTGGGAGAGGAAGGCCTAGGTGTGAGTGGGAGAGCAAATTGTACCGGGGGTGTGAGGTTGAGGGGGGGAATGAAGGTATCGGGGGGTAAAGTTGGGAGGGGGGTGATGAAGGTGTCAGAGGGGTGAGGTTGGGGCGGGGACGAAGGTGTTGGTGGGGGTTGAGGTTGGAGGGGGTGGTACACGGGGAAGACGGTCTAACAGGGGAGAATGCTGCAAGTGAGGAGGTAGGTGTAAGGGGGTGGGGAAGGTGTAAGGGAGGGAGATCGGAAAGCGGAAGCTGTCTGGGTCGGGGAGGAGGGAGTTTGGAGAGAAGAAGGTGTCCAATATGGGGAGGGAGTTCAGAGTGGGGAAGGTGTCCAGAGGGGGAGAGGGGAGCATTCGGAGGTGGAAAGGTGTTTGGGAGAGTAGGGAGTTCAGAGAGGGAAAGGCATCTGGGGGGAAGAGGCAGTGAGGTGAGATGCGGGTGTTCCTCCAAGGCCCGGTAGCTGTAGAGATCCAGCATCTACTGCTCCCCGGATGTCCGCCATCTGAGCAAGGGCCTAATGTTAACTCCCGACTTGCGTGCGTCACACTTGTCCAGAGGTGTTCTGGGCCGGCGTGTTTTCCCGCTAGCGTATTGGTAAATCAGGCATGGTGGCAGTTGGGGGGGGTGGGGTGGGCGGAACGATTCTGGCCAGTAAGGAGGAGGGTGTAAGGGTAGAGGAGGGAGTAAGAGGAAGGGGTGTCCAGGCGAATGTGCACAAGAGGGGTCTATGGAGTCAATGATTGCCTCCAGGGGAGCGAACTGAGGGTGGGGGTTGTAGGAGGGAATGGTGAGTGTGAGAGGAGGCAGTGGGAGCGGGTAGGGTGGGAGGGTGACGGTAATGGTAGAAGGGGCGGCAAGGATGTTGGTGAAGAGTTGGAGGCAGACATGGACCCTGAGGGTGGGAAGGAGGAAGTCAGGGAGGTCAATGTGGATGGGAGTGGGATTCTCAGGAAGGTAGGGAATGTGCACGTTCACCTGGATATCCTGGAAAGACAATGGTTCGGGTTGGTAGGTGACAGTGGGGAGTTGGAAGGTGATGCCAGGAATACACACTGATGGGGGGAAGGACATGGGTGACTGGGGGAGGGTAAAGGATGGAGGAGCTGATTAAAAACTTGACGACAACCATCGTTGTCGAAATCGAAAGTGGGTGGAGTCTCGTGTCGGACGGGCAGAGGTGCTGCATGGGAGCGCAGTCAGTGGGTGGGCGGAGATGCAGGTCAGCTCAGATGGACAACTGAAAGAGAACCCCAGCAGGCAGCACTGAAGATGCTCGGGGCAGTGAGATGGATGAATGCTCAGTGTGTGTGGGAGAGTGCTTACCCCAGGCTCCAAAAAGCCCTGCCACACTCACACTTCTCCCTCCAGAATCACTCATGGTCCAGCTGTGTGCAGCTGAACTACTATGGGGGAATGAAGGGGGAGGACTCGCAAAGCCTGTCAACTAAGCTGAAAGACAACATTACACATTACTCAGTGAAAGTGAATATAATTTCAGATTATAAAGTGACAAAATGTGTTCACCCATGCAACCGCTTGTGATCAGAATTTCTTATCTTTTCTAGGCCTGTCACTTCTTCTAGGCGCTGCCCTGACATCCGCAGCAGGAGTGGAGACAGCCTGCGCAATGGTTGGCTCTGTTGCCTCTCATGACTTTGACGTGGGTCCTCTGGAGAGCTGAGGCCTGGAGGGCCCTGGCTTGCTTTGACTATCTCCCTGTGGGCAGCTGCTCCCTCTGCATTGACAGAGGATGAGCTTGGAGGGGTCACAGGCAAAGGGGACTCGGAGGGAGCAGATAGCCTCTGAGATTCCTGAGTGGGTGACCCAGGGGTGTCCAGCTGCTGCTCTTGCTCCTTTTGGGTGCCTGAGGACCCTGACCTGACTCCTCGAGGGTAAGGATCACCTGGAGTGATGTCGAGGTGCCCCATTTCCTTCTCATGTTGCCAGTGCAGGAAGTCACCCATGGCTACCGCGAGGAGTGCGCGTATCTCCGCATTCTCCTGGACCAGGGCCTCCATGGTATCTGCCATCCTCCCCATGGAGGCCTCCATGCTCGCACATGTGGGCACCACTTTATCAGAGAGCAGGCGGACACACTCCTCCAACTCTTGTGCCACTCTTCTAAGGGCTCCCAACAGCTCTGCGTGGTGTTCCCCCACCTTCTGCTGACTCTCCAGGGTGAGTTGGGAGGCTGAATCCAGAGGCTCGTCACCTGACTCGGATCTCACAGATGCCTCTTCCCCAGCAGTCCTCCGAGTGCCAGGGAGCTCGGCTGAACCTGCCTCCTCCTCCTGCGGACATGTGTCCGTATCCACCAGAGTGTGAACCCGAGCCTGCTCTAGACCTAGGTCCCACCGAGGTGTGTGTCTCTGCGCTGGTGGAGGGTGTGGGTAAGCGCTGTGACGGGTCTTCCAGGCTGCTTATTTCCAGCTCTTCAATGGAGGAGGTGTCCTCTTGGCTTTGGCTGGAGATGAGGACGTGGATGGAGCTGAGGGACTGGCTGGCTGAGGGTGTTGGTCGTTTGGCAGAGCTCCCTGTGAACCAAAGTAGAGATAATTAGTGCCTGGCAACAGAGTCAAAAGCAGGAGAGAGGCACCCAGTTGCATTGAGAGAGGGATGATATGGTGCAGGATCCTCATGTGGGTGTTCACCACCGACCTCACTGTCACCGCAGGCAGGGTCTACATCCTCACCAGTCAGCGCGATGGCACACTCCTCAAAGTGAGTGAGGGGCCTAATGTAGGCCACACCACCCACCCTGGTCTGGGACCTCTCCCTGCTGTCGTGAGCCAGCTTCTCCTGCATGAAAACAGATGGAGAGAGTGTGAGCAGGACACAGGGCACCATGTGGAATGTTTGTGTGGTGAGCGGAGCCATGGATGGGATGAAGACACGAGCTCCAGAAGATGGAGCTGTGAGTTGGGAGGGCGTGTATGAGAGAGTTAGTGATGTTGTCCCTTGAGGTGTGAGGTCCCTGTGGGTGTGTGATGGGTTTGTGAGTGTGTGAGTTGAGAGCCAAGAGGTGGTTGACTTAACCAGGTGGGACGGATGAGAGCATTCACCCTCTCTCCCTGCAATGGATGGCTGACTTCCTCTGTGCTCTGGTGGCACTGACCGCCCTTGCCACTGCCTCCCAGGCTGGATTGGTGACCTCTACAGCCAGAGCCGAGGTAGAGGACATCGTGGTGCCCTTCCACTGCGTCCAGCCGGCACCCCAGAGAGGCGTCACTAAACTTGGGGGCTGCTGTCTTCTTTGCTTCCAGGGCCTTCTGTCGCCTGGGGCGGTCCCGCTCTGTAGACATGAAGCGGCCTGCGCTTTGGTGTGTTTAAATATGACGCGCAGAGCAAGGATGCAGCGGGAAATTCTGAGCCCACCTGCCAGCAATCCGGAGTGTTTCTTGTGAATGAGGCGGGACCGCCGGGAAAGGGACGATACGGTGCGGGAACCCGCCATTGCAGCCAACGGGTAAAACATCTTTTTGTCAGGCCCACTACCGCACTTAGCGCAAATCCGAGATGATTCCACCCGGTGTCTCAGCTGCAATTTGAATCTGGGCTTCCTTGGGGGCTGCAGGGGCAATACAGCAGCCAGTAGGGTAGAGGATTGGCCTCCTCTTCCGGACCTCTTCTGCCAAAACATGAAGGGGCCTGGTCGGAAAAGCATGGGTCAGCTAGACCCACCCCTTCCCCCACATCCCCTCTGTGTGACGTCCTGCGAATAAAAATGTACGGTGAATAGAGTCATGAGCTACTCTGATTACAATGCTCTCACTCACTTTTTCTGCTTCCATGCACTAACCATTTTCACTGTACCACCACCAATTACTGGGAAGGTTTGGTGGGGAAAATGGCTCTGTGCGAACGCTAGGTTGCAGCTGTGACTCCGAGGTAGCTTGCTGTGCTCCATGACTGCTGACGGCCCTGCTAGCTTCCCTCCCTCTTCATCACACTGTTATGTCCTGACAGTCTGCAGCTGTGAGGGACCGGGTTAAGGGTCAACAGTGTGGGCACATCCTGACAGATGGGTGGCAAGAGGGGCAAGCGGATGGGATAATAAGCATGGCACAGTTCATCATTCATCCACCCACTGAGGCTTGGCCGCGTTGGCCATTAACAGGTCCAGGCAGCGGGCGATCGAGGGGGTTGTCCCACCCGACTGTCTGCCCCTCTTCTGTGGATACGTTCACGGCCGGGTGTCCCTGGAGAGGGCGCACGCGGTGTCTGCCGTCACTGTGCTCGGTGGGCACCGCGGAGACTGGGGTGATTTACTGACCCTCTTAATCACATTTTGGTTTAATATTTGCAAGTTTCCTTTAAACTTTGTCTTTGTTTTTGCAGTTTCCCTTTAAGGAGCTGCTTTTTACTTTGTCCCTGGTTTTGTTACTTTATGGTTGACTCAAAAGGGTTACAGCTTTCTGATTGGGCTCAGCTGTACCTCATTGTGGCCTGAGTGGGAGCTGTTGCTGTATGCTGGCTATGGCTGCTGCTACTGGGTGAGGTACAACCTGCTGCTACTATTGCTTTTTCCACCCACTGAGTCTTGGCAGCTAACTATATGGCTGCAGAATACTTGCACCAGGTAGTGGTGGCAAGACGATGCTATATCCATGGCTGTGTCCTGAGAATCCACTCCTTGCTTTTAGTGATTCAGTGGAGTACACTTTGATTAGAATTCTCCTATAGGGGAAGCCCTATGATGGGCCATCCGTTCCAGTGTCAGCTAACAGTTGGGCAGCACTTACAATGTGGACACTCACCTGACAACTCAATGATGGCTCCTCCGAGGCACAGGGTCTTCACCATTGACGGCCAGCCTCTCAAAACGGCCTTTCTGAAGGCCCGCTTTTTATCTGCACCCGAGTTGCCTGACCCGTGCTGGGTCCTCCTCCGGGCCCCTCACTATCTCGGGGGTCAACCTCCATCAACTCCTATTCTAGCCTCCACCCTTGGGCTGAACATCAGTAGTCCTGGCAGGCATTTATAGAGGTCGGATCCCTGGAGCTGGGAATTCTCCCACCTTTGCACGCCCGAACCAAGAGTGAAAAGCTGGGCCTGAGTGACCACTCACGAATACAGTAGCATGGGGGTGGTTGTGTCACTCAGTAATTCCGAGGCCCAGACTAACATCCTGGCGACTTCAGTTCAAGTCCCACCATGACAGTCGGTGAGTTAGAATTCAGCTAATTAAATATATCTGAAGCCAAGAGCTAACTTTGAATATAAGTCTGCTGGCTTGTTACGAAAACTCAACTGGTTTACAAATGCTGGACAAGGAAGGAAATACTTAATTGGTCTGCGCGGAAAAGCCAGTATAACTTGGGAGATGACGGGTACTGGCCCGAACTGGAGTTCTGTTTTAAGGTATGCACGGCCAGTTCAGACCAGTACCCATCATTTCCACGTTATAATGGTTTTCCATATGTGACTCCAGACCCACAGCAACGCAACCGGCTTTTCATTGCCCTTTGAAATGAGCAAATTGCAAGTTATATCAAAGCTTGGCCAAAAAAAGTCAACCACAGGGTGACGGTGTTTCGAGAAAGCAGCCGAGCCCAATACAATGACAAGCGCAAGTAGGGATGGGCCTTCCCAGTGACAATGACTTCCGGTGAGTTAGTAGATAGGTCTTATTGTTCACTTGTGTAGATCTTGTACCTGCACCAGCCATTGATGCAGCTTCAACATGTTTCTACCTTACATCGTGTGCTGGTGACCGTACTATTTGTAATTCATTGATTAGCTTAGATTTCGCTGGGGTGACACCCCTTGCAGCCTGCCCTTTTAGTTAAACTATGTTTCTCTTTTCATTCTTTTGCAGGATGTGGGGACGGGGACCGAGGTGTTTGAGCGCTGGATGAAGCTGTGTGCATCCCCGAGGCTCTGACACCCGAAGTCAAGTGCATCTGGGAGCAGGACACCCTGAAGACTTTACCCTTCGGCAGGAACATGTTTTTGCCTTGCAAGTTGCCGGAAGTGCAAGTTGGTAACGTCAGAGTTGGTAGTGATGATGGGTATTTATTGCCCATCCCTAATTGCCCTTGAGAAGGTGGTGGCGGTGAGCCACCTCCTTGAATCGCTGCAGTCCATGTGGAATAGGTACACCTACAGTGCGGTTAGGAAGAGTTATCTGCTCATTGTGCCATTAGTGTTTGTGGGAACTTGCTGTGTGCAAAATGGCTGCTGTGTTTCTACGTTGCAACAGTAACATACAACACTTTGAAAAGTATTTTATTGGTTCTAAACAGCTCTGGGGTTGTGAAAGGTGCTACATAAATGCAAGTCTTTTCTCTCTTGCTTGCTTTCTCTCTTTCTCCCTCTCTTCCTCCTTTCCTCCCCCTCTCTCTCTCTGTTTCATTCAACATAGTTCCTCTTGTTGTCAGTGGTGTGGGTCTGAGTAGGTCGACCTCAGTCATTGACGGTTTCTCTTTCTTTGGTGTCCAGTTGTATTTCTGTGAATGGCTGACGCTGACCCTGTGTTCATGCTGGTTTGTTTTTTCTTTGGATTCTGGAACAGACTCTTTCCCCTGAGTTTTGTCAACATTTCCATCCATGACGTTTGCAGCCAGCATCTATAGCTGAAACCAGCCTACAGGCAGGCTTTCTACCTGTAGCTCTACATCCACCCGCACTGTGAGAACGAGGTGTTCAGGTGACTCTCCGAGGGATGTGTATGGCTAGGAAGCTGTGACACCCCAATGTCGAATGTATCCTGAGCAGGACACTCTGAAGACCTTACCCTTCAGCACAAACATGGTTTTGCCTTGCAAGTTGCTAGAAGAGTGAGTCGGTAACACCAGAGTTGGTAATGGCGAGGGCATCCGAGCAGTTGGGACTATAGTGAACAATGGCACCACCAGTCTACCTCCTTAAGCAATGGGACTTAAGGATTGAGAAAATAAGAGGAATGATGGTGAAGAAAATAAGGTGAATTAATACCGAATTAGGAACAGAAAGAGAAATAAAGAGAAGGAAAGAAATAATGGATTAGGAGAGTGAGAAGAAGGAGGTGAAAAGGAAAAGCAAGCAAAAAAAAATTACCTGTAGGAATGAGATTCCACAGTTTCAATTGCAACATTACTGGCTAGGAGAGCTTGTGTGACATTGCAGGAGCATATTCCTCCTCATTGGAGGTGGCCCTTATGCTGTTAAGTACTGGACCTAACTTTCTGCTGTCACTTTAATGCAATTAATGTACAAATGCAGCAATTTCCTGAAAATGATGGGGGAATTGATGATGCACCAACATTTTAGTTAGGCTAATGGCAATGTGCTGCAAATCATTCAGGAACTTGTGTCAATCCTCTTCCTCCCCACATGCACAATAACAACTGAGGGTGCCATTAAACCCGCCATCATTTTGGCAGCAGTGCCTGGGCCATTGTTCTTTCTGGACTGCCGAATACCTGGACCAAGTCTTGCTCGAGCAGCTGCCTTTGAAACTTCCCATGTTCTCTTCCTTCATTTTCCCTGTCCCAAAATCAGCAGTCATTTTGAAGACTTTCCCAGGTTCTTGATCACTCTCTGCTGATTATCCTTGCGCTGTGGACCTGGTTTCAGATCAATCGTTGAGAGTTTTTTGAGGTTAATGCTTTCAGTGGTGAAGTCACCCGTGGTGATGCCACTAGTTCAGTGACTCCATTTCTTTATTCAATCTGAAGATTGCAATCCAGTGACTTCAAGTACTTCCTGGGATAAGTCCCACGCGATTATATTGCCCTTCCGTCTCAAGACATCTTTACGGCTATCAAGTGGATGTGAAGAAAGTGGATTTCTTACTGGAGCCAATGCTAAGTCAAATGGTGGTGACAAAACATTCACACCTTCCTTAAGGAGTGTTGAACTTTCCTAATTTAGAACTTGCTTTATCCACTTTCAGTTGCCAGAATCTTAATGTGATAAACTGTTTGCCTGTTGCAATTATACCACAACTTCCCCCTATGTTGGAAGCTTATTCCATAATAATGTTTATTCATGTAAGGAAATTTGGAAAAGAAACATGTCTGATGTGCCACTGTCTCCCCCTTCAGGGTAGTCAGTGTCAAGTCAGTGTAGAACAGAGCACCAGCCCACAACCCAACCAACCTCCAATATCCTCTCCGCCACAAATTCACCTCACTCCCAGTAAGTGACTTTGAAAATGATTCTCTAATAGATCCTATTGATACAGATCCTGGAATAGATCCTACCTAAGTCTCCAAACCCAGTCTGCATTTGATGTCTTTAACATTGGTTCCTTTATTCCATTTCTTACAGGAAGTGCTGCAGAGGAGAAATAGTTTTTTTTCATGGCTTGTGAGCATCGCTGGCTAGGCCAGCATTTATTGCCCAAAACCTAACTGCCCTTCAGAAGGTGGTGCTGAGCTGCCTTCTTGGACCGCTGCAGTCCATGTGTTGCAGGTACACCCACAGTTCTGTTAGGGAGGGAGTTCCTGTAAGGATTTTGACCGAGTGACAATAAAGGAATGGCAATATATTTCCAAGTCAGGGTGGTGAGAGACTTGGAGGGGAACTTGCTGGTGGTGGTGTTCCCATCTTTCTGCTGCCCTTGTCCTTCTAGATGGTAGAGGTCATGGATTTGGAAACTGCTGTTGAAGGAGGCTTGGAGAGTTGCTGCAGTGCATCTTACAGATTGTACACACTGCTGCCGTTGTGCACTGGTGTGGAGGGTGTGAATGTTTAAAGTGGTGGATGGAGCGTCGATCAATCAGGCTGCTTTGCCCTGGATGGTGTCGAACTTCTTGAGTGTTGTCGGAGCTGCACTCATCTAGGCAAGTGGGAAGTATTCCATCACACTTCTGACTTGTGCCTTGTACAGGCTTTGAGGAGTCAGGAGGGAAGTTACTCACAGAATTCCTCTGACCTGCTATGGTAGCCACAGTATTTATTTGGCTAGTCCAGTTCAGTTTTTGGTCAATGGTAACCCCCAGGATGTTGATAGTGGGGGATTCGGTGATGGTAATGCCATTGAATATCACAGGGAGATGGTTAGATTCTCTCTTGTTGGAGAGGGTCATTGCCTGGCACTTGTGTGGCGTGAATGTTACTTGCTGCTTATCAAACCAGTCGTGAATGTTTTCCTGGCCTTGATGTTCACTATGTTTTCTGTGTGATGCTGCAACTCATCCCACTTCCATTATTATTAGCTGCTTTGAATATCCCATCCCATAACTTGCTGTAACTTAGACCTATGCATTGAACTCTTGTATGCATACTCAGAGATGACATTCACTTCTGCTCCTTTATCTGGTTTACATTACATTGAATTTACAGCATCGGAACAGACATTCAGTCCAATCGGTCAATATCGTTGTTTATGCTGCACACAAGTCTCCTCCCACATTATTTCAGCGAATGTATCAACAGCAAATTGTAGAAGGATAGATTGAAACAGAACAGAAGGAGGCCTCTCAACCCTTCGTGTTTGTGCTAGCTCTTTGGTGCTTTTCTATTTTCCCAAAGCTGTGTAAATGTCTTTCCTTAACTTAGTTGTCAAGTTCCCTTTAAGTGTTGATATTGAATCTGGTTCCACCATCCTTTCAGGCAAAGCATTCAAGAACTCACTGTGTAAAAATTTGTTTCCTTATATTGCCTCTGCTGCTTTTGCTAATCACGTTAAAACTTATGTCCTCTGGTTACTAACCCTTCTGCCACTGGAAACAGTTTCTCCTTATTTACTCTAACAAAAGCATTCATGATTTTGAACACCGCTACCAAACTTCCCTTATCCTTCTCTGCTCTAAGCAGAACAACCTCATTTCCTCCAGTGTCTCCACATTATTAAAGTTCCTTGCCCCAGTACCATTCCAGTAAACCTCTTCTGCACTCCAAAGCCTTGACATTCTTCCTAAAGTATAGTGTCAAGAACTGAACGCAATACTCCAGATGAGCAACCCAGTGATTTATAATTATTTAGCATAACCTAGGCTAGTATGCAGGCCCAGCAAGTAATTGGGAAAGCTAATAGAATGTTGTTGTTTATCGGGAGTGAAATTGATGATTAGGGAGTCGGGAGGTTATGCTTCAGTTGTACAGGACACTGGTGAGGCCATACCTGGAGTATTGTGTACAGTATTGGTCTCCTTATTTAAGGAGAGGTGTAAATGTGTTAGAAGCAGTTCAGAGAATTTACTAGGCTAATAGCAGGAATTGGCGGGTTATCTAATGATATAAGGTTGGACAGGTTAGGCTTGTATCCACCAGAGTTTAGAAGAGTAAGAGGCGACTTGATTGAAACCTTTAAGACCCTGAGGGGTCTTGACAGGGTGGATGTGAAGAGGATGTTTCCTCTTGTGGGAGAATCTAGAACTGGAGGTCGCTGTTTAAAAATAAGGGGTGGCTCATTTAATACAGTGATGAGGAGAAATTCTTTTCTCTCAGAGGGTCGTGAATCTTTGGAACTCTCTTCCTCAAAGGGCAGTGGAAGCAGAGGGTGGAATTTTCCTCAATTTGCACTAAGTGCAGTAGTGGGCGGGTAAAACAACATTTTACCTCCTGGCCGCGATGGTGGGTTTTCACACCACATCGACTGACACCTGCCTCGTTATTTATGCACTCCCGGGAAACACACCGTTTCCATGGCAGGCGGGTTCCTTATTCGCCCGCCCATCATTACCCCCACCGCTGCGTCACCCTGGCTGCCATGTTTAAAGTCCAGCCGCAAACGCACACCTCAGAGCTTCCAGCTCCCCACTGCTGCACGGGAGACATGGCACCGAAACTTGAAGAAGATTGCGGCCCCTGGTTTAATGGCGGGTCTCCCGAGCGAACTCTGGATACCGTGGAGACCCGCCGGGATGTCCTGTACCTCCGCTCTGGCCGCAGGATGGGCAGCAATGTGACCAATCTGGCTTGGGAGGCGGTGGCAGGGGTGGGGTCAGGGCCAACGCCCTTCAGAAGGGGATAGCCACCCAGTGCTGCAAGAGGTGAATGATCTCCTCCGTTCCACCAGGATAGGTCACTCTTTTTCATCACTCTCAACTCACACACTCACAAACCCATCAGACACCCACAGGGATCTCACTCGCTGCCAATTCAAGGGACATCACCATTCACTCTCTCACCCTCACCTTCATTGTCCTCATCCCATCCATGGGACCACTCACCACCCACACGGACCAGGCATACTTATCATCTGGCCTGACTGGCGTCCTGCTTATACTACCTCCATCTTTATTCATGTAGGACAAGCTGGCACACAACAACAGGAAGAGGTTGCAGACTGCCCAAAATCAAGGCCCTCATGGACTTTGAAAACAGAATCATCCAGCTGGCCAGTGAGGATCTTGACCGGTTCTGTGCTGACGGTGAGGTCAGCGCTGCTCTACCCAGCAGTGCAACATCGATCAGATAAACATGCCATGAGTGATGTGTCCTCTTTCACAGGCCACTGCCATACACTAATTATCTCTCCTTATTTTCACAGGCACATCTGCCAAACAGACCCAGGGCCTCCAATCAAGCCCCGAAGAAACATCTAAAGAGGAATCCGGAGGCACCCTCCCTGAAGTCCCGTCACAGCGCTCACTCACGCCCTTCACCAGTGCAGAGACACACACCTTGGTGGGACCTAGCTTTAGAGTAGCCTCGAGATCACAATCTGGTGAGCACATCGCACTGCCTGATCCACAGCCGGCGGCAGGGGCAGGGACTTCCCAGGTCCCCGGCTCTCGGAGGGCTGCCAAAGACCAGAAATTTGCTGAGTCCAAGTTAGATGAGGAGCCTCTGGACTCGGTCATGTCACAGTTGCTGGAGCTGCAAAGACAAGCTCAGGAACATCGGGAAGGGATGTCCGCTGCACTCCTCAGATTGGAAGGCACGATGGGGAAGTCTGTCCTCCTTCAGTCTGAGGTGATAGCACCAGCATGCCAACGCACTGAGCTCAACACTGGTAGGATGGCAAGCCACCATGG
This sequence comes from Carcharodon carcharias, assembly GCF_017639515.1. NCBI lineage: Eukaryota > Metazoa > Chordata > Chondrichthyes > Lamniformes > Lamnidae > Carcharodon > Carcharodon carcharias. Next base: position 8,119,733 of record NC_054497.1, on the reverse strand, counting down.
AGATCTTGGTCCAGGAATTTGCACCTGAACTGCTGCTCGGGCTCAACTCCATAGCTGATGCCATAGTTGGCCTCCAACAGTGTACACGTGAGAGGGGTGCTGGGCAGCTCGATCTTACTCCAGCTACCCCTGCTCCTCAGGGAGTCAACATGGAGCTCCCAGGCACCCATAGGGAGGAGGATCCAAAGGTGCACACTCCGGACCCATCAATCCAGGTGACTCTGAGATTTGTCCGGCCTGTCTGTCTCCCCTGTTCCTGTGACCTCAGCAGCTCTAACACCACAGGCCAAGGATGGTGCCGCTGTCACACGGCAGGACCCCGAAAGCAGGCCAGGGCCCTCCAAGTCTCAGCCCTCCAGAGGACACCCGCCAAAGTCACCACAAACAGGGCGTCACAGTCAGCAGGCTGCCTCCACCTCCACTGTGGATGTCCAAGGAGCACCAAGGCATAACGGCAGGATTAGGATGGTTAAGGAGAATTAACTCTTTTGAAGTCAACCAAATAAACTAAAATAACAAAATGAAGGACAAAATAAACACAGCCCCTAAATTAGGGTAATCGCAAAACCAAAGACAAAATTTAAAGAAAACTTACAAACATCAAGCCAAAATGTGGTTAAGAGGGTTGATAAAACACCCAAGCCCCTGCGGTGCCCACCGGGCACAGTAGGCCTCGACGGTGCCGGCAGACACCACGTGCTCCCTTTCCAGGGGCACCCAGCCACGAATGTAGCGCAGAAGAGGGGCAGACAGTCGGGTCAGACAACCCCCTCAACCCCCTCAATCGCCCACTGCCCGGACCTGTTAATGTCCAGGCCCAGGAGCAGGTTCACGAGGAGGTCCTCCTCCCTCTCGGCCCCCCTCCTCACTGGGTGCCCGTAAATCAGGTGTGTGGGGCTGAAGTGCAAAGAAAACATTAATAAAACGTTCTTTAAATAACTGAAAAGGGAGTGCAGCTTACAGCAACCTATGTAAATGTGGTCCACGGACTCCACAAGACTGCAAAGTGGGCAAGTATCTTGGGAGTCCGTGAACCGACACATCCTACGGTTGTATGGGACTGCTGCATGCAACACCCTCCACCCCAAGTCCCCGATGGAAAACAGGAAGACATCTCCGTTAGAGGGCCCCCCAAAGGGGCACTCCACCGCCAGATGGCAACAAGGGCGTGCCCGGGCGAGGGCAACGAGGTGAAGGGTGTGCAGCAGCAGCCTGTATAGGAAACCCCTCTGTGCCGTGCTAAAGGACACCAGGGCATTTCCGCGAGATGGCTCTGGTTGCGGGGCACTGGCTCCTGAGGGAGGGTTCGGGCCAACGTGGAATTCTGTCCGAACAGGGGTACACTCAGACGCAAGACTGCCATGCACCTGCGCCACCTCAAGGCCCAGTATAACATTATGAATAGTTGCATGGTCACCATTATGGAGACTAGTTTTTTTTTAACTGCCCTAGCGAGCATGGTGTGGTGGGATTTGAACCCATGTCCCCAGAGCATTAGCTTGGGCCTCCAGATTATTAATACAGTGACATTACCACTATGTGCCCATGAAATTAGTGAACCAGAGGGTTTTTGCAACAAGCAACAATGGCTTCATGGTTATCATTAGACTTCTAGTTCCAGATTTTTATTGAATTTATATTCTGCCATGATAGGATTCGAACCCAGATCCTCAGAGAATTACCCTGGGTCTCTGGATTACTAGGTCAGTGACAATACCACTGCGCCATTGCCTCCCCGATTTTAAATACATAGCTGTGGGTCTGGACTGGGTAAGGGTGGCAGATTTCCTTCACTAAAGGACATTAGTGACCAGATGGGTTTGACAGCAATTGGTGATAGTTTCATGGTCATCGCTACTGATATTAGCTTTCAATTCCAGATTTATTCATTGAATTTAAATTATTACCAACTGCCACGATGAGATTTGAACGCATGTCCCTTGCATATTGGTCTGGGTCTCTGGATTACTAGCCCTGTAACATTACCACTATGCCACCATATCTACTATAAGGGTGCTGTAGTTGATGTGGTGTATATGGGCTTCCAAAAGGCATTTGATAAAGTGCCACATAATTGATGTGCCTGCAAATTTGAAGCTCATGGAATAAAAGGGAAAGTGTTGGGATGGGTCAGAAGTTGGGTGAGTGATAGGAAACAGAGAGAAACAGCCAGAACGAGCTGTGGCCCTAGCCAAGCTGTCCCTGTACAGGTACAACACTGGCATCTACCTAGCAATATGGTAAATTGCCCAGGTATATCCTGCCCACAAAAAGCAGGACAAAACCAACCCACCCAATTACCGCCCATCAGTCTGTTCTCAATTATCAGCAAAGTGATGGGAAGTGTCATCGACAGTGCTATTAAGTGGCACTTACACAGCAATAACCTTTCACTGATGCTCAGTTTGGGTTCCACCAGGGCTACTCAGCTCCTGACCTTATTACAGCCCTGGTACAAACATGGACAAAAGAGCTGACCTCAAGAGGTGAGGTGAGAGTGAGCGCCCTTGACACCAAGGCTGCATTTGACCGAGTGTGGCATCAAGGAGCCCGAGCAAGACTGGAGTCAATGGGAATCAGGGGGAAAACTCTCTGCTGGTGGGAGTCATACACAGCACAAAAAAGATGGCTGTGGTTGTCGAAGGTCAATCATCTCAGTCCCAGGACATCACTGCAGGGCCAGGATTTCCCGGTCGGCAAGCGCGGGGGGCTTTGGGGGGGGGGGGGTGGGGGGGGGAGGGGTGGGTGGTTGGTGGTGGTGCGGGGCCCGCTCGCCGACACATAAAATGATGCAGCATGACTTTGGGTGGAACTCCCGATGTCACCCCACCTCATTTCAATCTTCAGGTCGGCGGGGGCTCAACCGAATCAGCTGTGTGCCCACCGACCTGTGTGGAACACAATTTAGTGGGGGGATAGTTCAGGAGCGGGTGCACCTCCGATTGGCACCTGCAATTGGGGGCGCGCCGCCATTTTACATGAATGGGCCAATTAAGGCCCACCCAGTGTGACGTCTACAAGGAAGTGCCATGTGCTCCCTGTGCAGGCATGGGGGGGGGGGGTGGGGGGGGGGGGGGGGGGGGGGGGGGTGGTAGGGGGGATTCCCTGAGCCGAGAGTGCTCTCTTTCGCCTATTGAAGCCATTGACAAAGTAATTAATGTGATTAGTGGATCTGCCCGTCCAACCTTAGGGTTGGTGGGCAGGTTGGGAGGCCTGGCGGGTATTGGAAAAAACATCAAACCTCATGAGGTTTCAGGTAGATTTTTAAAAATTTAATAAAAGTGTATTTAAAAGTGATGGACATGTCCCAACTCATATGACCATGATACATGAGGGGACATGTCAGGGAAATTTTTTTATTGTGGAGCCGATCTCTCTGAGGCAGCACTTAGCCTCAGGGAGATGAGTGCGCTCTTCCATGTGCGTGTGCGAAAGAGCACACTCTCGTCTCAGGGAATCCCATCACCCCCACCACCCGCCTGCACAGGGAGCGCATTGCCTTACTTGGCCTGTCCACGTAAAATGGTGGCACGCCCCCAATCACGAGTGCCGATCAGAGGCGTGCCCGCTCCTGAACTTCCTCTCTGACGGGGGGAGAATTCTGCCCCAGGAGTTCCTCAGGGTAGTGTCCTCGGCCCAACTACCTTCAGCCGCTTCATCAATGACCTTCCTTCCATCAGAAGGTCAGAAGTGGGGATGTTCACTGATGATTGCACAATGTTCAGCACCATTTGCAACTCCTCAGATACTGAAGCAGTCCATGTTCAAATGCAGCAAGACCTGGACAATATCCAGGCTTGGGCTGACAAGTGGCAAATAATATTTGTGCCACAGAAGTGCTAGGCAATGACCATCTCCAACAAGAGGGAATCTAACCATCTCCCCTTGACAGTCAATGGCATTACCATCACTGAATTCCCCACTATCAACATCCTGAGTGGTTACCATTGACCAGAAACTGAACTGGAACAGCCATATAAATACTGTGGCTACAAGAACAGGTCAGAGGCTGGGAATTCTGTGGAGAGTAACTCATGTCCTGACTCCCCAAAGCCTGTCCACCAGCTACAAGGCACAAGTCAGGAGTGTGATGGAATACTCTCCACTTGCCTGGATGAGTGCAGCTCCAACAAGCCTCCAGAAGCTCGACGCCATCCAGGACAAGGCAGCCCACTTGATTGGCACCCCAACCACCACCTTCAACATTCACTCCCTCTACTACCAATGCTCAGTGGTAGCAGTGTGCACCGTATACAAGATGCACTGCAGCAACTCACCAAGGCTCCTTCAACAGCACTTTCGAAGCCACCTAGAAGGACAAGGGCAGCAAATGCATACGAACACCACCACAAGTTCCCCTCCAAGCCACACACCACGCTGACCTGAAACCATATTGTGCTTCCTTCACCGTCGCTGGGTCAAAATCCAGGAAATTCCTCCCTAACAGCATTGTGGGTGTACCTACGCCACATGGGCTGCAGCAGTTTAAGAAGGCAGCTCACCACCACCTCCTCATGGACAATTATGGATGGTCAAATAAATGCTGGCCTGGCCGGTAAGGCCCACATCCCATGAATGAATTTTTTAAAAAGTTGAACCGTTGTTTTTCAGGTTTGAGGTAAGTATACAGTGGGGTTTGGCAGGGGTCAATGCGAGGGTGATTGCTTTTCTTAAGTATATTAATGATCTAGTCAAAGGTGTTCAAGGCGCAATTTCAAAATTTGCAGATGACACAAAACTGTGAACAGTGAGGGGAATACTGATAGACTTCAAACAGACAGAGACTGCCTGGTGGAAAGGGTGGACAGGCGGTGGATGCAAAAAAGTGGAGTGATACATTTTAGTAGAAAGAATGAGGAAGGGTAATACAAAATAAAGGGCGCAATTCTAAAGGGGGTGCAGGAACAGAGAGACCTGGGGGTATATGTGTACAAATCATTGACGGTGACAGGACAGGTTGAGAAAATTGTTAAAAAGACATATAGGATCCTGGGGGAATCTCAAACTAGGGGATGTAGTTACAGAATAAGGCGATGCTCATTTAAAACCGAGATGCGAAGGGATTTCTTCTCTCAGAGGGCAGTGAATGTCTGGACTTCTCTACCTCAGAGAGTTGTGGAGGCTAAATCACTGAAAGTAATTAAAAGGGAGGTAGATAGATTTTTAAAAATATCGCGGAGCTCAGGGCTATGAGGGGCCGGCTTGAAAGAAGAGTTGAGGCCTGGAGCAGCTCAGCCATGATCTTACTGAATGCTGGACCAGGCTTGAGGGGCCGAATGGTCTACTCCTGCTCCTGTTTCTAATAAATACAGGGAAAGAAGTTATGGTGAACCTTTATAAAGCTCTGGTTTGGCCACAACTGGAGAGTATTATGTCCAATTCTGGTCATCACACTTTAGGAAGGATGTGAGGTGAGAGTGAAACAAAAACAGAAAATGCTGGAAAAAACAGAGTTAACGTTTCGAGTCCGTATGACCCTTCGTCAGAGCTTCACAAATAGAGGGGAAAAGGTTATGGTGCTTATTCCAACATTTTCTGTTTTTGTTTCAGATTTCCAACATGTGCAGTATTTTGCTTTTTTATTATATTTTTGTGAGGTGAGAGTGACTGCCCTTGACATCAAGGCCGCACTTGACCGAGTGTGGCATCATGGAGCCCCAGCAAAACTGGAGTCGATGGGGATCAGGGGGAAAACTCTGCACTGGTTGGAGTCACACCCAGCACAAAGGAAGATGGTTGTGGTTGTTGGAGGTCAGTAATCTCAGTTCCAGGACATCACTGCAGGAGTTCCTCAGGGTAGTATCCTCGCCCAACCATCTTCAGCTGCTTCATCAATGACCTTCCTTCCATCATAAGGTAGAACTGGGAATGTTTGCTGATGATTGCACAATGTTCAGCACCATTTGCAACTCCACAGACAATGAAGCAGTCCATGCCTAAATGCAGCTAGACCTGGACAATATCCAGGCTTGGGCTGACAAGTGGCAAGTAACATTCATGCCACACAAGTGCCAGGCAATGACCATCTCCAATAAGAGAGAACCTACCATCGCCCCTTAACATTTAATGGCATTACCATCACTGAATCTCCCACTATCAACATCCTGGGGGTTACCATTGACCAGAAACTGAACCGAACTAGCCATATAAATACTGTGGCTACAAGAGCAGGTCAGAGGCTAGGAACCCTGCACCAAGTAACTCACCTCCTGACTCCCCAAAACCTGTCAACCATCTACAAGGCACAAGTCAGGAGTGTGATGGAATACTCCCATTTGCCTGAATTAGTACAGCTCTCACAACACTCAAGAAGATTGACACCATCCAGGACAAAGCAGCCCGCTTGATTGGCACCACATCCACAAATATTCACTCCATCCACAACCGATGCACAATAACAGCAATGTGTACCATCTACAAGATGCACTTCAGGAATTCACCAAGGGCTTCTTAGACAGCACCTTCCAAACCCACAACTACTACCATCTAGAAGGACGAGGGCAGCAGGCAGATGGGAACACCACCACCTGGAACTTCCCCTCCAAGTCACTCACCATCCTGACTTGGAAATATATCACCGTTCCTTCACTGTCTCTGGGTCAAATTCCTGGAACTTCCTTCCTAACTGCACTGTGAGTGTACCTACACCACATGGACTGCAGCGGTTCAAGAAGGCAGCTCACCACCACCTTCTCAAGGGCAATTAGGGATGGGCAATAAATGCTGGCCCAGCCAGTGACACCCACATCCCATGAATTATTTTATTTTAAACTTTAGAGAAGAGAGCAGAAAACTTTTAGGAGAATGGTTCAAGGGGTGAGGGACTTTGGCTATGTGGAGAAACTGGAGAAGCTGGTGTTGTTCTTTGACAAAGGAGGCTGAGAGGAGATTTGATAGAGGTGTTCAAAATCATGAGAGGACTAAATGGAGGAGATAGAGAGAAAAGGTTCCTGAGGCTGTAAGGATCGAGACCAGATGACACCGATTTAAGGTGAATGGCAAAACAAAACAATAACATGAGGAAAATCTTCTTTATGCAGCGAGTGGTTAGGATCTGGAATGCCCTGCCTGACAGTGTGGTGGAGGCAGATTCAACTCAGGCTTCAAAAACAGAATAGGTTAAGCACCTGAAGAGAAAAAAATAGTTGAAGGGCTATTGGGAAAAGGGCAAAGATGCTGAGTCGCTTTGCAGAGAAGCAATACAGACACGATGGGCCGATTGACCTCCTTCTGTGCTGTAACCATTCTATGACCCTAAGATAATTAATATCTCTTATGAGTGGTTCTATTAGTTTCCTAAAATCACATGTTATCGTGTGAATCTGCAATTCTACCAAATACTAACCAATGTTTCGGCCTATTTTCTGCAAATTTACCCTAGCTGTACCTATTGTACGTCACACTCCCTTGGCTCATTGGCAGCTGTCTCCCATCTTCATCAGAAGGTTGTGGGTTCAAGCCCCACTCCAGAGACTTGAGCCCAGAATTTAGGCTGACACTCCAAGTGCAGTACTGAGGGAGTGTGCCCCTGTCAAGGGTGTTGTCTTTCAGTTGAGACGTTAAACCTGAGGCTATATCTTTCCTCTCAGGTGGATGCAAAAGATCCCATGGCACTACTTTGAAAAAGAGCATGGAGTGTCTCTTGCTCACCAACATTTATCCTTCAAGCAACATTCCTCGCTCAGCATTATCGCACAACTGTTTGTCGGAGCTTGCTGTGTGCAAACTGGCTGCTGTGCTTCCTGTATTTGGTTAAGTATTTTGTTGGTTGTAAAGCAGTTTGGAATATGAAAGGAACTATATATAAATGCAGGGTTTTTAAAAATCTGGTTTCATAGCCGGGATATAGTTCAACATGGACTGCAGCGGTTCAAGAAGGCGACTCACTACCACCTTCGCAAGGGTCACTATGGATGGGCAATAAATGCTGGACTAGCCAGCAACACCCACACCCCATGAATGAATAATAAAGAAGGAAAAAAATTGGCAAGAGCACAATATGGTAGAAGTGGATCAAAAAATTAGGCAGGGGGGTGTGCAGGAGGAAGTGTATAGATAATGGTGAGACTGTAAAACTCACTACCACGTGTCATCAGGGAGTGGATGAAGCGAATGGTATTGATACATTAAAGAGGAGGTTAAATATGATGGAGAAAGGAATAGGGGTTACATTAATAGATTTAGATGAGGAAAGATGGGATGAGGCTCGAGTGGAGCATAAACACCAGCATGGACCAGTTGGGCTTAATGGCCTGTTTCTGTGCTGTTTATCTGATGTAATCCTATGTAAAACTGGGGACAAAGTAAAATTTCACTACCAGTATCACTGGAAAATATTAATTGTTACATTCAGCAGCAGATTCTCCTGTTCACTAAATTGTCAATTTAGGTATTCTAAAAATGTTGTGCTGCCTTCCTAGTAACATGTCATAAAATGGACACTTTCACCATCGTCAATTGTAGTGTAGTGACTGTGTTACTGAACTGATAATTTGGGGGTTTAGATTAATAATCCAGAGTTCAAATTTCACCCTGGCAGCTTGGGAGTTTGATTGTGGTTCAGATCAAATCTGAAAATTGAAAAGCTGAGATCAATGTAAGTGGTAACTTACAAGGCTGTTGGTTTGTCATTTAAAAACCCCCTGTTGGTAAGCAAGCCTGCTACACTTACCTAGCCCGGTCTCTATGTTACTGCCCACCAAAGTGGTCTATCGAGGCAGTGTTAAAACTATTATCTGCAGTTGGTGAAGAAGGCTCACTACCTACTGCTCAGGGTAACTCAAAATGGGTGTTAGGTGCCAGCCTAGCCAGCAATGCCCACATCACAAGAATAATTAAAGCAATATTTTCATTTCTTTCTTCCTCTGCTTCAATGCATCGATTATACAAGTTATAACTCGCTGCTCGAGGGGCAAGTGTTATTTGCAATTGCTGCATTTTGACCAAGGGATAAGTATTTCCCCGAAAAGCCATGGAGAAATTTCATGCTCTTCTTTGAAGCGGTGCCTTGTGGTGTCAGGTTAATGATTCATCCAAAAGACGGTACATCTGAAAGCCCAGCACACCATCAGTACCGGGTAGAAGCATCAGCCCAGATTTTGCCCTCCCATCAGAAGTCTAGAATGGGACTTAAACCCACAAACTTCTGACGTCAGAGGCAAGTGTTTCAATGAGCCCCTGGCTGCAAGAGATAAGTGTGAATTGTCAGGGATACTTAACAAGTGCTTCACCGCAGTGTTTCCAAAAGGGACGAATATTGGAAAGGAGCTGATTTTTGAACTGATTAAAATAAAAATGCGATGCACTAGTATAAACAAAAAAAAGGAAAGTATCAGAGAGGTCAGGTAAACTAAAGGAGTGTGAAATGCAGGAACACCCAAGGACCCTGAGGGTAACTGGGTAGAGAGGGGATGTACGAGGGGGAGAAATTATGGAGGACCTTGAAAAATTATACTGCAGTGTTGTGTGGTGTTGAGAGTGAATGTTTGGCATAGGACTGACGAATGGTCAAAAAGAGACTCAAGACTAACCTGGGTAATTATAGGCTAATTAAACATCAGTTACAGGGAAAATGTTGGAATCTTTATTTAAGGATGAAATCACTAAATATCAAGACAATGAGAAATATTTAGAATAGGCAAACATAGATTTTAGAGAGAAAGATCAAGTTTAAGATACTTGATTTTGAGGAATTGCATTAGATGGAATTTGCCAATATCTGTCTGATAATTCAATATATAATACCGGTTTATTATTTTGATAAAGTTATTAAGTAACAGGGTGATGAATTTTCTTTGGTTCTTTCCTTGATGATTTTTTTTTTTCAATTCTGTTTTCTCTTAACTAACTACACCCCGGTTAAGACTGAGGTACGCTGTGGGACTGAAGGGACTGCCTGATTTTAAGCAACGGTGAGTTAGAGACAAATCCTGTACTGTACAGGACTGTGCTGCAATGATTTGAAATCCACAGGTTTGTGCTTGATGCAGGCTGTTTGTGCCCAGCGTCACTATAGCCCTTACACTCAGCTCCATGGAGATATACTTCAGTGTTAAGCAGCGAGTGTCAGGGACAGGAGGAATGCCACACCAGTGAGACATTAAAACAGTACTCAGCAGTCAGATAATTCCAGCATTAATTTATCGTCCGTGCATTTATTTTGCTACCCTGTCTCACTAAATTCGCTGATTAAAAGAAAAATCCTGGTCAACAGGGTTTGAATTCAATTTTAATTCTATTAATGAATGCTTGCTTTTCTTCCTGCAGAATCATAGAGTCTTACAGCACAGAAGGAGGCCATTCGGTCTATCGTTCCTGTACCAGCTCATAGAATGAGCTATTCAATTAGTCCCACTTTCCCCACAGCCCTGCAAAAATTTTACTTTTCAAGGAAATAACCAATTCTCTTTTGAAAGTTACTGTTGAACCTGCTTCCATCACCCTCTTGGCTGGTACAGTCACTATAATATGCACCACATTAAAAAAACTCGTCTTCTCATCTTCCTCCATGTTCTTGCATCATTTTATTATTTTAATGACCAACTTGTAAGTGGATTCGGTTTCTCCTTATTTACTCTGTCAAACAGCAACGTGAAAATCTAGCCAAATCTATCAAAATCATCATAATTTTCAATGCCCCTAGTAAATATCTATTAACCTTTTCTACTCCAAGGAGATCAACCCAAGCTTCTCTAGACTGTCCTCGTAAGAAAATGCAGAAGCCAATTTGTGCACAGAGCCTTTCACAAACAACAACTTGGGCGTGATCAGATAATCTGTCTTCTTTTAGCGAACTTGATTGAGGGATAAATATTGGCCATAACCTCTCTTTCTCATTTCTCTCTCTGTCGGAATAGTGCCACGGGATCCCTCATGTCCAGCTCAGAGGGCATCTAATTGAAAGTGGCACCTCCTGACAGTGCAGCAGCCGCTCAGTGCTACACTGCAGTGTCAGTCCAGGCTATGTGCTCAGGTCACTGTGGCTATGAATGTCCACTCAGCGGAGATGTTGGAGAGTGAACTCTGGACCCTAGCAAGTGTTGGCCAATGGGCTCAGAAAATAAGAGGAGGAAGCTGGAGCAACTTGGGAGTTCAAAATGGTTGGGGAGATGATGGCATAGTGGTACTGTCACTGGGCTAGTAATTTAGAAATCCAGGCTAATGCTCTGGGTTCAAATCCCACCATGAATTCAATTAAGAAATGTGGAATTAAAAGCTAGTCTCAATAATAGTGACCATGACAAATATCATCAATTGTGATAAAACTCCATCTGGTTCACTTAGGAAGGAAATCTGCCAAACACTATTCCTTAACTAGTCTGGCCTACATGTGACGTCCAGACCCAGAGCAGGTTGACTCACTCTGAATTGGCCTAGCAAGCCACTCAGTTCAAGGGCAATTAGGGATGGGCAACAAATGCTGGCCTCGCCAGTGATGCCCACATCTCATGAATAAATAAATCCAACATGGATTTCAGAAGAAATCTCTACCCAGAGAATGGTTAGAATGCAGAACTCAAGCACCACAGGGAATTGAGGTCGGTGAATAACATTGATGCATTTAAGATGAAGCTGGATAATTCATGAGGGAGAAATGAATAAAAGGATATGCTGATGGGGTGGTATGAAGTAGGGTAGGAAGAAGTTCATGTAGAGTGTAAATAGCGACATTGACCTATTGGGTCAAATAGCCTGTTTCTGTAAATTCAATGTCATTCTACATAACTCAGCAAGATACCCTCACCCGTCCTTGGAAACACTGAAATGTTAAAACTGTGCATTATCTTAAGCAGCCTCATTATTCAATCACTGGGCAATCTGTGGTTATGCAGCACAACTGTCAATTTAATCATTCATTGCACAATACTAGCCACAGGGCCTTCCGTCAAATTCAGCCTCAGTGCACTGGGATTATTCAGAGCATTCTGGTCAAGAGGGAGAAAAGGCATAATTTTCAATTGTGTCTCATTGGGTTTGAAAGGTCCCATGCCACTATTTGGAAAAGCAAGGGATTTCTCTCCAGTGTCCTGCCTAATATTGATCCCTCAACCAGCATCAACAAAACCGATTATCTGGCCATTATCACATTGTTGTTTGTGGGAGCTTGCTGTGCATAAATTGGTTTCTGTGTTTCTTACATTGCAACAGTGACCACACTTCCAAAGTACTTCATTGGCTGTAAAGCACTTAAGGAACTTCCTGGGTTCCCAAAAGGCACTACGTAAACGCAAGTCTTTCTCTTTACCGATGTGTCCCCAAATTAAATAGGGTAAAGGGAGTGTGGCACTTTTCAGTTTCTTTAGGACTAGTACCATGGTGAGCATGTACCAGGAGCAGTTCCTGCTCACAAGGCACTTGAAATAAATTGTTCCTCTTCCCCACTTCCCTCACTATCTGACCAAACAAAGAAAATATAATTTTTTTATCCTTTCATGAGATGTGGACATCACTGGCTAGGCCAGCATTTGTTGTCCACCCCTAGTTGCTGTTGAGAAGGTGGTGGTGAGCCGCCTTCTTGAACCGCTGCAGTCCATGTGGTGTAGGTACACCCACAGTGCTGTTAGGAAGGGAGTTCCAGGACTTTGACCCAGTGACAGTGAAGGAACAGCGATATATTTCCAAGTCAGGATGGTGTGTGGCTTGGAGGGGAAGTTCCAGTTGGTGATGTTCCCATGCACTTGCTGCCCTTGTCTTTTGAGGTAATAGAGGTCACGGGTTTGGAAGGTGCTGTTGAAGGAGTCTTGGTGAATTGCTGCAGTGCATCTTGTAGATGGTACACACACTGCTGCTACTGTGCATTGGAGATGAAGGGAATGAACGTTTAAGGAGATGGATGAGGTGCCAATCAAGTGGGTTGCTTTGTCCTAGATGGTATCGAGCTCCTTGAATGGTGCTGGAGTTGCACTCATCCAGGGAAGGCATTCTGTTGAAGTTGAGAGTACAGTCAGATCAGGACGTTGATATAAGCAGCTGTTACCAATATGAGATACTGAGGGTCAATGTTGAGGCTGCAAATGATCCCCTCCGTGGTTGCACACCAGCTTGCCTTGGACATATATCACTCATTCCTTCAATAGAGCTGGGGAAAAATCCTGGAACTCCCTCCCAAAAAACAGTGTGAGCACCTTTACCATACGGATTGCAGTGGTTTAAGAAGACGGCTCACTACCACTTTCTCAGTGGTGAACGATGAACAACTAATGCCAGCCTGCCAGCAATGCCCATACCAGGGAAAAATGAAAATGAGGTGAGCCTGGGCTGAGGAAGATTGGCTTTGAGTGCAGCTGGTGCTGCCCCTAAGTATTCTGCTAATTTGGCAATCTCTTACACTTTCCATGTTTGGCTCTGTAACTTTTTCCTCAGGTTTGATGGTTGAATTTAGCTCAAGTCATTTTAGCGAACGTTGCTTGGTCTCTGCAACCATTTTGAGCTGCAGAGTAATTTGATTCCTTCACTACAAGACCAGGAGAAAGGCGACTCACCCGAAAATACAACTTGTTGATGGAAAGTATGCACCAAAGCCCTCAATCTGCATGTGGATTTAAATTGTTTTCAAATAAATCCTGTGCGGATGAATCTGAATTCAAGTCAGTTCTCACAGACGATGGTGCAATGAGATCATTATTGCACTGCACAAAATGGAGGTGTAAAAGACAGGCAATCTCCCCATAGCTTTCCATCAATATGTATGTATATATGTGTTGTCTCTGCATGTACAAGGCCTCAGAGTGCAGGCACCAGGCAGGTCCACAAGATCTGGCTGTAATCGCATGCGTCAATATTGCTTATTCTGTCTCCAGTCCTTCCTTGTGTCTCTCTAAGTTTTAGATCCTTCAAGGTATCTCTCCCTCTGTCTCTGATCTCTCTCTCTCTCTCTTTCTCTCTGCCATTTCTCACACAGTCATCATCTCCCTGCCTGATCAAAATTACTTTTATTTTGTCCACGTTTATTTTCGTCTAGTTATAGTTTTGTTGAGGGAACAGCTAATCTAGCTGAGTTTAATAAATGTTATGGAAAGCAACTTGTCAAGGCTCCTTAGAAAACATCTTCCAAACCCACGACCTCTACCCCCTAGAAGGACAAGGGCAGCAGATACATGGGAACACCACCACCTGCAAGTTCCCCTCCAAGCCATTCACCATCCTGACTTGGAAATATATCGCCGTTCCTTCACAGTCGCTTGGTCAAAATCCTGGAACTCCGTCCCTAACAGCGCTGGGGGTGAACCTATACCACATAGACTGCAGCAGTTCAAGAAGGCAGCTCACCACCACCTTCTCAAAGTTCAATTAGGAATGGGCAATAAATGCCGGTCCAGCCAGCAAAGCCCACAGCTGATGAACGAATAAAAAAAATGTACCTATGCATGGATGTGTGTGTTCAGTACTGTGCACATATTCAATGGTGTATTTAATAAGGTAGTAATTTGGTCTGGCTCTTTCTCAAGAGCACAACCAACATTGCACAGAAAGTGCACACCCACAACTGGGAGACCTAAGGTGCTTCCCTAATTGGGCCCAGACCTCACTTTAATCATTTGAATTAGCTACCAGAACATGGGAACATAGGAGCAGGAGTAGGCCATTCGGCCCATTGAGCCTCCTCCGCCATTCAAACAGATCATGGCTGATCATCTACCTCAATGCCATTTTTCCCCACAATCCTCATACCCCTTGATGACATTAGTATCCAGAGATCTATTGATTTCTGTCTTGAACATACCCAATGACTGAGCATCCATAGCCCTCTGGGGTAGGGAATTCCCAAGATTCACCAAACTCTGAATGAAGAAATTCCTCCTCATCTCAGTCCTACCCCTTATTCTGAGACTGTGTCCCCTGGTTCTAGAGTCACCAGCCAGGGGAAACATCCTATCCACATCTACCCCGTCAGGCCCTGTAAGAATTTTGTACGTTTCAATGAGATCGCCTCTCATTCTTCAAAACTCTAGAGAATACAGGCCCAGTTCCCTCAATCACTCACCTGTTGTCCCTTTGGGAATCAACTCACCAGTTTCAGGTCACTTACCTACCTGGCAAAACACTTTTTATCTCAGAAGAAGGATTACAGGTGATGCTGAGCCAATTGTGGGCTCCCTGGACTGCTGTAGAGTCTGGATGAACAGGAACACACCTCTAAACTAATCCTTTTGCATGCCCCAGTCATCACAATCCAGAAAATAACTGCAATGAGGGCTAGATTCTACCCCAGCATACTAGCATTTCAGTGGCAGTGTTACATCTCACTTGGTGCATGTGATTTAGAGACACTCCCTTAACGACCCATATCTGAAAAGGTGGCAGATTGAGTTCAAAGTGGGAAAGTATAGGAGCTCACCCAGATTGGACCCAAGAAAAAGAGCCCCGATTATATTCTAAATGGCAAGCACCTAAGAACTGTTTGGATAGGGAGGGAGATTTAGGGTTAAATGTACAGAAATCATTGGAAACTAGTCGACAAGTTCAAAAATAATTAAAAAGGCTAAGTGAAAAGTTGGCCTTAAGCAAGCATGCTGGAATATAAAGAGGTGGAAGTCACGCTAGAGTTATATTAAACTCTGGTCAGACCCCATCTTGAGTAATGCATTCAGTTCTGGGCATTGCATCTCAGAAAAGATATAGAAGCCTTAGAGCGGTGTAGCGAAGATTCACAAGAATGGTGACAGGACTAAAGAGGCTAAATTACGAGGATACGTTGCGTAGGCTCAGTTTGTATTTCATTGAGTATAGATTAGGGGGTGACTTAATTCAATTTTGTAAGATAATTAAATGATTTGACAGGGTAGATGGAGAGAGAAACAAATTTTTTCTGGTGGGACAGTCCAGAACAGAGGAGGGATAACTTAAAATGAGAGCCAGACCATTCAAGGGTGATTTTAAGATATATATATTTGTTAATAGGATGTGGGCGTCATTGGCTAGGCCAGCATTTATTGCCCATCCCTAATTGCCCTTGTTCAGAGGGCATTTTTAAGAGTCAACCACATTTCTATGGGTCTGGAGTCACATGTAGGCCAGGTGAGGACAGCAGATTTTCTCCCCTAAAGGACGTTCATCTGCCAGATGGGTTTTTATAACAATCGACAATGGCTTCATGGTCATCATTAGACTTTTAATTCCAGATATTTATTGGATTCAAATTCCACCATCTGCTGTGGTGGGATTCGAACCCCAGTCCCCAGAGCATTACTCTGGGTCCCTGGAAAGGGTAGTAGAAATCTGGAACTCTCTTCCCCAAAAAGCTGTTGATGTTGGGGGTTAGTTGAAAATTTCAGGACTGAGATTTGTAGGTTATTGTTGCACAAGGTGACTAACGGTTACAGAACCAACGCAAGTAAATGACATTAAGAATCAGATCAATCATGCTCTAATTGAATGATGGAACAAGTTCAAGGGGCTGAATTTCCTCTTCCTGTTCCTGCATTCCTAATTAACAACAGGGTCCAGATGGACTGCCAGAGCAGGTGGAGTTTATTTAGCTAAAACCAAACTGCTGATGATATTGGTCTATAATATGTTATCAAAATAACCAGTGGCTGATGGAGCATGTTCCTTGTGTGCAAACACTTAAGACAATGGCAGATGTGTGGCTAAGCATGGAAATCCAAAATTTGCTATCGGAGACACACTGGTCGCTTGTTAGCTTTATACAAATGGCATCTTGCTGTCCATATCACCAGTTAGGGGAAGAGGGTGGCGTCACTGGGCTAGTAATCCAGAGGCCTGGCTAATTGCACTGGGGTCATGGGTTCAAATCCTACCACAGCAGCTTGTGGAATTTAAAATCAGTGAATAAATCAGAAATATAAAGCTCATCTCAGTAATGGTGACTATGACAACTATCATTGACTGTTGTAAAACCCATCTGGTTCATTTATGCCCTTTAGAGAAGGAAATCTGCCATCATTACCCGGCCTGGTCTACCTGTGACTCCAGACCACAGCAATGTTGTTGACTCTTAACTTCCCTCTGCAATGATTCAGCAAGCTAGTCAATTCAAGGCAATTAGGGATGGTCAACAAATGCTGGCCTTGCCAGTAACGCCCACATCCCATGAAAGAATAAAGAAAAAACCCATTAACAACTCGTTGAGAGGTATGAAGTTGCTGTATTCGCACAGTAGATACAAACTAAACCATTTGAAAGTTAAGACTTCACCATTTCAGTTTAAGTATCCTTTTGATGACATAGTAATCGCTAATTACTACCAGCCACCCCCCTCTGATACTGAAAATTAACTATTACAAATATGAGGTCTTCTTCCTTCAGGGTTAAATTGTTGGAGATTTTAAAATCTCAAATTTCATTTTTCTTTTACTCTTCCTTCCTGTCTCTTTTCTCTCTCTCTCTCGATCTAATTTTTCTTTTCCTCTCAATTTTTCTTTCATCCTCTAAGTTATTTGCACTCCACCAATTCTGGCCTCAAGCATCTCCAATTTTAATCACTGCGTTAATGGCAGCCAGGCCTTCAGTTGCCCTGGCCCTAAGTTCTGGAATTCCCTCCCTAAGTCTCTCCTGCTCTTTACCTCATTCTCCTCCTTTAAGATGCTTTTTAAAAGCTACCTTTTTGACTAAGCTTTTGGTCACCTGTCCAATATCTCCTTACGTGGCTCGGCATCAACTAATTTTTGACAACACTCCTCTGAAGCGCCTTCGGGATGGTTCACTAAGTTAAAGGTGCTATATAGATACAGATTGTTATTGTGCAATGCGTATCCTCATTGCACCATATTGTTCCCCTGTGTGTATGCATATGGTATGTAATTGCACTAAACCCCAACTCCCCAATGTCAACCATATTTATATCTCCCCACCCATACTATGTTTCCATTTTACACCTGTCATCCAGTATATATCCACTGCATATCTCCTTGTCTCCAATGTGCATCTTCTCTATTGACCTCTATTCCCAGTGTGCCTTTTTTCTATATATTGATGTTTCCCAGTGCATATCATCTCTCTATCTCACTGTTGTCTAGTGTATATTTTTTCTATATCAGTGTTCCCCAATGCATATCATTTCTATATTGTCTTGTTCTCCATTGCACCTTCTCCCCAAAGTAATTAGGCTCTATATCTCTCTGTTCCTCAATGTATTGTCTCTGCACATCTTGCTGTCCTGCAGTTGTCTGTTGGCACTTGATACCACTTGAAGACTGGTCATTTGTGTGCAATTTCAAGAGAATGTGGGGACCCAACAGAGCAGCGAGACCTCTGGAAAAGAGAACACTCTAAGAGCAACATCAGACCAACAATACTGAGGATTATGGGTGATTGAGAACTCCTCAGGAGTTTCACACCCTTAATACATTCCATAGGACTTGTATAAATTGAATGCCAGTGGTAAACAAGGCTCTTTAATGGTTAAATTTAGTTCAAAGGAAAGTAGGCAGAAAATTATGGAATTTCACCCTATGGACATTTGGCATGGGAAAGAAATAAACACTTCAATGTTGGTAAATCCTCTGTAGACATTTACCATTGAGCGCTGCATTTTCCAGTCTGCAACTTTTCCCAGTAGCTTTCAAAGAGAAAGCTCCATGGGATACAGGGTATGAATAGGGGGAGGTGGTGGCATAGTGGTATTGTCACTGACTAGTATTCCAGAAATCCAGGGAAATGCTCTGGAGACCTGGTTTCAAAACAAGATGGTAAAATTTGAATTCAATAAAAATCTGGAATTAAAAGTCTGAAGGTGACTACGAAACCATTGCCGATTGTCATAAAAACCCTAATGCTCCTTTGGGGAAGGGCATTTGCTGTCCTTACCTGGCCTACAAGTGACTCCGGACCCAAGGCAATGTGATTGACTCTTAACTGCCCTCTGAACAAGAGAAATTAGGGGCAATAAATACCCCATGTCCCATGAACAAATAAAAAAAAACACAAGATATGATGTGTTGATGAGTAGAACATGCATGGGAGGAACATATGACGTTGGAGCCATGGTTCCCAAATCTCCCCACCACTAGGGATTTTCCTCACCTCATTCTTGTGACTGTTGGTGTAGAAAGGAAATGAGATGGACCTTTTGTAATCTAGCAAATCCACTATTCTCCCCCTTCCTGTGCCAATTTTTGTACTGGTCATCAGATTGCAGGTAAATTGGAGGCTTCAACAGCAGAGCAGGTTGGCCTGTCTGTTGGTCCACCACTATCTGGTAAAGCGTAAGGTTGAGAAGGCCCCAGGTTTGACCCTGATCCATGTACGTTAGCTGATCACAGACATTTACAGTAAGTGGGGATGCTAGAATTGGCCTTGATGTCCCTAGCTTTGGTGGGAGGAGTTTTGGGGGGGGGCGGGGTGGGGCAGTGAGGTGGTAGGTATTGGACAGCATGTAAGGTTGAGGAAGACATCAGTCAAGACTCCTGCTCCTGATTGCTTCCAGTTGGAATAGACATGTCAGGTGAGATTCAGTTGGGATATCCACCTTGGTCCAATTGTGCCACAGCACTCACTATCCAGTTGCATGGACTTGCATGTGGTAATCGAAATCTATGAGGAACCTGTAGGCCAGCAACAGACAGCTCCTTCAGCAGGAGGGGATCAGACAGAGCGGGTAGGGCTGGAGAAGGAGATGTAAGAAGCTGCAAAATTAAAGAACATGACTCTTTCAATAGTTACATGTGCCATAAGGTTGGAATTTAGACCATTAACTGCACAGCAAGTTATTATGGGCGGGAATCCACTGCCTGAAAGGGTGATGGAAACAGATTCATAGGGCCCAATTTTTTGCTTTGTATAAGTGAATGTTTTTTTTTAAATTATTTCATGGGATGTGGGTGCCGCTGGCAAGGCCAGCATTTCTTGCTCATCCCTAATTGCCCTTGAGCTGAGTGGATTGTAAGGCCATTTCAGAGGGCAGTTAAGAGTCAATCACGTTGCTGTGGGTCTGGAGTCACATGTAGGCCAGACCAGGTAAGGCTGGCAGGTTTCCTTCCCTAAAGGGACATTAGTGAATTTACAACAATCAATGATAGTTTCATGGTCACCATTACTAAGACTAGCTTTCAATTCCAGATTTTATTAATTGGACGTGATTTAAATCCCGTCAACATTAGCCTGGGCCTCTGGATTATTAGTCCAGTGACATTACCACTATGCCACTATCTCTCCCCACACATCCCAGCCCCACCCACCTCCCACCCCATTTCACCCATTGCAACTTTCAGAAGGGAACTGGAGAAATAGTTGAGTGGGGAGAAATTTGCTGGGCTGTGGGGAAAGAGTGGGACTAATTGAAATGCTCTTCCAAAGAGCTGGCACTGACACAATGGACCAAATGGCCTCCTTCCCTACTGTGCAACTCCATTATTCTACAAAATGCCCGGCAGCCTGAAGTGGTGCAATGCTACACTGACTATCAGTGCGAAACTGGGGACCAAAAAGATAAGCCGGAGCCCCAATAAATCCAAAAAAAGGACTTCAGAGAAAACTTATTTTCCCAGAGAGAGGAGAAATGTGGAACTTGCTGCCATTTGGAGCAGTTGAGGGGAAGTGGGGGTGAATTTCGGTGAAAGAAAGGAATAGAAGATGGCATGGGATGAAGTGGGCTGGGAGGAGGGTCGCGTGGAGGGCAAAGATTGGCATGGACAATTGGCTCAGTTCTGTGCTTTAAACCCCCAGGGAATTCTGCGTGCTAAGAGAACGGGTGCAAGGTAAGCAATACCTGGTCTTTTCAGAGGGGATTTCATTTTCTTTGTATGCCTCAGGGCCGAGAAAGTTTTTGCACTCGCCAGCAGCTGAGGTGAGGATTCAGGGGAGAAACTATGTTAACTTTCCAGGGTGGGGGTGGGGGGGGGCGGTGCGGGGCGGTGGAATAGCCTCATTTAAAATATTTTTCCAGAAGGGGCCGGTGGTAATTAGAAAAAAATTAACGATTAGACACAAATTAAGCACATTCATTCGAAGCTAGAGACGCTCCTGTCGGGTTTTCCAAATCTAACACGACCCAGGTTTATGTCTGTTCGCCAGTGTCGTTCAGCCCCAGACTATAATTGCTGGTGAGGTCTAATCACAGCAGATATCCCGATGCGTAAGGGATGGGCAATAAATGCTGGCCCAGCCAGCGAAGCTCACATCCCATGAATGAATAAAAGAAAAAAAAACTGAATTTTACCAACAGGTTTGCGAGATTTTTTTTTTGCTTAAAAATCATAGCCCCCTTCCCGTCCTTCCCTTCACTTCCCCTCTTTTCAACGTAAATTACGACGAGAAAAGTTGCACTGAGTGCCAGTGAGATATCCTGTTCACGGGATGGGCTCTGCGCTACTTCTTGGCTGAGCATCTGCCTCTCCCACAGAGGCTGGGACAATGGCTGGGGATTGCGAACGCCTCGGTTGCGTTACTCAACGAATTTCGTTGCTGGCTGTTAGGGAGCGCAAAGATTCGGCGCAAACATGCCGGGGTGAAATTTGGGAGAGAATGCAAGAGATAGAGTTCTGGGGGGAGGGGGGGGGGGGGTGTTGGGGGTGGTGGGGCAGTGAGAGGTGGCGATGGATTTACTTATCTGCCAACTCACCCTCTTTCCCTATGCCCCTCCATCAATACGGCCAGTCCCAATCCTCCCCCTTTCAATCTGTCCCTGAACAGGCTTCCTCTCCCGCTTTCGTATGTTCTTGCACCCCCTTACTCTCCCATTCTCCCCTCCCCGTCCCCCCATCCCACCCCACCCCACTTTCTCACAAGGCAGGCTGATTTCGTTTTTAATACCTATTTTTACTTGACCGAATACTCATAGAACTTGTCCCAGTCATTGTGGGCAGCAACTCTTAGTTCTGTAGCTTCATCACTTTAAGCCACGATTGTTGCTCCGTTTTACCTATTACCGAGAATCTAATAGAAACTCGGGTCAAGGGGGAGTTTGGTTGAAATCTTCATTTTAAGAACAGGATGCGTGTTAAATTTATCGAATCGCCTCTGTTAGTCGGTCCTGCGTCTTTATACTTTGGCCACATGTAGAGGGCGAGTTTCCACAATCAACAGTTGGAACCAATTCGTTTAATGAGTTATGTATTGGTGTTAATTATAAAGGCGTTTTAACTCCCCTGTATCTGTCCCCACCTTCCCCAGTTACCTTTCGAAGTGTACCAAGTGTTGAGCAGATACAGGTGCAGGCAGCTGTGTGCATATACAGTGAGGCGGGCAGGAATGGTTGTTCACAGCGAATCGACAGTGCTAAAACCTCTTGGGGAATTCGATAAGTTAGTAGACAGTGGATTTTTGCTGCAAACGTGCACACGGGGAGTTGTCCAAATGGATATATTTTCTGACACTAGCATGCCCAATCACACTCCCACCTTATAACACTCGGACACTAGTGCGCTGGCACAAACTAGTGCAAACTCACACGGAATCAGGCTGATTGTAGTCACTTACAAATACTAACCCGCCGTGCAAACACACTTATTCACAATAATACACAAAAGTAAACACATTAACACACACACACACACGCAGGAAGGCAGGCATGTCCAAACACAAATACATAAACTGAGGCGCATATTTCTAAGCATGGTAATTCACAAAGAGTCATCATTTCACCAACACACACACACACACACAAACCCATTCACACCAGAACACACAGGTTAAATTTTAAAAAATCATGGATAAACTCACATTAACATCACTGAAAACCCCAACATACATGTTCACATTCAAACCAGCAAGATGTAACGACAAGCAAACAGGAAAACGCCCTCTCACGCTCACTATCCTAGCAACACACTCGCCAACACAATAGCAGACACACCAACCTGAACACACATGTTAAAAGTTCACACTTGCAAGGCGCAGGAATAGCCAAACACGAATGCACACAGACTAACTCGGCACACAGCAATAGTGACCACTGACGCAAAAGCACACATTGGCACTCACTGAGGAGAGTGGAACACACATAAACTGGGATCCCAACAACTCACAGTGGAGCAGCGAGTGTCACCACGCGTTAAAGACACACACTTGTAGCACACACAAAGCTCACACCATCAACATACTAATCACACACTCAACACCCCCCTCACCCCCCCCACCCCAAAACACACACTGGGTGGGTGCAATGGCTCGTGGTTATTCACTGAAAACAACTCGATTAAAACGCTTCTGCCTCCGAAATCAGTTCCCATGATGGTCAGTGGAGAAACCCATCCCGCGCCATTTTATTCCCTTTCCTGATAGACATCAGTCTTGGAACTTAAGAGTGGTCAGAGGAAGGCAAGGCAGTGAGACAGAGGAGCAGAGACAGGGAGCAACAGAAGCAGAGACGCAGGCACAGCCATTAAGTGAAGAACAGGGCGAAATAAAGAGTGAAGAGTAGGGAGACAGTTAGCGACAGTCAGAGAGGTAGGTATATGAAGGTTGACAGGAGTAGGTTTGGAGAAATTAAACGAGGGAGGGAGAGAGAGAGAGAAACGCATTGATAGAGGGAGAGTAGATTAGGGTTCTGAGTGAGATGCACAGGGCCTTTTTATTATTCTTGAGTTAAATCAAACACAATTGGACAATTAAAAAGTATTCTGTATCTCTGAATTAAAAAAAACACTCAATGGCATTAATTTATGAACCTTCTGTTTGAAGGCAATACTTAAAGATCAGTTTTTAAGTCAACAGAGAGACGCTGGCACTGGCTGTATTGTTAGACATAAGCTTTATATTTTATAAAAATTCTATTACCAGGTGATAGTCCGCGTTTCAACTCAACTTGGACTAATTTGAAAGCCAGTGTGTATGGATTGAATGTTTGCCTGTTCATTATGTTTGCATCACTTGTATCCAAGGTGCGCAGACTTCATCTAAGCCAGCTTGGAGAAAAAGAGACGCAAATACTTGAAAAAAACTTCAAATGTTCTTAAGGGTGGGTTAAGAAAACATTGGGGACGTGTAATATGCCAGCTCGCTCTTCATTGTGAAATAGATGTAAATTATAAAAAAAAAAATCACGGAAGACACGCAACCTCAACCAATTGTGGGGAGGGCTTCTGGGTTTTTTTTGGACGGAGCAGGTCTGGTTATTCAGAAGCACAACTGCTGAATTAAAACATAACATGCTTTAATCCATGTCTTTGAAAAATATAATGGTTTAAATATCATTTTAAAAAACAGTCATTTGACTTAATGAAACAATTCTGCACTACAACTAGTCAAGGGTTCATTTCGTCCAGCTTCGTTTACGTTAACAAGCCTTTCCCTCAATTCGAGCAGTGTGACTAGATATTTATGTGTGTATGAGCGTGTGTATGTGCTTGTGTGTGTGTGTCCGCGCGTGAGTTTGCGAGTTTGTGAAAGACAGTTTATGTGTGTGAGAGAATATACTTGTGTGTGTGCGTGTGCGCGCCTTTGTGTGAGACAGTGTGCTTCGTTGAGTGTGTGTGCGCGCGTTTGTGTGGGAGTGCGTGTGTTTGTGTGTGAAAGTGTGTGTATGTACGTGTGTGCGTGAGACAGTGTGCTTGTGATTTTGTGTGTAAGAGACTGTGTTTGTTTGTGTGTGTGCGCGCTTGTGTGTGTTAGAGACTGTGTGCGCGTTTATGTGTGAGAGACAGTGTGCGTATTTGTGTGAGACTGTGTGCGTTTGTGTGTGTATGAGAGGGACAGTGTGTGTGTTTGTGTGTACGTGAGAGAGAGTGTGTGTGAGAGAGAGAGAATGGGACACTGTGTTTGTACGTGTGAGAGGCAGTGTGTGCGTTTTTGTGTGAGAGAGGGACAGTGTGGGTGTATGAGAGACAGTGTGTGTCTGTGTGTGTGAGTGTTTGTGTGTGTGAGAGAGAGCGAGACAGTGTGCGTGTTTCTGTGTGTGTGAGTGAGAGAGAGACAGTGTGGTTTTGTGTGTTAGAGACAGAGTGTGTGTTTGTATGTGAGAGAGAGACAGTGTATGTTTGTGTGAGAGAGAGCGTGTGTGAGAGAGAGAGAGACAGTGTGTGAGTGTGAGAGAGAGAGAAAGTGTGTGTTTGTGTGAGAGGGAGAGAGACAGTGTGTGTTTGTGTGTGAGAGAGGGACAGTGTGTGTGTGTGAGAGAGAGAGGGACACAGTATGTATGAGGGAGAGTGTGTGTGAGAGAAAGAGAGGGACAGGTTGTGTGTGTGAGAGAGAGGAACAATGTGTGTGTGTGAGAGAGAGAAAGGGACTGTGTGTGTGTGTGAGGGACTGTGTGTGTGTGTGTGTGTGAGGGACAGTGTGTGTGTGTCTGTGTTTGAGAGAGAGACTGTGTGAGAGAGAGGGAGGGACAGTGCGTGTGTGCAAAGAAACCGTTTTGCTGTGTAGAAGCCCAGACTGTGTTTTGGACAGGGGTGCGCTTCTTTGCACACTTGAAGAAAACCCAGTGAATTATTATCTTAATTACTATTATACAATAAATCTTTACACCCTGCTGATTACCCACTGAGTTATTTCGCAGTCTTTGCTGTTGACTAGTTTGCTGCTGTTGCTTAGTGAGAATGTTATTTAATTGGGGAAAGAAAGCAGACGCGCCGACGGCCACCTGGAATCCCTGGGAACCTGGTTATTGTATATTGTTACTGCTAACTTGAAGGAGCTGTGAAAGGTGGGGGGTGGGGGGGGTGGGGGGGAGGTGGGGAGGTTAAAATGGAAGGGGTTGGTGGGGGGGGGGGGTGCGTGCAGTCAATTTCAGAGACCCCCGTTATTTTATAATTGATTGTTTATTAAGTGAATGAAGGATTCTTGTTCTGAGGGGGGTTGTTGGTGATGTATCCTGTCTTTCCAGCTGTTTATAGTCTTTTGCCATCATGTCTTCGCCAGTCGGTGCCCACAGTTAAATTCATGATAAGATTAACGTGAAGGCAGGATAGAAGTTAGCCTTAACTGGGATGTGTGTTCTTGTCAGGGAGAGAACAGTTTCCCCGGGGGGGGGGGGGGGGGGGGGGAGGGGGTGTCGGGGTGGGGGGTGGGGTGGGTGGCAAGCAGCTCAGGTTGCTGGAGGACAATTGCCATTATTGTTTTCTCAGTGTCCTCCCCACCCTGTCCTCCCAATCAATCTCTAGAATGTAAATGCATCAATGATTTGAGATATTTCATTGAGTTCATCCCTGGGAGGGTGGGAGATGGGGTGGGATCCGGCTAGGTCTGGGGGAGGTGGGTTGAGTGGAGGGGGTGAGGAGGGTTCTCCAACGATGTCAGTGTCCTCCTCAAACGCTTTTTGTGGTAAGGGCTTTCCGACCAGATTTGGACAGAAACAGAAAGCCCAGACCGCAAAAAGATTCGAGGGAGACTTCGCTCTCTCCCTCCGTGGCCTGGTAAGGTGCCACCGACTCCTGGATCCATTCTCTCTGCCTTCTCCGGTCTTGCTTTGAAGGATTCTTCTTTCCCACACTGAGGACCTCCCTCGTTTTCCCTGCTTCAGACTTGGGGGCGAGGAGTTCGAGCCTGCGCCTCGCTAAATCTCCAACCCATCCCCAATGCCCATGTTAGACCCAGGAGCCCATATATTAAACCAGCCGCCTGGCTGCAAAGCGCTATCTTCGCCTTGAGAGTTCTCTTCCTCCCCTTTCCCCCTCTCTCTTTCTCTCGCTGCTCCGCTCACTCTCGCAGTCTGGTTGAATCTGCGTAAAGAAAGAATCTAACCTCCAACCCGAGCCAGTTAATAAATAGCAAGGCGTGCGCATGTGCAAACTCGGCCCTAGCGTCAGAGCACGTTCGTCCCCAGCCTATCGCATTTATCCCTGTGCAAAACTCAGCCTGTCGCATTCACTCTTTGCAACCCTCTGCCTTCTGAAACTGTCTCTCGCATCCACCCTTTGCAAGCCCTTCGACAGTCTCTCGCACTCCCTCCTTTGCAAACCTGTTACCTGAAGCTCCCTTCAGCCCCCCCCCCCCCACACTTAGCAGATTTGCCACACCTCTTTTCTAAAGAACTTCTCAGTCCCCACTCCAAACTCCAACCTTCAATACCCCCTTTTGCAAAAAAAAATCACCTTTTTCTTTCAATTTTCAACCCTTATAACCAAAGTTTGCCCAGTCACTCTTTTCAAAGCCTAGCCTCGTGCAGTCCTTCCTCGGGTTTTACATTTATATCTCCTCCTAATCCAGAGCATCTCTTCCCTAAGGGGTTTTTTTATTGTAATCATCCTCGTCAAACCCTAGCTTTCTACAATACATTCCGCCCTCTCCACACCCCGGGCCTTTCCTAAGACTTACCCATGCACCCTTTTCCAAATCCGAGCCAACTCTATTTCTTTCCACGGCTTTCACATTCATCATTTTAACAAACAAAAAACCATTTTGCTGACCCTCTCGGCCAAGCCTCTCACATTCATTTCTTCCATACTTTGATTTTTCACTCCTCTTTCCTCATGTCTACCCTTCCCTTTTTTTTTCAATCATGCATTTTGTCGGTCCCATTCTTCAGGGAGGATGCGAAAGCCTTGGAGGGGTAGCAGTGGAAATTTACCAGGGAAGAGGGACTATCGTTATGTAGACAGCTGAAAGATCAGGGACGAAGATTTAATAGAGGTGTTCAAAATTATAATGGATTTTGGAAGGGAACAAAGTGACTGTTTCTACTGGCAAGAGGGATGGTAACCAGATGAGACTGGCTTGAGGTCGTTGGCAAACGCCAAAGTGGACAACGATTTTTTTTTTTTATTTTTCTCTATACAGCGAGTTGTGACCTGAAACGCGCCACCTGACAGGACAGTGGAAGCAGATTCAACAGGAGGTTTCAAAAGGGGGAATTGGAGAAACACTTGAAAAGGAACAACTTGCAGGGCCATAAGGAGAGAGGATGGTGGAGGGAGGGGATTGGACAGCTCGTTCAAAGAGCCGGCAAGTGGAGTCGAATGCCATTTGGACTGTATGATCGTCCAGTTCAAATCCTGCCCAATCGACCTCATCCCAACCAAACCCCATTCGGACTACATTTCTCACGAAATATTGTAGACGTTTTCCTCTTCTTTTTTACATGCCTACTTCCCACAGAAAGAATAGAAACAGTTTTGAATTGCTAAGTAAATGAGCGCCCATTTTATGCATGTGTTTCAGATTCGAACCGGAGCCGTGTCCATAAAAATGGTATTCAAAAATAAATCAGATAAAGATCATTCTAAATTCTCCTGCAGTCTGATATTCAGAGTAAGGTGGATTTGTTAGAAACTGGTTTATGATTTCATTGCCTGGAGAAGAGTCATTCCCCAACACCTATTTGCTGAAAGACCTGTTTATTAATCTATGGTCCAATTGACTATAGAGGCAAATATATACACACGCAAGCCCCAATGTCAGAGCATGTTAGTTCACACCTACCCATTATCTATAGAGGAATTTAGACATGGGCCTCCAGTTTATGCATGTGTTTGTGTGGGGGTGGTAGGAATGTCCCTTTTAACCAGCTCTGCTGCAGATAACAGCACCCCCCGCCACCACCCCCCCCCCCCCCACCCCCACCCCGCCACCCCCCAGAGATGTAGGAGTTGGGGACGGGGATTCCCCCACTTTGATAGATATCTTGCCTAAAGAGAACTCAGGAGCAGGACTTTGGGCAAGTGCTGTAAGGAAAGCCAATATACGTTCCATCCTGCCCCCTTCCAAACACAAGTAACGGATTTCCTATTGAGTTTCCCAATGGCTTGACCACCATCCCTGTCTCGCGCCGTTGCCATGGGAAGATCAATGTCACATGACTTGAAACAAAGTGCTTACGAATGGAGGCATTGATAGATTTAAGGGTGGTAACTCAAACCAATTCATAAATTAATATTTGTCGATATGGATAAAACTTGTCGTCCAAGTCAATTGAAATGCTTCTGATAAATATGACCTGTAACGCCAGGATTGAGTGATTCTATCTCTTGCTTTGAGTCCCTTTCCCACCAGCTCTGCTGTGCTTCCCCAGGCCAGACTATGATTCCAATGGGCTCCACTGGCCCTTCAGCACCTCAGTGTTTGTTGACCTGAGCACTGACCCTCAGAGAACTGTTCAACTATGGAGCGCAGCTCTCGTCAGTCTCATCCTCGCTGCACACTCGCAGCACTAGAGAGGAGGGGAGCCAGAATTAGGAGCAGCACTCATTTTATAGTGCCTTAGACATTGAGACTTCCCCATAGCTCTGTAGATAACGTGTACCCACTGAACCATAGTGGCGGGGGTGGGGGGTGGGGGGGGTGGTGGGATGTGGGGGTTCCGTCTCTACACATATATTGGCCCTATCAGCGGATGAACACCAACGTGGCCTTATGCTAAAATGACAGCATGATGCATTAAGCTTTCCTCTACATTGATGTCAACAGAGACGGTTAACTTATTCACTTCTACCAGTAGGAGGGTTTACCCGCCACCAACCCCTCCCCCCGACCCACGCCTCCCCATCCGTCACCCCTACCCTCACTCGCTCCAGTGGGGTCAAACTGGTGGGGCGAGGGGGCTGATTCATTTTAAGTGTAAGGCAGAAAGTCCATCCTATTTAACATGCTGACTCTGTTGCCTGCAATTCGAGATGATGTTTACAGGCTGGAGGGAGCAAATGTGGGGATTGGAAGCGAACTATCCAGGGGAATTGCCCCGTATGGAGACTAGAAGTTGGCGAGGAGGAGATTGTTCTGCCCAGCAACGCCCTCCCCCATCCCCTCAAAATAAACAAGTAAACAAAACAATGTGTTACTGGCGTCCCCGACACATAGGATAAGATCTTGATGCTGGCATGAAAGCAAGGGACTATTTTGACGAATGTGGGAGATCCTGTCTTCTAAACCTTTACTCCAAAGTCAGTTATTGCTTCTATTACATAAAAAAATGATAGATGTAATTGTTTTTTTAAATAAATCCTAAATATAGTCTCCCTCCCTCCCACACCGCTCTCATGCAGAGCTATCGGAACAGGCTAAACTTAATCCAAAGATCAAACCGTTTCATTTTAGCTTTCGCACTGATGTCCCTGGACCCCACTCAACACAGATTTAACCTCTCAACGAACGGGCGCAGGTTAATGCTCATCTCGCCCTGGCCTCCCGATCTCTTTCAAATGGGTCATTTCCCAAGCTAGCCGAGATCGAAAAGACAAGAACAAACAAACATATTACAGGGGTTTCGGGGGGTGGTGGGGGGTGGTGGGGGTGGGAGAGAGACTTAGGGATGGGTGAAACTCGTGCCGGGCAAGTGCTTCGTTTCACCTGGGATTCGGGGCATGATCCTCGGTATACCGGTTGGGAAGTGTCTGGCTTCATAATTAGCAGTCCGCAGAGTCCGGCTGTCTCGCCAATTAATGTATTGGAACATAAACCAGTGCTCAATACTGCCTGAATCTGGGCAACTCTCAACCTTATCCTAGCCCTTAACTTTCTCAAAGCCTGTTGCCTCATATGTGACAGTCTCGACTAACTCGCTCTGGAAAGCATTCTGAATCGGGAGTGAAAGAGAGGGAGAAAATAAAACAGATGAGAGGGCTAAAAATAAAACCGGTACCTTTTTGTGGCTATCCGCTTGGCGCTGGTTCTTCCCTGGGCTCCGAGAAAGATTTCACCGTTGCAGGCAGAGTACGGACAGATACACAGAGCCAGTAGCCCGGTGTCTTAATTGCAAGCAGCGAGCGCTCCACACACACACACACACACACACACGCAGTGTTACAACCCCTCCCCCCCCCCCGCTCCCATCGCTACTCCATTTCACAGTCACGATTTCAGTGGGAACCTCCGTCTCTCTGCTCATGACGCATCCCTGGGGCAGTCACCACTAACACTCAATGCTCTTCATTAATCAGATTATTTTTTAAATTATTATTTTTTTTTGGAGAAAGCGCTGGCACATTCCAGTCCCAAAGTACGAGTGTGGACAAGTTCTCTCTGCATGGTGGATTTCAGTACCATGGACAGCTCCTGCGATGTAACCATGCACTCGTTGTCGCTGTCCAAGGCTGAAGGGCATCTCTCCATCAGCCCTGCCGCTTGGCATGTCACGGATGCCAGTTCATCAGATTATTTAGGCTGGCATTTCTTTTTCTCTCGTGACCGTTCCATGATCTTTGCAGAGGCGCCAGACTGTCAGCACCTCACTGCTCCCTTCAACACCCCCCCCCCACCACCCGCCGACATCACCACCCCCCACCCACTACCCCTCCAAACACATCTCCAATTCATCCACTGTCACTTTGTGAGCCAGACTGAAGCCCCGTGTTCAAACTAGCTGCTTCCACACCGGTGCAACTCGTTAAGTTTGTCAATTTTATTCCACATACCTGACGTTTCAGGGCAGCTGCAGGATGAGTGCACACAGGGCTTGGGAATCGCGCATTTGACAGGCTGGCATCACTTCGGGCTTTTGCTTCGCCAGCGTGCTACCGAGCTATTTTAGTAACTTTCTGCAAGTAAGCGGGCTGCCCCGGTTGTTTCAAGGCTACGCGGGAGGACGAAGACGGCGAACCAACTGTAATCTCTCTAACATCGGCAAACAGCCCCCAACCCACCACCCCAACCGCCCCCCACCCGCCCCCCACATTCCCAGCACCTCACCCCGCCTTCCTCAGGGAATTAAACGCAGTTAATAATGCTATTTTGGTGCGTTGGTTA
The DNA here is from genome assembly GCF_017639515.1 of Carcharodon carcharias. Classification (NCBI taxonomy): domain Eukaryota; kingdom Metazoa; phylum Chordata; class Chondrichthyes; order Lamniformes; family Lamnidae; genus Carcharodon; species Carcharodon carcharias. The sequence continues at coordinate 8,088,221 of NC_054497.1, read as the reverse complement.
AGGCATTTGTGTCATTCCTATAATGAGTTAATGGATGCATACAATAGCTGACACAGGAATTTGATACAAATAGGTACTAAAAATTTATACTAAATTATATATTAAACAATTAACATTATGTACTAAAATAAAGGAAATATTTCAACTACTGTCTAGAATGCTTATCCATTCTATGTTTATGTTGAACCTGCCAATTAAAAGCTTATAGTTAACAGAAAGCATATGTTATTATTGCAGAGTAACTCAAGTTATTGGTTTCCTTGAAATTTCCCAACAGTAAACTCTGCCCTCTCCAAACAGACACAAGTTCATTTACCTACACTGTGTTCCATGATTGAAAGGATGGGGAACCTATGGCTGGATGCACCCCCAGATATGACTATAGCTTTTCTAGCAAGCATTACTGAGAAATGCACAAATGGGCACCTTCATTGATGATGTCGCACCCCCCACCCCCAGCCCCCAACATCATCCCCCCCCCCCTCTTATTTTGATAACTGGCATGCTTGTACCCAGCAGAGAAAACTGGTGTTTAGATTTGCATCTAAAGACATGACTCTCAGAGCTGAGCATTCAGTAGGTCGAGCTACTAAATCAACAGTGTTAAATTTCTCATGGCCTTCAAAATAGCTCCCACAGAACAGTAGGTAAATGGAATAGGATAAAAGTATTGAATGTTTATTGGAGAAGAAGAGATTTGAGTTGGCCTTAATGAAGGCTTTTGAGGTGTTGAAAAAAGATTGCTGATGCATAATCAGCTAGATTGTTTTTCAGGGTGAAGCATTCAAACACAATAGAGCACAAGTTGAGTATTAGAAAGAAAGAAATTCAGGTAGAATTCAAAGAGTAAAAGATGCATAGGATGAATTAGCAGGGACTGAGGTAGATGGTGCAAATGGATGGTTTAGTGATGAGATGTGCTTCTGAAGAGAGAAGAGTTTTATGTGTTTAATGAGAAGATGATTATGTTGGATTGATTATGTTGGATGGACTTGTTAGACCAAAAGGCCATTTTATTTTATATAAATGATGCTCAAGATCTTACATTCATTTATACTAGGGCTGTACAGATATCTAGTGATGTAAAGAGGTGAAAATAATTAGACAAATGTACCATTTTGATTAAGATAATACATGTGTCATTGATGCAACACAGTATGATCAAGGTTGAATAAATTAAATTGCAAGTTTGACATCAGGTTCTTTTTATTGAACTGTTTTGAGGGTCATGGTGACATTTCACAGCTCTCTGTTCCTGACAGTGCTCCGTGCTGTTGTTGACGTCTTTTGCAGAGATTAAATGACTTGGCATCACCAGAAAATGCAAAATGTGTTTGGTCTGTTGAGAGAAGCAGGTTAAATGGGCCAAATGACACTTGTTCCATATTTGCTTACATTCTGTCCCAATGATAGGTACAGAGTGACATTGGTGCAGTCCTGGAAGTTCTTTCACCTACCTTTTGGCTTGACTGAAGAATGAAACAAGCATAAAGAGAGAGCATAACAAACTAATTTTTCACCATCTACAATTGACCACAGCACTCCTGGGTTTCGAAGGGGAAAATTCAGCTTGAGTTCCCATTTCTATAGCTTTATCCAGTGTACCGTATCAGAAGGGGCAAGTTTGTGGATACTGGGTGATAGCAGATTTTGGGTGTAATGGACTCTATGTTTGAAGAGCCAGCTGACATTCCAGATCTGGGCTCACACTGAAAACATCCAACTGGATATGACCGAGAATCCCTGGAACTACACTTCAGGGGGAAATTTGTGGTAAAATAAGAATACAACAAAGTATGAGTAGAGCAACCATTTCATCCCAGCTCCCATGTCATTTATGTCTGTTCATACTGGTCTTTAACTCCCTGTATTCATTGTTAGCCAGCAATCAACCCATCTTGTACTTTCCAAACCTTTAGCCAAGTTGTGATTCATTGAACTGGGTGGCTATCTGTTGAATATCACCTGCAATAGGACTCTGGTTTCTTCTCAAGTCCCAGTTGCTGTTTTACTGGAACAGATTAGAGTGTATAACAAAGTGTCTCACCAACAGAGATTAAGATCTTTCTTCTTCTCTTAGAATACTACCTCTTTTTAGGTACGCCTGGCGCTACTACTGAAAGATTGCCAAAGTGGGCATTATCCTTGTGTGAGACTAAATAGTGTGCATTGGCAGGTTGGATCAACTGTGCAATTCATTGCGTCAAATATAAATTATATTGGACTTCCAACTGTATTTTACACCACAGACCACTGGATGGCAACGGGAGTGGAAAGGCTTAGAAAAAAACTTGCATTGATGTAATGCCTTTCATATTCTTTGTATGTTGTAGAGAGCTTCACAACCAATGAAGTTTTTTTAAGAATAATCAATTGTAGTGTTGGGAAAAGATGTAGTCCATACATGCACTGATGGCTCCCAAAAACAGCAAGAATGAATTAACTTGCATTTACATAGCATCTTTTATAACTTCAGGCCATCCCAAAGTGCTTTGCAGCCAATTAAAGTGAAGCCACTGTTCTAATGTAGGAAATGGAGTGACTAATTTGTGCACAGCAAGCTTCCACACACAGCAATGTGATAATCATCACATCATCCATTTCTAGTGGAGTGAATCAAGAGATCAGTGTTGCCCAGGTCAGTCCTCCTGCTCTTTTTCAAGACTAGTGCCTTGGAATGATTTGTACCCACCTGTGAAGGAAGCTGGCACCTCAAAAGACAACATCTCAGATGGTACAGTGCTCCCTAAGTGCTGTGCTGAAGTACCAGCCTGGATTATTTACTGGTTCTTGGAGTGGGGCTTGAACCTACAAAACTTTTGTTCAAAGGTGAGAGTGTTACCTAGTGAGGCATGAATGACACTTCTACCGTTCCTCACCTGCTTAGCTCTATTATAATCATAGTCATAAATCACAGTGCTGTAGAAAAAAATGTGGCAAGGGAAAAACAACAATCATGCATGCTGCATGTTCACAGACTCATATACTGCATGAATGGCAAGGTCCTGTTTTGTCATTGTTTGAGGCAGGTTCTTTTCATCTCCACTGTCCAAAACAATGGTCCATTGCAGTTTGAGTAAGGTACATCAGGAGTCATCGTTTTTGATAGTTGGACATTGTGCCTCCTCCAATCCTCTAGCCCACACTGAGAACCAGCAGAGTGAGCGGGAGGACCAGCAGGTTCTATTTACAAAGAGCCCCATTACAGCTTCCCCAGCTAACACCAAATGATAGAAGGTGGGCTGCAGCTTTAAGAAGGAGTTACCAGCTGCATTAGTGCAGCCTAAGACTTAATGTGTTAAACAATGGAATCAATGCACAATGGTGTGACACAGCTGCCAATCAGACTCCCTTAAAGGAAAAGAAACCAACAATCTCCAAATGCGACATGCTTCCAATAGCAGTTTGTTAAAGGCACTGAGTTTTGATAGTGCCCTTAAGGTGATAAGATCACAATATGGGGCAGTGACCTCATTTTATGAAACTCTGATAGGCCTAACAGATGCAGAATGATGCCAACAGTGTAAGTTCAATTCCCGTAATGGCTGCGATAGTTCATGGAAATCTTGCCTCCTCACCTTGCCCCCAAGCTTATGAAATGGCACCTCTCAAGCTATGAGTAGCCAAAAATGTCTCTCTGTTGGAGAGAGATACTTATGGTTCTTTGGGACTATGGCTAGATGAAATGGACCTAACACATGCCGGGATGCACAGGCCTCAATGTCTCCAGTACTTACCCATCAAACCTAGCAAACTGGAACCTAACTGTAGCATTGGGACCGGCTCAATAGAATTTAAATGAGTAAGCAAATCTAATCGAGGTTTCAGATAGTTTCTCCTTTGAATAACGAGTGTCTGTATATTGGGCATCTTGTGCAATCTTATCAAGTATTCATAATTGAGAATTTTGATTTTAAGTTACAATCATATAAGAACTTTTCCTGAATAGCTCATGCTGTGTTCACAGTGATTTGCTATTAACTGGTTCCATAAAATAGGATGGTTAATCAAATGTCATGCTTAACTAGAGGCCAACGACATAGCATTCAATGCAAATTAGCCTGGTTCAACTTTCCCAATTTCTTCATTAAAGCAGATAGGCAGATGGGTGAAAGAAAGATAAGTATGACATGAATCACAAAAAGTTAGTAAGCAGATACAGCAAGTGATTAGAAAGGAAAATTGGATGCTCATTGGAAGAGGAATGGAATATAAAATTAAGGGTCTTTTGCTGCAGTTGTACAGGTAATTGGTGAGACCATGTACTAAGCACAGTTTTGGTCTCTTATTTAAGAAAGGATATAAATGCATTAGAAACAGCTCAGAGAAGGTTCATTCAACTGATTCCTGGGATGGAGGAGTTAGTTTATGAGCAATGATTGGACAAGCTGGGCCTGTATCCATTGGAGTTTAGAAGAATTAGAGGTGATTTTACTGAGAGATATAAGATCCTGAGGGGACTTGACAGGGTGGATGCTGAAAGGATGTTTTCCCTTGTGGAAGAGACTAGAATTAGAGGGCACAATAAAAAATAAGGGGTCTCCCATTTAAAATGGAAATGAAGGAAATATTTTCTCTCAGAGAGTCGTGAGTATTTGGAACTGTTTTCCCATAGGATATCAGAGGCAGGCGGGAATGTAGAGTTGAGGCCACAATCAGATCATCCATGATCCTATTGAATGGCAGAGCAGGCTCAAGGGGCCAAATAGCCTACTCCTGCTCCTAATTCATATGTTCGCATGTTCATACGTAGGTAGAAGTAGGACAAAAGGGAGAATAGGATTCAAAAGAGTAAGTAGATAAAGGGAAAGTGACAAAATAAGAATAGAAAGAGAGAGAGGAGAATAGAGATAATGAGAAAAGAGAGAAGGGAGAAAAGACAAAGAGAGAAGAAGAAATGATAATGAAAAAGAAAGAGGAAAGAAGAGGTGAGAGGGAGAGAGAGGATAGAGAAGAGAGAGGATAGCATATAAATACATCTCTATATTGTAAACCTGGTGATCAGCTTTGAAGGTTTATTGATCAATACCTGTGAGAGAACCAATGTAAATTCAGTAAGAATATAATTGGGGAAGATTCCTTAAGCAGCCCTCTATTCCAATTTTTAGCAAACCATATCTTCAGAAAGGCCTGTGAGGATCTACAAAGTGGATGGGTAGGATATCAAATGCTAAGAACATCTCTTCCTGTGGATTAAGCTCAAGCAATTCCACTGACCATTGAAGGGCCCAGAGCATGTAAATGTCTGGTTATTAACTGCTGATCCCTCATATGAGACTGAGACAGCATGCAGTGGGGTCTATCTTCAAAAGCTTACCTTGACATCAATCCAGTGTCTCAGCTGGTAAAAGCAGAGACTAGGATTCATAATAATAGATGAAAAATGTCAGGATGGAAGAACAGAATGCAGAAAATTTTGATCAGTGTGTAATTCAGACTTAACCATCAGAAGACCCCAAGTCTGAATCCCAACTGAGCTAGCTGAACTGAACTAAAATGGTAGTGGGTATGACAATGGACTAGAAAGGAGAAAATCTAATTGTGTCCCTGCTCCTGATATCCAATGGTGCCTGCTGGAAGATGTGCATCTGTGAATGCCATGGGTGCATGGGATTGGATGTGGGTATGATGCCTACTGACAATGCCTACTTTAATGCATGTCCACATTTGACAGGGTATCAGCGGGCAACATGGACAATTCAGAGAAGTGTGAAAAGGGCAATAAAGGGCAACTTAAGGGACTGCCTTGCTTCTGTTTGATTGTAAAACAAAAGAAGAGTAAGGTTAAAATTAAAAACGGCTTTCTTTTTGCACAACATAATCAAGCTGCCTGTTCCTTGCCGGATTAGATTTTTTGCAAGTAACTTGGCTGTGTTAATCAAAGAAAGCATTTGAGTGAGTGAAGCAGGAGACTTTCTCGCCTCTTCTCCCTTAAAAGCACATACACCAAGACAATTCTGTTTCATATAAATAAGAAAGCTGGTCCCTCCTGCTCCCCGCATCCTCACTAAAAATTATCAGGGTGACTAATCATACCTGTGTGCAAAAAATACATTGATTAACACAAGTCACCATCCAAAAGAATATTTATTGTTTAACTTTTATTTAAATCTGACAATAACGGGAGGCATGAGGCATTAGAAGAAATTTTCAGCACAATAGCCTTGTGTGACACATTGGTATGGATACTTAACATGTGCATTTTGCCAAGCAAGGAAGTGCTTGCATTTATATAGCACCTTTCACACCCAAAGTCCAATCCAAAGTACTTTGATAAGTTTTTTTGAAGAGTCATCACTGTTAAAGTGTAGGAAATGTGGTGGCCAATTTACACACAACCAGATCCCATAGAAATAATATAGTTTTGTGATTTTGGTTGAGGGATAAATATTGACCAAGATGCCAATGAGAACTCCCCTGCTCTTCTTCACGTAGTATCATGGTATCTTTTTCATCAATCCTGAGGGGCAGATGGGACCTCAGTTTAAGGTCTCAGCCAAAGTTCAACAGCTGCAATACCTCCCTTACTACTCTACTGATGTGTTAATCCAGATAATTTGTTTAAACCTCTGGAATGGGCTATGAATCATCTTGAACAATCTTCAACTCAAAGATGAGAGTTTTATCAACTGTCATAGGGGACTAAAAGCTGACAAATCCCCAGGATTTAATGGCCTACAACCTACTGTTCTAAAGGGGGTGGCTGCAGAGATAGTAGATGCACTAATTAAGATTTTCCAAAGTCATTAGATTCTAAAATGGTCCCAGTGAATTAGAAGTTAGCAAATGCAGTACTGCTAATTAAGAAAGGAAGGGTGGAGAATAAAGGGAACCACAGACCAATTCGCCTGACATCAGTTGTTGGGAAATTCCTGGAACCTATTATCAAGGAGGTATGAATAATGCACTTAAGAAAATCATCGTATGATCAGAGTCAACACAGTTTTACAAAAGGAAAATAGGGTTTGATGAATTTATTAGAGTTTCTTGAGGATGTAACTAGTCACGTGGATACAGGGAATCCAGTGAATGTAGTATACTTGGATAAGCTAACATAAAAAGTTAATATACAAGATAGTGGCTCACAGAGTTGGGGATGATATATTAGCATAGATGGAGGATTGGTTAACGGACAGGAAACAGAGATAGAGATAAATAGGGCATTCTCAATTTGACTAGTGGACCTTCAAAAGAATCAATGCCGGAGCCTTGGCTATTTACAATCCATATTAATGACTTAGATGAAGAGATCATGAATAAGGAGGCTTGTTTCTGACACAGCGTTAGGTGGGAATGTAAGCTGTGAGGAGGACACAGAGAAGCTGTAAAGAGATAGACATAGGTCAAGTGAATGGGCAACAAGATTGCAGGTGGAGTATAATGCGGGGAAAGGTGAAGTTATTCATTGTGGCATTAAGAACAGAAAAGCAGAATGTTTTTTTTAACAGGTTCGAAACTTCTAAATGTTGAACGTCGGAGGGACTTGGCTATAATTGTACAAGGAACACAGAAAGATAGCATGGTGGGCTTTATTGCAAGAGGATTGGAGTACAAGCATAAGGGAGTCTTGCAACAATTGTGCAAGGCTTTGCTGAGTGTCTGGATTACTGTGCACAATTTTGGTCTCCATATTTAAGTAAGGATATACTTGCATTGCAAGTAGTACAGCAAATAAAAGCAAAACATTTCAGATCTGGAGATCTGAAATAAAAACAGAAAATGTTGGAAAAACTCGGCAGGTCTGGCAACATCTGTGGAGAAAGAAACATAGTTAATATTTTGAGTCCAATATGACTCTACTTCAGAGCATTTGCAGGGCAGCAATTGCTCACTGGGTTGGTTCCTGGTGTGAAAGTGTTGTTCTATGATGAGTGACTGAGCTAATTGGGCTTATACTCCTTTGAATTTAGAAGAATGAGAGGTAATCTCATTGAAACATACATGATTCTGAAGGGACTTGACAAAGTAGATACTAAAAGGTTGTTTACCCTGGATGGGGAATGTGGAACAGGGCACAGCCTCAGGATAAGGGGTCAATCATTTAGAACTAGATGAAGAGAAATTTCTTCACTCGAAGGGTTGTGAATTTTTGGAATGTACCACGCAAGAGATTTGAAAATGCTCCATCACTGAGTATATTTAAGGCTGAGATAAGATGGATTTTTTCTCTCTCAGGGAATCAAGGGATATGGGGAGTGGGCAGGAAAGTGAAGTTAAGGCAGAAGATCAGACATGATCATATTGAATGGCAAAGCAGGTTTAACCAGCCATTTGGTCTCCTCATGTTCTTATTTCTTATGTTCTTATGTTTAAATAAGCTGCAATTAACACCATGAAATCCCTATTGGAGTAGAAGCTTTAAGCTATTTCGCATAAATCGGTTGGAATTCTATTAAAATAATGAAGAAAGAAATTAAACGTATTAATACCACACAGCACCATTTAAAGGCTGATATCTTCACAATAAATTCATTTTTAAATCAATATTAATAGAATGAGACACTCTGTGGGTGTGGTTTCCTAAAGGATTAAACACTCCCCTAATCTCAATGAGATAAAAGGCTCAATTTTGTGTTTCAAGATCATACACAATCTTACCACTCATTACAAGCCCCTTCATTGCACTGAATGCAAGGGTATATGTTGAGGAAATAGATGACAAACATGCATCCCTCTAACTCTCCAGCAAGATCAAGGGTCCTCTGGGGTTTGAACTCCCACTAGATGACTGTAAAAAGATAAGCCCTCCATTAGACCACAAGGATCAGATGGTCCTTCTGTAAACCTTATTCTTAATTCCTCACACTGCCCCAAGAGCATGTGATTTATTTTAAATAAAGAAGAACCTACCTCTGCTGTTTTGGTCCCATCCAAGGATGATTGTCATTCACCAGAGGCTTTGTGATGGGAGGCTAAGTCTAGATTAAAGAACTTGAGCTACAGTTGCAATGAGATAGCCTCTCCCCTAATTTTATTTTCAGTTCAGATTAAATATGGAGCATTCTCAGTTGGACTATAATTCAGGTAATTTGCAAATTATTCCAAAATTACATGATTTCAAACACTATGGGTTAGCCACACTGGTTGAACTTCAGTCTTGGTTTCTGCTGAAGTGGACAGTATGCATAGATTAGGGTATGTATTGTAAAGGTTGACTGGTTAGGGATGAATTACATTACAGTTTCTTCTTCCATTTTCAATCTTCATTTTCATCCTGGTTCATTGTATTTAGTCAAATCTATTATTTCTTCTATGAAGTGTGCTTTTCTACCTCAGTTACCTTCATTTTATGTCTTGTTCCCTTGAAGTCATTAAGACATGCTGAAGTATAGTCTGTTAAGCAATTGAAACCCTTTTAGCACCTAACTAAGTGACTCTTTATGAGTAAGATATGTAGATAGTGCCAACAGGTAATTTTGCCAAGAGCGCATCACAGCCATGGCCAATCATATACTCAGATATATTAATACCTTCCAAAAAAGGGCCATTGGGGACCAATCAGAAGAGGGAATTCTAATGTTCTCCTTCCCTAACCCAGGGGTGCCTTAGCTTGATTGTACCCTGATGCTACCTCTTTGACTTAGATCAACTAACTATGTATTGACAAAGGTTAAGGTGTGATGCATTAATTGTATAAAAATGGATTGGCTTCCCATGGGTGGGTAAGTGTAATACAATGTTGTCACCTTTGCTGAGAAGGACCATGGCTGGATTACTGGTATGGACCCATGAATATCATAGAACCATAAAACCATATAAATTTACAGCCTGCAAGGAGGCTATTCAGCCCATTGTGCCTGTTCCAGCCAACAATTAGCTATGCAGCATTATCCTACTTTCTAGCTCTTGGATCTGCCTTCATTGTAAGTTACAGCACTTCAAATGCATATCCAAGTACTTTTTAAATGAGGGTTTTTGTCTCTACCACCCATTCAGGCAGTGAGTCCCACATCCCCAACACCATCTGGGTGAAAGAAAATTCATCTCAAATCTCTCTAAACCTTATACTTCTTACCTATACTCTCTAAATCCATGGTCCCTGGTTATGACTCCAAACCAAAGCGAATAAGGCCTTCCTGTCCATTATATTTAGACTCCCCATAATGCCATACACTTCATTTTGGTCTCCCCTCAGCCTTGTCTGTTCCAAAGAAAACAACCCCAGCCTATCCAATCTTTCCAATCCCATCCATTAGATAGTAAACTTTCCCAGGGATGTGTTTGTATTTCCATCATTGCCTTATTTTAGTTTTTAAATTAACAAGATGCTCATCACCAATTATATTACCGCTCTCTCCTGCTTCACCAAACTGGTAACATTTCTTGCAATAAGTTAACACCTTTGAAACCTTGACCACTCCTATAGCGTGTGGACTCCACACTGGGATATTGTCTACCATTCTTACGAGAGGAAATCAAAGACTACAGCTCAATTAGGTAATTCAAAGTATCCGTTTCATGCAATATGGCATTTGGAGGATGGCTTGTCAGTCAATTTGTTGTAGATTTTCAATCCATGTGGCCACAGTGGGAAGAAAGTAAGGGCCGCAGAAAATGAACAACTCACCTTCGCTGTCTGCGCTTTAGTTATGTCAACAGCTTATTTTTTTAAAGGATGAAAAGATTTAATTGGGAATCCAGGTTCGTTTCTTACACTGTAGGGTTATATGGATAAATATATCATTACAATAATGATAATATTAATGTTGACTTACAGGGCATTAATCTGCAAATGACTGGAGAAAAGTGGGTTGTTGTGCACTTTATAGTAAAATGTTAATAATTAAGGGGGAGGTGAGGCTGCCTGGAGGGTGTGTTATTCAGGATTCACATAGTCACACTGTGTTTAAGAAGAACCCAGGGAGGTGGGCGGTTTGGTGCAGACAGTCTGTAAACCATCCCAGGCACTTTAATTTAATGTTTACAGTAGTGTGTACTGTCTGTATTTGTATATGAGAAAGAGAACAAGAGACAGAGAGGGTGATTGCAAAGGACAGAGAAAGGAAAGATAATAGAGAGGAAACAATGGGAAAGAAGAACAGAGAAACAGAGAGGGAAATGGAATAGTGATGTGAGGAGAGAAAGAGGGAAAAGAAAGGGATAGAGCAAAAGAGGAGAGAAAGAGAGAAATAGAGAGAGAAAGCGAGTAGTAATTTGGAGACAGAAAGAGGGAAATGAAAGAGAGGGAAAGAGATAAAGGAAAAGAGAAAAGAAAGAGAGTAGTGATTTGGAGAAAGAGGGAAAGGAAAGTGAAGGAAAGAGATAAAGGAAAAGAGAAGAGAAAGAAAAATACAGAGAGAAAAAGGGATTTGGAGAGAGAAAGAGGGAAGAAAAAGGGAGAGAGGAAGAGGCAAGGGAAAACATAAGAGAAATAGAGAAAGAAAGAGGGGGAAGAAAGTATGAAAGAGACAGAGAGAAGCCAAGTAGAGAAACAAGGGAACTCCTCAAAATTGTATAAAAAGAAAGTTATAGAAAGAGAGAGGAAATGTGGGAAAGGGCGAGATAGTGCAAAATAGCAGAGTGTGGGAAGTTGAATAGAGAGAAGAAAAACAACAAGGGAGAGACATAAAACAGGAATAGATTGAGAAAAGGGAACCCCTCAGAATGTAGATGATCAGAAATAGGAAAACAGACTGCCGAACCAGGGGAAGTAGGTGAGTCAGTCATGTAGAAATACATAACTACGGGGTGGGGAGGGGGAGTCAGATGGCTGAAGTGTAATCTCTGTGGCGAGGCAGAAAGAGAAGCAAAGATTATAAGCAGCGAGCTGAAAAGAAGCCAAGTGAATGAGTTATATATTGCACATGACAGAGAGAGAGCAAACAGCCCGTGGAGAAGGAAGAAGATAGGCAAAAAATAAAGTGTGGGGCTGAGAGGCAGACAGAATAAAAGCTGGATAAAGATATTGCCTGCACCAGAATTTCAACAGGTTTAGCTGAAAGGTCTCGTTGGCTTTCTCGCCAGCGTAACAGTAGTAAATCTAAGTCCATGCACGATCCGTGAACTAGCTATTGGCACAGAAGATTCACTGAGTTTCTATTTGTGCTGGTTCCTATTTTTTAGATCCCTGACACTGGAAAGCCTTTTTTTTAAAAAAAAAGAAATGAATAGATCTGAAAATAAACTATATTTTTATGCAAATCTAACAATTCAGCATTGCTTTTCCGTCAAGTTGATGAGTTAAGGTTAAAAAAATTGCAATAGAGCTGATTGAGCAAATACTGGATACAAAAAAAAAATGCATTGGCTTACCTGGGTGTCTCTTCCCTCAGATATCATTCTTTTTTGTCCTCGCTTGACACCCTCAACCGCATATAAATAACTACAAGCTTGCAAGCAATTTAATGCTCCTACCCTTACTGTGTTTTCTCTCTCTCTCTCTTTCTCCCTCCACCCACTCCCCCCCACCCCCCCCCCCCCCCCCCCCATCCCCTCCCCCTCACCGTGGTATGAGCAGCAGGAGGAAGACTAGCTCGGAGCTCTAACACCAACTGCTTGTCCTGCACTTTTTAAGGGACTTTTTTTATAGGCGGGTAAAATGCTGTTATTTTTGGCTCTTCTTTCCATTTTTGGACATGCTATAAATTGCACAGGCTCACTTGACCGATGCGTATGGTTGGAATCATTAAATATGCATTAAGGGTTTTTTTTTTCATTCTTGCGTGGTCCCTGGAGGACTCTGGCGAGAACCTTGTCAGAATTTTAAGAATGCGGTCGGTCCATTGAGAAAACAAGATTACTATATCTCTTCCCGAATTCCTCTATTAATTTTTCTCTCCCCTTCTTGTTAGTTACATTCTTTTTCCTTCTTTGAGATAGTTGATCAATCTCGGTTTGCTTCCAACTTTCAGGAGGTTGTAACAGCATGCAGCTAAACCGGGGACACAATTCTAAGTGGTGCTGAAATATCCTTTTAAAAGAGAAATATAGATAAACGCGTTTCAGCACCATGGATAGCTCTCCTCCGCCTGTTTAGTTGTACACAGATTTTATATTGAACTGGATTATCAACGTTGCGGTACTGTAACACTTTCAGGATTTACAGTGGGGAAAATAACGGGTAGGGAAAACATCTCTGCTGAATCTGTTTTAAAGAAAATAATAGAATGGCTTTTTGGGGGGATTTATTTGCCTCTTTTGTGCACGCTCTGATTGTGTGGTAAGCTAGTAGAAGGGGAACAGAATGTCCTGAGGTTCTGTCTCTTTTTTAATTAAATAAACAACCTTTGAATTAACATTGGGATCAAATATGAGATAGAATCTATAAACCCAACTCCCATTAAGGAGAAAAGAACACGCGGGTTTGCGTGGGACTTCGACCCGCAAGCTGGGAGGGGGTTGGGGGGCCGGGGGGGGGGGGGGGGGGTGGGGGTGCGGGGGAGAGAGAAAAAACAAATTTCAGCAATCAAGCCTTGAAACAAATCAGGAGTGGGTTGGCTATTTCAAACTACCAAGCATACACACACATAAAAAAAAATTGGTTTGAATCCGCTTCCCTTTACACACACACACACAAACAAACACACACATACAGAAATCTAGGAGCTCACAGTTTTCTAGACGCTTTGATATTTAGCTGGGGATTGACTCCCTAAAGCCAGACTCAAGTCTTGTGCCAATGACGTCACTCTGATCCTGTGGGGACTTTGTGCCCCCTCCCTCCCTTTCTTGAAAATCAAACCTTAAAACCATCACTGGAGAATCCTACACTTTGTTGAAGAGAGTTCCAGTTTTGCCACACACTGTCGAATTAATTATCACCGCGAGTTATAAAGGGGGCAAGGTTAAAATTGTGATAACTGAGGGAGAAAGGGAGAGGGTGAGATGGATGAAAGAGAAAGGGAGGAACTGATGGATAAACATGAGGGGAAAAGGAGAAACGTGAGAAATCAGATAGGGCGAGAAAAAGACAAGAAGGGGAGAGAAAAGAAAGAATCAGGAATATATTGAGATAAAAATGGATAGCTTTCATGAGCCATCGATTGCTAAAATGAGGATTAATTCACTCGATTTGTCAGTGAAGCCGTCTGTCTCTTGCAGTGACGCAAATAGCAGAAACCCTGACTACGGTTTCCTATTCCAACGCCCACACATGGAGCTGGACCGCCCACGTACTGACCGAGAGAGAGAGAGAGAGAGAAAGAGTGAGGCGGGGGTGGGGGTGGGGGGGGGGACACGGACACAGCAAAAAGCAAGATTCTCAACAACATAAAACAGGGAAACACAGAGAGAGCAAAAAGGGTGGGGGGGGGTGTGGTGGAAAGGGGGGGAAAAGGGAAAGAAAACAAGACTGATGCAAAGTCCCACTTAAATCCTGCGTAATCCATATTAGCTTTACACATGAGTGATACAGGGAGGGGGAGAAAGAGTGAGGACATTAAATTAACAAGAGAAATAAGGCACTCAAAGAAAGAAGAGAGCGCGAGGGAGCCACCTACGCCCACACAGCACAATGTCAGTCAAGAACAAGGCACAGAATCACTCGGAATATTGGTCTCTGGTTTTTTTTGAAGAAATTCAACAGCGAAAACGGTTTTGCCTCCTTCCTTCTAAAACATTACCTGTGTTGAGTGTTTTTCCTGCAATAAGCTTTCGAAATATACAGGGAAGTGCCACATTAGGCCACTGATATCACTAGCAAATATCAGAAGGGTATCAGACCAGGATCCTGAATAAAAAGAGGAATTAATTTTTATTTTATTTTATCACTTGGTCGAGCTAAAGTTGCATGAGATAAGGGGTATGTTGTCCTTGTAATGAATCATTTTGACACATGCTACCCGTTTCCCATGAATCTGAGCTGTTGACATCCTTTGTATCCAGTTCCATTTCTTTGGGGAGGGCGAGCTAGGCACTCCGAGGTGTCTATGTATGGTGATGATCTTCATTCAGGATCATTGGACTCCTGGCAACCATGATCCCAAGGCTTTCTATTCTCTATTTATTGGGAATGTATAGTGATGATCAGTAGTGTGGTTATGAAAGCTGTGCATCATTGAAAGTAAAGGTGCAATGCAACCTACTCATATCTCGTAATGTGTTCTGGATTACATACCCTGCAAAAGAACACATGAGAAGAATGAGTTCCGAAGAAGAGCCATGTTGGACTTGAAACGTTAACCCTGTTTCCCTCTCCACGGTTGCTGGCAGACCTGCTGAGCTTTTCCAGCATTTTCTGTTTTTATTATTAAAGAATGAGCTCCTCTGACAGCAGTCTGGTGGCACAGTGGTTAGTGCTTCACAGCTCCAGGGGCCTGGGTTCAATCCTGATTTTGGGTGTCTGTCTGTCTTGGACATTCTCCCTGTGTCCGCATGGGTTTCCACCAGGTGCTCCAGTTTCCTCCCACTCTCCAAGGATGTGCTGGTGTGGTGGATTGGCTATGCCCTTGCACCCCCCCCCCCCCCCACAATCTGTGTGTGAGTGTGCGCCCTGTGATGGATTGGTGTCCCACCCTGGGTGTACCCTGCCTTGTGCCCACTGCCTGTCAGGATAGGCTCCGACTCCCTCTGACCTTGAAACAGTTCTGGAAAAGTGAGTGAGGGAGTTCCTCTGATTGCTCTTTGATGGTGTATTGTGGATATAGCCAAAAGATCCCCTCTTGCTTCTGGGATCCCAGCAGTAAGAAACTTCCTGAACCCTGTCCTTACATCATCATATAAAGGTGGGAATCATCCTCTATGGACACTAAGGAATAAGCAACAAGCTCCCTTTGTTATAAATCAACTTTACATGTTTCTTTCCAGAAATACACCAAATTGCCTCTAGAACAGGTCTATACTGTTCATATTCATGGTCTTCTCTGATGGATTACTTTGTAACACCATTACACTATAAGTGAAACAGTTTCCTTAATATCTCTTCACATTCTGACCCCATGCCCCCACCCCTGCCGAGTTTCTTAAAGGTTGAGATTTTACCTAAATATGCCACTTCTCCAACTTTTGGGAGTAGTAGCATACAGGGTAGGTTACATGACTCGGAATGATCTGGGTTAATATACCACAGCACGAGTTCAAATCCTGCCGTGGAATCTGGGGACTTAATGTTCAGTTTTTTAAAACTTTGTTCATGGGATGTGAGCATTGCTGGTTAGGCCAGAATTTATTGCCCATCCTTAATGGTCCATGAGAAGGTGGTGGTTAGCTGCCTTCTTGAATCGCTGCAGTCCATCTGGCATAGGTATACCCACAATGCTGTTAGGGAGGGAATTCCAGGATTTTGACCCAGTGACAGTGAAGGAACGGCGATATATTTCCAAGCCAGGATGGTATGTGGCTGGGAGGGGAAATTGCAAGTGATGGTGTTTCCATGCATCTGCTGCCCTTGTCCTTCTAGGAGGTAGAGGTCACAGGTTTAGAAGGTGCTTTGGTGAGTTGCTGCAGTGCATCTTGTATGTGGTACACACTCCTACCCCTGTTCATTGGTGATGGAGGGCATGAATGTTGAAGGATGGAGCGTCAATCAAGCGGGTTGCTTCGTCCTGGATCGTTTCAAGCTTCCTAAGTGTTGTTGGAGCGGCACTCACCTAGGTAAGTGGAGAGTATTCCATCACATTCCTGACTTGTGCCTTGTAGATAGCGGACAGGCTTTGGAGGGTCAGGAGGTGAGTTACTTGCCACAGGCTTCCTAGCTTCTGGCCTGCTCTTGTAGCCATAGTGTTTATATGGCTGTTTCAGTTCAGTTTCTCATCAATGGTAACCCCCAGGATGTTGATTGTGGGGGATTCAGTGATGGTAATGCCATTGAATGTCAAGGGGCAATGGTTAGATTCTCTATTGTTGGAGATGGTCATTGCCTGGCACTTGTGTGGAGCAAATGTTACTTGCCACTTGTCAGCCCAAGCTGGAATATTGATCAGGTCTTGCTGCATTTGGGTATGGACTGCTTCAGTATCAGTGGAATCACAGATGGTGCTGAACATTGTGCAATCATCAGCAAACATCCCCACTTCTGACCTTACGATGGAAGGTAGGTCATTGATGAAGCAGCTGAAGATGGTTGGGCCGAGAACATGACCCTGAGGAACTCCTGCAGTGATGTCCTGGAACTGAGATGATTGACCTCCAACAACCCCAACCATCTTCCTTTGTGCTAGGTATGATTCCAACCAGTTACTTAAATAAGTCTGTAATAAATAGCTAGTCTCAGCATTTGTGACTGTGAAACTACTGGATTGTTCTAAAAACCTGCCTAGTTTATTAATATCCTTTAGGCAATGAAACATTCAGGCCTTACTGGGCTGGCCTATTTGTGAATCCAGACCCACAGGAGTGTGGCAGACTCTTAACTGCCCTCTGAAATAGCCTGAAAAGTCACTCAGGGGCAATTAACAATTAGCAATAAATGCTGGCCTTGCCAGCGACGTCCAAATCCCACAGCCGGATAAAAGAAAATACTCACAGTTCATCCATAAAATATGTTATGTGCATAAAGGAAACCTGCAAGGAGTACAGCTAGTTTTAAACACCATGGAAAACAAGCCCACAACTTATTCTGATGTGTAGAGAAAACTAATGGGACAACTCAGCTCATGTGCCTCTTAGTTCGCTCGCCTACCTCAGTGGCAAGCATGTTTTCTGGATGTTGCACCATTAAGTGCCAGATCTGCTCCATAAGTGATCATCTGTAGGGGTGAAGAAATTACTCCCAGTTACATATAGCTCCAAATTTCCTCGTCAAGTAACCTAGTCCCCTCCTTTTCATCTCGTGGTTTAGCACAAAGGTGTTTCCTTCCCTTCACCGCACCACAATATGGTGCTAAATCCTCATAAATATATGGATGGATTCTTAAATTATCAAAGTCTTTGATTTTTGGTTACATATGGCTCAAATGAAACATTTCCAAGTCCCCAGCAGGGCTGCTTCAGCCGATGTGTAATGCCAATGAGGAGAGGTGCTCACAGCGCTGGCTGGGAATCACAGGCCTGTTGTGCCTGAGTGTGTAAGATAGTGATGGAAGGTCAAACACTGCAGGCTGAAGATTGATAAACCAATGCTCCATCTGGGTGCCATTTCCCCACCAGGACCATCAGGATATCTAAAGCATTGTAGCTGTATCCTTGTAACTGCACCTAACGCACCCCAATCACTGGAAACAATGGTACCCTTGGGCCAAGGACCTTGTTAGGACAATTAACCTCATGTTCACATTACCTCCAGAAATCTTAAGTTTGAATCTAATATTTACTGATGAGATGGATATCTCCTCCCTCTTTAGGAGACTCAGTGATCATTCCAAACTATCCGAACTTACACCCACTGAAGACATGCTCAGATACAGAGTCAGTCTGTCGGCTGTGTGGTTCTTAGGTGAAGTGAACATGGGCCTTTTGAATCCATGTCACAGCACAGAGAGCCTAGAGCACAAAACTGACCATAATTCAACTCTGGTTGACATTAAGTCTGAAACCTCCTGAGAGATGTTGCTGAGATGGCTGGTTGGTGTGTGAAATTGAAATAACACTGCTTCAGAGCAAAGTTGCCATTGTGACACAGAGTTACAAAGGATCGCTAGAGTAAAGCAAGGAAGATTTCTACTTCAACTAATTGGCAGGTTCAATCAAGGCTTCAAGGGAGAATTAGATGATTATTTGAAAAGAAACACTGTGCAGGGTTAGGGCGAGATGGCAAGCGAATAGCACTAGGCAAAATGCTCATTCAGAGGGCCAGTGCAGACACACGATGGGCTGAATGGTCTCCTGTGCTGTAACAATTCTGTGATTCTGTGAATTCATATTATTTATGGTGCAAGAGGACCTTTTACAGAGACCGAGTACAAAATGATATACAATTGTCACTTCCTAAATTGCAACAGTGACTCCACTTCAAAAATACTTCATTGGCTGTAAAGCACTTTGGGCCATCTTGGAATGGCTATATAAATGCAAGCTCTTTCTTTCTAAAAGGAAGAACATTAGAATAGAACCATAGAAAAGTTACGGTGCAGAAAGAGGCCATTCAGCCCATTGTGTCTGCGCCGGCCAAGAAGAGAAAAAGAAACTAGCCGCTCATTTTAATCCCACTTTCCAGCACCTGGTCTGTAGCCTCGCGGGTTACAGCACTTCAGATGCACATCCAGGTACCTTTTAAATGAGTTCAGCATTTCAGCCTCAACCACCAACTTAGGCAGTGAATTCCAGACATCCACCACCCACTGGGTGAATAGGTTTTCCCTCATGTCCCCTCTAATCCCTCTACCAATCACCTTAAATCTGTGCCCCCTGGTAATTGATCCCTCAGCTGGGGGGAACAAATCTTTCCTGTCCACCCTATCTAGGCCCCTCATAATTTTGTTCACCCCAATTAGGTCACCCCTTGGCCTGCGCTGTTCTAAGGAAAACAACACCAGCCTATCCATATCCAACCTCTCCTCGTAGCTGCAATTTTCAAGCCCTGGCAATATTCTGGTAAATCCCCTCTGCACTCTCTCCAGAGCAACTATGTCCTTCCTATAATGTGGTGACCAGAACTGTACACAAAATTCCAGCTGTGGCCTAACCAGCATTTTATACAGTTTCAGTGTTGCATTCCTGCTTTTGCATTCAGTACCTTGTCCAATGAAGGAAAGTGTTCCACATGCTTTCTTGACCACCTTGTCCAGTTGTCCTGCTACCTTCAAGGACCTGTGGACATGCGCTCCAAGGTCTCACACATCCTCAATCCCTCTCAATAACTTCCTGTTTTTTGACCATTCCTTTGCTTTGTTTGCCCTGCCCAAATGCATTACCCCACACTTTTCCGGATTGAATTTCATTTCCCACTTCTCCGCCTACTCAAACCAAAACATTGCAATTTTCTTCTCATTGCTCCTCCCTTCCTGAGAGCATATTCTTTGAGAAGTACATTTCTGTGGAGTTCAGATGCTACAGATGAATCAGCTTAATGATTATTGTTCAACAAGGGAGTCAAGGGTAATGGGGGATGGCAGGAAAGTGGAGTTAAAGCCACATCAGGTCAGTCATGACTGGCAAAGCAGGCTTGAGGGGCCAAATGGTCTACTCCTCCTATTTCTTATGTTCTTATGTTATGTTCTTATGCTGTCTGTGCATAAACATGGGCAGTGTGTGGTAAAAACATAAGTCTTCACAAATGTAGTTCTCATCTGGCCTGGTATTCCCACACATGCAATTCTAGCAACAGAGGTGAAATGGGGAATAGGAGTGGACACCCTGTTCAATATTCTTACCATTAATTTCTAAATACTAAGGCCAACTGTAGTTCCACAACTGCCATTTACATTGAACACAATTACCTCTGCACTTTACCATTCAAGGGAGCCCTCTATACAAGGGACAGTCTCTGGCATTCACACCCAATGGTCAGTGGCAAGAGCAGCAATGACATGGGAATGCCATCACTTGCATGTTCTCCCTCAATTCATTCCCCATCCTGATTTGAACATAGGTCATTGTCCACAGGGTGGTGGCATAGTGGTATTGTCATTGAACTGGTAATCTTGAGAACCAAGGTAATGCCCTGGGGACCTGGCCTCAAATCACAGGGTAATGCCCTGGGGACCTGGCCTCAAATCACAGGATATTGCCCTGGGGACCTGGCCTCAAATCACAGGGTAATGCCCTGGGGACCTGGCCTCAAATCACACCACAGCAGATGGTGGAATTTGAATTCAATAAATATCTGGAATTAAAAGTCTAATGATGACCATGAAACCATTGTTGATTGTCACAAAAACCCATCTAGTTGTTTAATTTCCTTTAGGGAAGGAAATGTGCTGTCCTTACCTGGTCTGGCCTAGATGTGACTCCAGACCCACATGCCCTTTGAACAAGGGCAATTAGGGATGGGCAATAAATGCTGGCCTAGCCAGCAACACCCACATCCCACAAACAAATTTTTAAAAATTCATTGCTGTTAGGTAAAGATCCTGGAATTGCCTGCCTAACACCACAGTGGGAGAACCATCAGCACAAGCACCACAGCAATTCATGGAGAAGAGATCATTGCTTACCTTAAAAGAGAATGGGATACACAATAAATGTATCATCCACATTCTGAGATTTTGTTTCGTTAAAGACGCCCAATTTCCCTCTCTCCTGACCCCTTCCTCCAACACAAAAGAAATGTTGTCAGGAACTATTACAAGAATGATTCCTTAATTCAGATACCAAGTGTAATCCAAAAGAATCAAAATCAGTTCTGGCCTTAGCATTACCTATTGATAATTGTTCTGGAACAGAAAGCCTGAGGAGGTTGGAAGCAACTCAAAAAATTATTGAACTTTGAAATTTTGAAGGTTTCCCTCTGTGGTTTCGAGAGAGAATACACTGTCAGCAAATAGCCATAGAATGCCATTGCATGGATTGGAATTGCGCTCAGCAGGTACATAAAGGAAGGAAGAACCTCCTTTTATATGGTGCACTCCACGAATTCAGGATGTCCCAAGACACTTCCTTACACAGCACCTTCCAAACCCATGACCACTACCATCTAGAAGGACAAGGGCAGCAGATATAGGGGAACACCACCACCTGCAAGTTCCCCTCCAAGTCACTCACCATCCTGACTTGGAAATATATCGCCGTTCCTTCACTGTTGCTGTGTCAAAATCCTGGAACTCCCTCCCTAACAGCACTGTGGGTTTACCTACACCACACGGACTGCAGCGGCTCAAGAAGGCAACTCGCCACCACCATCTCAAGGGCATCTAGGGATGGGCAATAAATCCTGGCCCAGCCAGTGAAGTCCACATCCCGTGAATGAATAAAATAATACTTCACAACCAATGAAGTATTTTTGAAATGCAAACTTTTTTTAATGTAGGAAATCACACAAGTCCCATAAGTTTTTTCACTGGTAAGAATAGGCCTTGGCACAGAGGAGATGATTGGCAAGTGACAGTTACCATACTGTAGTAAACACGTTATATAAAGTTTAAGGTATGTCACTGCAGCTTGGCCATGTGGAATATGCATCCTGCTGGATGTAGGAATTTGTACAAGCACAAAGTGCCCTCAATGACTACAGGAGGTTGGCAGGAGGTGTCCCCAGGTGCTGAAACCTGAGCTCCAGGTTGTAGAACTCGAGCGGTGGTTGAAGTCACTGTGGTGCATCCGCAAGGCTGAAGATTACGTGGATAGTACATTTAGAAAAGTTGCCACACTGCAGCTAAGAAGTGCACAGGCAAAGAGGGATTGAATGGCTACCAGAGTATCTAAGGAAAACAGGCAGGTAGTGCAAGGATCCCCCGAGGCTATCTCACTGTCTAACTGCTTTTCCATTTTGGATGCTGGTTCCTTAAGACTGTAGCAAGATCCAAGTTCATGGCACCACAGGTGGCCCAGCTGCAGAGGAGGGGTGGAGGAAGAGTGGAAGCGCTATAGTGGTAGGGACTCCTTAGTTAGGGGAGCAGACAGGCGTTTCTGCAGCCTTACATGTGCCTCTAAGGACTTATGTTGCCTCCCTGGTGCCAGGGCCAAGGATGTCACAGAGCAGCTACAGGACATTGTTTTCGGGGAGAGTAAACAGCCAAATATCATGGTCCACGTTGGGCCCAATGACATAGGTGGGAAAAGGGATCAGGTCCTGAAAGCAGATTTTAGGGAGTTGGGAAGGGAATTAAAAAGGAGGACCTCAAGAACAGTACTGTCAGAATTATTCCCAGTGCCACATGCTAATGAGCATAAGAATAAGAGGATTGAGCAGTTCAATGCGTGGTTGGAGAAATGGAGTAGGATAGCGGGTTTCTGAGGCATTGGGGCTGGCTCTGGGGCACGTGGGACCTGGACAAGAAGACGGGTTCCACCTTAACAGGACTGGGACTAAAGTCCTTGTGGGGAGGTTTGCTAGTGCTGCTGTGGAGGGTTTAAACTAGATTAGCAAGGGGGTGGGAACCTGAGGGGAATTTCAAAGTGGAGAAGAGAAAAACTGGCAGTGGGATGTAGAGAAGTATTAACCGATAAGAAGGATATATCAGAGAGTAATATCAATGTAAATAGAATACTTAGAGAGTTTGATAGAACCAGAGTATGTCATTAGATGGGGTCAGAGTAAGGGGGGGAAAGTAAGAAAGCCTAAATCAGGGTTAATGTGCAAGTATGTGAATGTATAGACTGCAGTTAATAAGATTGGTTAACTATAGGCACAGATTGGCAAATGGAATTATGATATTATTGCTGTAACAGAGGCCTGGCCTAAGGAAGGGCAGGACTGGATTTTAAATATTCCTGAGACAAGAAAGGAAGAAAAGAGGGGGAAGAGGGATGATGCCACTATTGATTAAAGATGGTATTACAGTACTGGAGAGAGAGGATGTTACACAGGGATCAAGGACAGAATCTCTCTGACTAGAGGTAAGGAATGAAAAAGGTGCAATAACATTGATCAGTGTAGTATAAAGTCCACCAGGTAGGGATGTAGAGAAACAAATTTGCAACGAAATTACAGAGAGATGCAAGAACTATAGAATAATTATAGTGGGGGACTTCAATTATCCAAATATAGGCTGGTATAGGAATAGCACAAAGGAACAAGAGGGGCGATAGTTCCTGGAGTGTGTTCAAGATAATTTCCTGCAGCAGTATGTTTCCAATCCAATGAGAGGGCAGGCACTGTTGGACCTGGTTCTGGGGAATTAGTTGGCTCAAGTGGATCAAGTATCAGTGGGCACTTAGGGGACAGTGACCACTGTACCATAAGGTTTAGGTTGGCATGAAAAGGGCAAGGAACAATCCAGAGCAGGGATAATTAACTGGGGGAGAGCCAACTTTGATGGGTGAGAATATATCCGAGTCGAGTGAGTCAGAATCAAATGTTGGTAGAAAAGATAGTGGCTGAACAATGGGCCACCTTCAAAGAAACAGTATTGCAAGAAATGTCAAGGAATATTCCCTTGAAGGGGAAAGTTAGGACAAATAAATCCAGTGTGCCCTGGCTGACGAGAGAAATGGAGGTGAAGATGAAAAGGAAGAAGTGAGCTTTCGACAGTTGTCAGGTGGAAAATACAATGGAGAATCAGGCTAAATATAGAAGGACCAGAGGGGAAGTGAAAAAAAACTAATCAGAAAAGCAACGAGAGAATAAAAAGAGACTGGCAGCGAACATAAAAGGGAATCCCAAGGTCTTCTTTAAGCATATAAATAATAAAAGGGTGGTAAAAGAAAGGGCAGGGCTAGTTAGGGATTTTAAAAAAAGGGACTTGCATGTGGATGCAGGAGAAATAGCGGAGGTATTAAACGAGTACTTTGCATCTGTCCTTACAAAGGAAGAAGATGCTACCCAGGCCCAGGTGAGACAGGAGGTAGCTGGTACTCTAGAAAAATTTACAGTTGAGAAGGTGGAAGTGTTAGAAAGGCTACCTTTATATAAAATAGATAAGGTATCAGGACCGGATGAGATGCATCCAAGGGAAGTGAGAGTGGAAATTACAAGGGTACTAGTGATAATCTTCCAGTCTTCCTTAGACACAGGGGTGGTGTCAGAGGAGAATTGCGAATGTTACACTCTTGTTCAAAAAAGGGTGCGAGGCTAATCCCAGCAACTACAGACCAGTCAGTTTGACTTTGGTGGGAGGGAAACTTCTGGAAACTATAATTCAGGACAAAATTAATAGGTACTTAGACAATTTCAGGATAATTAAGGAAAGCCAGCATGGATTCATTAAAGAAAAGTTATGTTCAACTAGCATGCTGGAGTTTTTTGAGGAGGATAACAGAGAAGGCTGATAAGGCCAACGCTGTTGATGTGGTGTATACGGATTTTCAAAAGGAATTTGATACAGTGCCACACAACAGACTTGTGAGCAAAATTCTAGCTCATGGAGTAGAAGAGAAAATAGGCACTTGGATAA